>NC_143230.1:5004000-5316750 GCF_030267445.1 Bombyx mandarina | reverse complement strand
CGAATCTCGATTGAAAATAGCGTCGGGAAACACGGCGGAGGCGAACTTAATTGCAAGAAGATGCTTTGAACGGGTCCATGGACGACCGCCGCGTTTTTAGATACTCATTATGAACACTAACACGATGGCGGATGGTGCATTATTAAAAATTTGCGAAGAGATCATCTAAAACGAAATTCACAGAGCAAAAGCACAGATAGAACTAAATTCCCTCCACAGACCCAGCTCCGATATTCAAGAGAGATGTATCTATACTAATATATAAATCTACAGTGGTTTTTACGGATGTTCCGTTATAACTACTGAACCATGCATCCGATTTACTTGAAACTTGGTATCCGTGTAACAAATACATTGTACTTCATGGATATGCTAATATTTATATGAGTGTTGGACTCCCTACACCAGTTGCGGGGGCGTTAATGATGAGAATCTTGGTGGGGGTGAGAAATAATAATGTTAATTTTAAATGCCCAGCGAAGCGGACGGGTACATCTAGTTGTTACATAAAATCTATATGCATAAATATAATTTTTATTGTCTCGTGCTATGTAACGCATTGACTATTGTAATGTTGAAAGTGTTGCAACTAATTTGCACATAAACAGCGTGTCGTCAGTGTTGCCATATTAGTATTTCAGGTTATGCGAATTGATTTTGAAGTAGCAAATTTCAATGCGCTGTATCTACTACTATATTTTGAGTTTATCTTCATTTGCTCATGCCGTGGTCAATCGACTCAACATTATAACGCATTTGCAACTTTTCATTTTAAAAACAGATGAAAGTCTATGGAATAATTGAATATGCAACTTCCAAAAGGGCACATGTCGCATATTTTGTCAAATACGTTTTTTTCATATACATGTAGTTTTGTGGCTTACCTACACCCATTTTATAATAATTCCAGTAATTTTCAATTGCTAATTAACACTAAAATATATCTCAAAAGTTAATATTTTAAATTTTACACTGCTTTAGAAAATAATCAGTTTTTTTTTTATTTCCTGAACATTTTAAATTTTCAGAGATGTGCCCTTTTCGAAATTGCATATTCTATTATATCAACTTGTTATAATGACAAGGAATCGTGTGGAATTATATAAATTGTAGGAACTTTAAAAAAAACAGTTACAAATCAGCCAGTCTTTATAGATGTTTTCTAGGCAAGGAAATGTGGAATGTTCTTTTTTTTCTCGGCCCTTTTCAGAGTTAATACTTTGGTAAAGTATTAAAACTATTTTTCTAGCCGAATGCTATCGAGGGTAAGGTTTTTCAAGCGTATGTATATCGATTTTGAGAATTTAACGACGAAGAAAAGATCTTTTTTTTTTATTGCTTAGTTGTGTGGACGAGCTCACAGCCCACCTAGTGTTAAGTGGTTACTGGAGCCCATAAACATCTACAACGTAAATGCGCCACCCACCTTGAGCTATAGGTTCTAAGGTCTCAAGTATAGTTACAACGGCTGCCCCGCCCTTCAAACCGAAACGCATTACTGCTTCACGGCAGAAATAGGCAGGGTGGTGGTACCTACCCGTGCGGACTCACAAGAGGTCCGAGGTTTTACCACCAGTAAAAAATGACCATGGACCAAAAACCATGAAGCGGATGAAATTCCACAATAGACCGACAGTCCAAATGTTGTTTCTTCGGAACTTGTACCAGTATATATGCAAGTTCGCCTTGACAATGTCGTAAGCGAGATTCAGACCGCAGTCAAATATCTTGTTCTATGATGGCTACCGCCACATTGCTATTTGTAGTATCGGTACCCTGTGTAAATATCTTGTTCTATGATGGCTACCGCCACATATCTATTTGTAGCAACGGTCCCCATTCTCATCGAACTCGTCGAAGAGTAAGACGTGCAACCTGACCAGTAGATACAATCCACTGATTTTCATGCCGGATCTTCTCAGTGGGTTGCAGTTCTGATCCACTGCTATTGCTAGGACTAGTGTTGGCAAATTCTCTCAGATTGAACCCGTGAGCTCACCTACCCGTCCGCGCGTGGCTGGAATAGCCTCTTAGTCTAACAGCGAATAAGTAGGGGGGAAAAGAAAAACAAAGTTAATTGTATTTCTAATTTTTGGGCATGCTCTACAGCAACAATCTTTATGGAATTTCAAGATATGAGGCGTAACAAAATTCGTCTTTGTTATGGGAGTGATACAGAGGTATATAATTTCAAAATGGTGTCTGCAAAAATAAACTAACCAATTAATATTTTATACCTTGAAAATGACTACATATTTCGGTGGCGTGGAAGAGAGTGTAAAAAAAAATCATCATCATCATCATAGTCGGTTGCTCTTGGCAAAGCAATCGTGGTCAAGTGAAATTCTTGTTTATTAAAGCCTTGAGAGATGTTTTCCATAGTTTTCGAATTGAGGCTTGGCGCACGATCTCGTTAAGTGGGATTTCAGTAAGGTCTTTCACCTGATGAGTCCAGCGCATGGGGATTCGTCCACGAGATCTCTTACCATTTACCCTACCCTGAACAACAAGTTTCTCTATAGACTCTGCTGGCCGTCGCGATACGTACATATAAAAACATATTTTTGTTCATTTGCTCATTTAATAATTTATTTTAACTTATCACTGTCGAAGGCATCGGGATATTTTAGACAAATAAATTAGAGATCTTTGCATAACGCCCACGTCGAGACCGAGGTTATATCAATTGTCAGTTTGACAGATGACAGGTGTCATCATCTGCGTGGGCGTGACTCTTAGAACAATGGCATCATCTTTTTTTGTGAAATACTTATATGTCAAGCTAACATTTTTACTTATAAACTACAAGAAGAAATCTCTTTCCCAGTAGTCGTTGGGAAAACTGAGTTCAAGAAATAATTTCATAAAAAACTTGCCGCTCAACTAACAGATAGGAAACTTGAAGTCCAGCCACAGCCAAAGTTGTGATCATATTGTTTGCAAATTTTAAACTTTAAGTCGCTCTCTTGTAAAGTTGCAAAAATGTCGCTTAAACCGTATAGCTTTTCACCCCTCGATATATAATACTAGCGACCCGCCCTCGCTTCGCTTCGGAAACATTAAATTTTATTATTGATAGACGAGTCCCGCCATATTGAGCGCGGTACTGCGGGTGAGGCCGCGGGTCCAAGCTAGTCTAAAAAAAGTAGCCTAAGTTACTCCTTATATCATCAGCTACCTATTAGTAAAAGTCTCATCAAAATCGGTCCAGCCGTTCCAGAGATTAGCCGGAACAAACAGACAGACAAAAATTGTAAAAAATGTTATTTTAGTGTATGTACCGTATATATATATTCATAATTATGCATGTAGTAAAAAGCGGTTATTTCAATATTACAAACAAACACTCTAATTTTATTTATAAGTATAGATAGTCGTTACTAATCTCTGTATGTCAAAATAAGTATTTTCTTCCTGTGACCTACCGAGTAACGAAGAGTGTATTAACAAGTAATAAGAAAGCTCGCTTGCTTGTGCCGCACACAACTTGTTATGGTAACAACAAAGTGAAAGCAGTCAGGTCAAGGTCACAGTGGATTTGAAGTCAGTGAGACAGATAATTTTTTTTTTTTTTTCAGACTATGAATGTGAACGTCTCGCGTCTGTTGTTGTGATTTTGGTTTTTAATTTCGAAATTAGCACAGTGTATTTATTATTATCATTCGTATCTAGTTTTGTTACAAAGAGATAAATAAGTGGGCAAAAAATCACGCACGGTCACCTGGCCCTAAATTAGGGTTTTCTGTGTCATGGGTACCAAAGACTGACGTACATACTTTATATACGTTTAAATAAATATATTTATAGATAATAAACACCCTGACAAAGAGCAAAAAAAAACTGTTCATCACACGAACGTTTGCCCGATGTGAGAATCGAACCCACGACCCTCGGCGCAACATCAGAGCCGCTAACTATTGCACCACCGATTCAGTCAGTTTTGTTATGATAGCATTAATTTAATTAAACGAATTTCTAGTTATTTTATGAAAATTCTGAAAATATTTTTATATAAATAAGCTAAGAGGATATATTATGTGATTTCAGTTTGTATTTGAATTGTGTTGTCTGTCTGTTATGTTGATGATATACTCCGAGCCGGGTGAGCATATTCCTACGACTTTCATTGGCATGTTTTTTTTTTTTTATATTTGTACAGAATGCAGATACAAGTATGGTCTTAGTATAAAATATATTCAATGCCACTACATTCTGCCTGTTGGCATACAAATTCGAAGGAGAAACTTACAGCTAATTTAAACTAGGTATTATGATAAATTGGAGAATGAGATCACAAAAAGTTTATTATGTCGAATGTCGAAACTTATCCCCGATTGATGTGGACGATTCATATTTTATGATATATTTTTATGCTTATCTTTATCTATTATTAAAGAAAGGCGTTTTATTTTAAATCGTGAACGCGGGTAGTAAGTACACTTCCAATATATTTTTATATTAATATATAATTTTGATAGCAGTGTACTTACTGTTTTGGCGACATATTGAGTGGATGTGTTTCCTTGATTTACGTTTCAAGGTTTTTTACACGTTGCCATATGCATATGGATTCCAGCACCCAATTAACACCAGGATGCGAGGCGATCGGACAATTTACAGCAACAAATAAATACGGCATTTAGATAAATTGCAATCAATGCTAGGTAAAGGCCAGAATTTTCTACAAATCGCGAGTGACTTGTCTTCTTTTTTTTTTATTGCCTTTGTAGGCAGACGAGCATACGGCCCACCTGATGGTAAGTGGTCACCGTCGCTCATGGACGTCAGCAATGCCAGGGGCAGAGCCAAGCCGCTGCCTACCATAAAGTACTCTCCGCAAGCCTCGTTTGAAGAAGGACATGTCATAGCGCTCGGAAAACACCGTGGAGGGGAGTTCATTCCAAAGCCGAATGGTACGTGACAAAAAAGATCTTTGGAAACGCACTGTCGATGAACGCAGCGGTTCCAGATAATATGGATGAACTCTGCTCCGATGGCGGGAGGTGCGATGATAAAAAGGAGATGAGGGAATCATCTCGAATAATTCCTCAGAGCATTCCCCATGGACCATACGGTATAAAACACACTTCTTAACCGAAAATCAAATGCTCTATCAAGGTAGCAGCGTCAAATCAGCAAAATTCAATATAAAATTATGCAAAATTTGTAGCTTTTTTGTTGCTATTTAGTTGCTAAAACCGCGATTTTGTTGCTTGAGCCGTTCGCGAAAAATCGCAATTACTGCTAACTTCATATAAAGCTAGCATAAAATTTTGATAAATCAATAAATATCGAGTCAACTATTGAACCAAAATTTGTTGCTCATTTGTTGCTGCAAGTAAGCACTAACGAAAATATAAAATAAAAAAAAAAGACCTGACGTATTTTTTAAATTGGCAATGTTTTTTTTAACACATGCTAGCTTGAACTCGACTTGCTAAACAAAAAATGAAAAGAAGATTTAGTTGCTGCATTGAACAATGTTCAAATGGGCCTAAAGAATCAGCAACAAAATAGAAACTAAAAATAGACTGATTTCTTTATTCTTTATTGTACACACAGTTAATATTACAATAATTGCGTAAGATATAAAAAATGGCGAGCTTAACTCAACAATTGAGTTTTCTACCAGCTAACCGTTCTTAACGAAGGAAAGCTTTAAATGAGTGGGTAGAAGAATACAATCTAAACAATTTACAATTTACAATCTAGACAAGAACTTAATAAAAATAAAAATAAAACACTAATACATAATATATTAGACTACATATATATACATACACACATAAATAACGTAAACATATACATACACGTACATATATAATGAACGTGTATGTATATGTTTTTTGTTCTTTTTTCTGTTCTTCTGATTCTTCAAAAGAATCGATCACAACTGCACCCGTTCATTGTATTGTAGTTGCTTTACTAATTGTCTCCGGGTCGACCTTCGATTGAACGGCCCGAATCAGTGTCAAGGTTGGACGTTTTAAAACCTCCTGCTCTAAACAATTTCGAATTGATTTGTTCAGGTGGATTAATTAATTTAATAACAGGTTCTGCGTCACGCTTAATTACGAGTCCACGATCGTGGAGTCAATTAAAATATTATAGAAGTAATCGGGGTCTTTGATTGTTCAGTGCACGAATGTTAATAAATCTATGTATTAATACGTGAAGCAAAAACTTTGTATCCCTTTTTACGAAAATTGCGCTGACGGAGGAGTATGAAATTTTCCACACTTATAGAGAATATAGAGAAGAAGTGCACAATGCTAATATTTTTTTTAAATAATGCATTAAAGATACATTAAGTCAATAAAGAAAACATTACACACACTACATACCATGTATTTGACGCACACACGCATGCATACTATTTATTGTCAAACTTTGGTTCTTGACGTCTGTGGTCAAATTGAGAATAGATTAAATATTGTTTGTCTTTATTAATATTTTTTATAGTATAGTCTTGGCGAAATTTGTGATTATCTATATATATAAAAGAAAGTCGTGTTAGTTACACTATTTATAACTCAAGAACGGCTAAACTGATTTGGCTGGAAATTGGTGGGGAGGTAGCTTAGAACCAGGAGAAGGACATAGGATACTTTTTATCACATTCCCGTGGGACGTGACGTAAAACGTGGTATATATAACAAAATGAAACTAATATGGAATAACAGAACGCAACTGACAGCTAAACGTCTATGGTTAATTAAAAGACAATTTTGAAGTTGACCGGTTGATGTGTTTGTTTCGAGTTTCTATTGGCTTATTGTGCCGAGATAGGTAATCATTAAGAAAGCCATGCCGAGACAAATAAAAAATTGACCTTGATAAAATCAAAAGTCTGCTCATTTATTGGATCTAAGGCGGAACAAAGTTCGCCGGGTCACCTAGTAGAAGTATAAAATACAATCATAATAGTGTACAAACTTACAATTCCAATTAAATATAGTCGAATTTCGACTACTGCGGGACCTCTAGTATATTCTAATTTTATCAGTTTTCCCGCTAGGCGATTATGGATTCCGGTTCGGACGATCACGGGTACTGTTAATATTTTAAAATTAAGATTTCAGTTTTATGTTTCACTAACTAATGGAAAATATTTATTTACCACACAACTAAAGGACAGAGATCAAAAGGCTTACACCGAAATGCCTTCGTAAAGATTAATTAATCTTGGCTGTTTTTGTCGAAGCAGTAATTAATACATTCCGTTCTCAAAAGCAATTTTAATTAGTACGCCGGTATAATGAGAATATATCTTCATAAGTAACCTTACGAAGGTTTTTGAAAGATTCTCCGAAAGATTTGTGAATTGTTAGTCACTCGACGTGACGGTTACCATTCCAAGAACAATCAGTAGAACAAGATTCCCTAACAATGCGACCATCAATCATTCAAAAGTCAAAAGCTTTATAAGCAAAGCTTTACAATTGCAGACGAGACGAGAAGAAGTGACTATGTAGCATTTCGAAAATTTTCAGGATTTGACGGTGGACTGAAATAAATATTATAATTTTTATATAGAAGCGTTATCGGATTTTAAAACGGCACAATTTAATTATAAACCAAGTAGTAAAAATATTCATATCTTAAATATTCCTTTTTGTTTTGGAAAATATAGTTATAGATGTATACATACTTTACTATGAAGTACAGTACAGTAAATAATACTTTTTTTTTTTTGCTGAAGCCATATATTTGAATATATAGAGTATAGGCATTGGGCATAAATTATCTTTACTTATTCTTCATTTTAGTAAATAAGAATAAAATACGTAACAATATTACATTACCTTTAGAATAAGACTAGTTAGAGTAGCTTTTAGATTGGTAAACGTAGAAACAAAACGCTTTAAGCCTCAGTATTCAGAAAATATGATTCGTGTCATATCCCCATCATCCACGTGTATCTACAATATGCAACGTAATCTTTTGACAAATTCCCATCGTACGCCATTACGCGTCATCTGTCAGACAAGATGGCGGCGGCCGTGAGACATGAATGGCCACAATGGACGTCTTGTTGCTAAACCAGCTCAATACAATTCAACGGTTACTTAATTATCGTAAACTGGTTTTTCGCTTAGCTAATCGACAAGAAAGAGCGTGTAATTCTTTACGCTGCAGACTTAAGATTCATGGAATTAAATCTTTTATGGTGTTAAGTTTAATTATGATGATCACAGATATACATAATATATTCTGTGAAGTTTAAAAGGTTTTTGGGCAATTTTTTTTATTTTAACATTGTTTTAAGTTTATCGAGAATGGGGAAAAATTATGTATTAAATATTGGTGCCGCGACGTAGTTGATACGCAAAATCTCTAGGAGAAACCGAAACAGGTCTTTTTTGTACATGAATTCTTGGTAGTGGTCTTCCTCAAGAACACAGGAAAAAGTTGAAATTAGGGACAAGCGTGCCAGTTTCAAAACGTCAACATATAAACTTCAAATTAGGTACATTCAAAATTCCGTGAAACTGGACGTGTCCTGCCTTGAACCCACTGAATTTCTCTCCCGATCTTTTCAGTTGGCCATGATTCTGATCCGGCAGTAGATTCAGTGAAGCACCGCTCTTGCTAGGGCAACATCAGCAAATTCTCTCAGACAGAGCCCCGTGTGCTCGCCCCCCAGTCAAGATGAAGCCAGTATAAGCCCTCGAGACGGTAGATAGATAGTCATAAAAAAAAGAACTCACAACTCGGCCCTAAATACTTCAAAACAAAAACTGGTATTTGAATTATTTCAAAAACCCTGTGGTGTCATTATAATTGCGGAAAAACCCAGCGTCTCTTCCAATTCTTGTATCATTAGTCAAGTCAAAACGTTTCGCAGCTCACAGAATTAATCGATCCCTCAATGTCAGCGTTGATTAAAACAATTGCCACGACGATAATTACTAGCTCATTGTTTCGTTGGTATCATCACGAAAGAGACAAAACGTCCATTAATTATGTAATTAGTTCACGTGGATTTGTAAGTCGTCGTGGCCTAAAGGATAAGACGTCCGGTACAATCGTATCTAGCGATGCAACGGTGTTCGAATCCCGCAGGCGGGCACCAATTTTTCTAAACTCAACAAATGTTCACGATTGACTTCCACAGTGAAGGAATAAAATCGTGTAATGAAAATCAAACCCGCAAAATTATAATTTGCGTAATTACTGGTTGTAGGAACTGTTGTGAGTCCGCACGGATAGATACCACCGCCCTGCCTATTTCTGCCGTGAAACAGTAATGCGTTTTGGTTTGAAGGGCGGGCCAGCCGTTGTAATTATACTGAGACCTTAGAACTTATCTTTCAAGGTGGGTGGCGCATTTGCGTTGTAGACGTCTATGGGCCCCAGTAACCAATTAACACCAGTTTCTATCAATAAAGCTTGCGGTCCAGTCCACAGACACACAACACAGTAAAATCATTTCGTCGAACCTAATTCATGTCTCTTCTTTTAAAAAAGTTCTTTTCCTATTAACTTCCTCGAAACGGTGCGTCAATTTTGACGTACCAGATATATATTCATAACTAGCGACCCGCCCTCGCTTCGCTTCGGAAACATTAAAACACACATGAAACCAAAAAAATAAAATAAAAAAAATTATAAAAAAAAGTAGCCTATGTTCATCAGGGACAATGTCGGCTTCTAATGGAAAAAGAATTTTTCAAATCGGTCCAGTAGTTTCGGAGCCTATTCGAAACAAACAAACAAACAAATCTTTCCTCTTTATAATATTAGTATAGAAGTATAGATAGGCTTTTAACATTCAAACAGTAATTGTCAAACACATGATTTGAAACTTTACACAAGTGTACACGTGTCACGTATTAAGTCTGGCAAACCATGGGAACATAATAATAGAGAATGCGGGCATTCAAGGTGATCTTGTAAATGGAAATATTATAAATATTACAACTTGGATTCTATCATGAGTCTTATGCAACATTCAGACACGGTACGCGAAATCAGAGAACAGATGTCTTTTATTCATCAAATTAATTCCTTCAGGATTATGGATTTGAATTAAATAACTTGTTTAATACGATAATTCACAAGTCACTTTTTAATACTTCTGGGTTCGATTTTGCTAACCGAATTTATTCCTACGTCGTGGAATTCGTTCGCCTTCTATATTATTTAATTCATGGTCTTTAACTGTCTATACTAATATATAAATCTACAGTGGTTTTTACGGACGTTCCGTTATAACTACTGAACCATGCATCCGATTGACTTGAAACTTTGTATCCATGTAGTAAATACATGTACTTAATGGATAGGCTAATATTTATATGGGTGTTGGACTCCCTACATCGATTGCGGGGGCGTTAATGATGAGAATCTTTTTTTGGGGGTGAGAAATAATAATGTTAATTTTAAATGCCTAGCGAAGCGAACGGGTACAGCTAGTCAAGTATAAATCTAAATTATTGCTATGAAATCAACAATGAACACCAAGCTAAATTATACTCTCCATGACGCTGAGGACAGAGATAGATGGAAGAGCATTATCATAGAGAGATCAATCTCTGGTCCGGGGGAAATACGATCCTTAGTAATAAGAAAGACGACGCGAGTTGGAGGATTTATGGTCTTTATCTCTAACACCGTTGATGGTTCAAATGGATTCACTACACTGGATCAGGTAGTATGAAAGTTGTTTAAACCAAAGTTTTGTTAGGTTCCACGACGTGTGAAACCACTGTAGTATTTTAACGAAATCGTGCATTTTAACGCGTCGACTGTCATATAGATCACCAGTGCCCTACGCGGCGCATTCAAGTAATTATATCGATTTCTGTGACTAAGCGCCTGGAGTGCCTTCTTTAGCTTGCTAATATATTGTTACGCCGGTAATAGTAACGACATCTATCGCCGAATAGTCGAACGAATATCGAAGGATCTAGTAGCGCCTAGAACGCTCGAGAAGTACAACGCCATCTATTGTCAGATAGCGGAAACGGCTACTAGAGTTGTGTGGAATATTCCCGATAGTTCTAAGGATGAGGTATCGGCTATAAAAACGTTGTAGAGATGGCACGCAGTCAGTTAGTAATCGGAACTACTCGAAGCGAAACAGCGAACGGATCACCTGAAGCAAAGCGGAACAAGCGAATTGAGAGTTTTAAAGTGTTTGTTGAGTGTTTTAAAGTGTTTGTGAAGTGTTTAAGTATTTTAAGTGTTGAATACAGTTTTTATGTTGTACTTTGGTGAAATTTTATTTATCCCGAACCCCAGCGCGTAACAGTATGTTTTTACTGGTGGTAGGACCTCTTGTGAGTCCGCACGGGTAGGTACCACCGCCCCGCCTACTTCGGCCGTGAAGCAGTAATGCGTTTCGGTTTGAAGGGTGGGGCAGCCGTTGTGACTATACTGAGACCTTAGAACTATATCTCAAGGTGTGTGGCGCATTTACGTTGTAGATGTCTATGGGCTCCAGTAACCACTTAACACCAGGTGGGCTGTGAGCTCGTCCACACATCTAAGCAATAAAAAAAAAAGTCTTTTACGTTTCTTAGTAAAAGATTCATTCTCAATATCTTCGGATTCGTCTTTCCCGGAGTCTACTAGATATTTCGGCGGCTTAGTAAGAAGATCAAAGAGGTAAAACGACATAATTACTTCAGTGCTATTTTTTAGGATTGAAGGATTACTGGTGACCCGGAGACCTTTCCAGTTTTGCGACAGTTGGGCGAGCAAAGGCTCAACCAAGAGGAGTGGGATTTGCTAACAGCTGCCCGAGCGCCTCCGTAGGAGACATAATAACTCAAAAGCAACTGCTTCGCGATTGAATCTACTACCGGATCGGAATCGCGACCCGCTGAGAAGATCCGGCGAGAAACTCAGCGAGCTGATGCATGGGTTAGGGAATACTTCAGTGCGTGGTATGTACCATACCATATGGGCATCGGTGACCTCCATGATATTCAACGTCTTAAAATATTACGATCAAAAATAATTGAAGTCTCACAAATTGGTTTTGAAATCATTCGATCAATCATATTCAAATGATAGGTTCTGATTAACCTGTTTTGTTTTGCCTTAAGCGCCTCAGGTGAGCTCGCACTCATTGCGGACTCTTCGATTTATCTTTATGCATTAAGTGTATATTTCAGTGTAATTATGTTATTAATATTTTGCAATTCATTTCCAGGCTGACAATCGTGATTTTTCATTAATACGCCGCGCGTTAATCAATTTCATGCTTTGATCACGTTTAGAAGCTACAGTATTGTATTACTTCATTACTAAGAAGTAATGTAACATCAATGTTTTGGTAATGTAAATATCGCTGTCATTGCAAGGTATTTGGATATTTGCGTTTCCATACACAGAAGGAATCAATAGAATAGGTTTTGTATTTAAAACGATTCGGGCTTACATTTTCACTTTTTTTTCTACCTAAGCTGAGAGGCTATATCAGCGTCGCCTTAACTAGTAGGTGAGCTCAAGAGGCTCAAACCTAATGACGTTGCTAACACGAACCCTAGCAAGAGCCGTGCTTCGCAGAATCTACCACCAGATCGGAAACGCGACCCACTGAGAAGATCCGGCGAGAAACTCAGTGGGCTGTGTCTGAGGGTTAATTTACTCGTCGAGCCCTTCGCCGCAAGTGACGGGTTCGACGAGGATGATAACCGGTGCTTGAGGTACCTAAAAGCACCGATTTTCACCATAAGATATCCCTAGTTTTTACCATAACGTTGGGTGGCAGGTATGTGAATTATCCACTGTGTAAGCTTTGGCCTTAAATTGGCAAAATAGGGTTAATTAGAAAATTGCAACGTGTCCCCTTCGTCCAGCGAATCATTAAGGTCAACATTAAGGAAGGTTTCGATCCCTATCTGTTTCAAACCCTGTTTAGCTGTACGACCTCGACCCACGATAAAATTGGCCAGATTAGTCCATACGCAAGTTTCAGAAAAAGTATTAAATTGTCTGAAATGTTTGTTGGCTAATTCAGGACACCTAGTGCTAATTGAAATGATTAAGTTAGGCTAGAAACAGAAAACCAATGACAGGTTCATTGGTGACTTTTGTAGTACTTATTTAGTTAGGTTTACTGGTGGCCCGAAGGTCTTTCCGGTTTCATCAAGATAGATGAGTGAGCAAAGGCTCAGCCAAGAGGGACGGGCTTTGGTAGCAAGTGGTCGAACTCCTCCAAAGGAGACTTAACAACTCAAGAACAGCTGCTTTGCGAATAAATCTACCGCGACCAGCTGACAAGATTATTTGGGGTAGATACCGCAGAAGCAGTGAATTTTAATTTAAGTTAAAAGTAAAAACTAAAGGTTCAACAGCAATTTTGTATAACAATATTGCGTCGTTAGAATTCTACAAGCGTTGTGTGTTGTGATGGCTGGTGATGTCACCGCGAAAGCCGGCCGTGAGAGGCTTAATGCCCACCATATAAATGTCCGAGCGTGACTCTTGAGGGTAAACATTTATTTTCATTTTCATATCGAAGATTGCGCTGTAGAAAAAAACTGAACAGGTCCTAAACGAAATCGATACGGTGTCGATTTTTGTTAATTATTACGATCGGAATGGTACAATAAATAGAACTAGTGGTCCCGCAGTAGTCGAAATTCGACTATAATTAATTGGAATTGTAAGTTTGTACACTATGATTGTATTTTATACTTCTATAATCACAAATTTCGCCAAGGCTACACTATAAAAAATATTAACAAAGACAAACAATATTTAATCTATTCTCAATTTGACAACAGACGTCAAGAACAAAATAAATAGTATGCATGCGTGTGTGCGTCAAATGCATGGTATGTAGTGTGTGTAATGTTTTCTTTATTGATTTAATGTATCTTTTATGCATTATTTTAAAAAAATATTAGCATTATGCACTTCTTCCCTATATTCTCTATAAGTGTGGAAAATTTCATACTCCTCCGTCCGCGCAATTTTCGTAAAAAGGGATACAAAGTTTTTGCTTCACGTATTAATATATAGATAATGGAATAGCGCCTTAGATTAAGGTCGCGGAGGGGTTTTGAATATCACACAAATGTCTGGTAGGTAGACCCCTTATGTACCACCGTTCTGCTTTTGTCTAAATACTAGAAGCCTAAGTTACTCTTTATCACATCATCGAGTTGCCAGTGAAAGTCCTGTAAAAATTCGTTTCGGAATTCAGCCGAAACCAACAGTTAGTTATTTGTTATTGGTTACCGTATACACTTTTATATGCTTTTTTTTTTAATTGCTTAGATTAAAAGGGTAGACGAGCTCACAGCTCATCTGATGTTAAGTGGCTACTGGAGCCCATAGACATCTACAACGTAAATGCGCCACCCAGCTTGAGATATAAGTTCTAAGATCTTAGTATAGTTACAACGGCTACCCCACCCTTCAAACCGAAACGCATTACTATTTCACGGCAGAAATAAAATTTGTGAAAATTTAGTAAAGATCTTTAATACTTCAATTTTTTTTTTTAAATCATATCGCAATAAATCAAAGCCTTAGCTTACTTTTAGTATTTGTAATATTTTTTTTATTTCGAAATAATTATTCGAAAAAATAATAGCACTTATTGTTAACGAATTTACATTATATGTATATGTACTTAAATATTTAATTGCATGGAAAAATATTTTGATTTAATTTCGAAACCGGTTCATTATTTTGACCTTGCAAAGATGCAGAGTACGAATGGATGGCTTCTCACAGAGATAACAGGATTTATAAAAAAGGTTCTATTAGGCCGTTTTTTTTATTTCTCAACGCCATTAAAATGTGTAACATTAAAAGCGCAATAAACAGAAAATTATCTTCAAAACAATACTCTAATATAGTCACAATTTACTTGCCAAATTTTTGGTAGGGTATTTTCTGAACCCACACCCTAGTACCACTATCCTGCTTATTTCTTCCACGAAACAATGATGAACAACTGTTTTCAAAGATGGCGATCTTCACTTTCTGATGTCTATTGGCTTTGTTAACCACATAACTCACGATTGGCCATAAGCTGGATCAATATTCCGCGCAAAAGCACTATGTTTATTTTATTTTATTGCTTACATGGGTGGACGAGCTCACAGCCCACCTGGTGTTAAGTGGTTACTGAAGCCCATAGACATCCACAACGCAAATGCGCCACCCACCTTGAGATATAAGTACTAAGGTCTCAAGTAGTTACAACGGCTGCCCCACCCTTCAAACCGAAACGCATTACTGCTTCACGGCAGAAATAGGCAGGGTGGTGGTACCCACCCGCGCGGACGACTCACAAGAGGTCCTACCACCAGTAACTGTACCATATACTAAGCTTCGACTTTTCATTTCGTTCCTATGTTCTTAGACAAAAAACCATCATCGATTATACATTCTCGGACCCACAGACACAGCCTACTGAGTTTCTCACCGGATCTTCTCAGTGGGAGAGCTATTCGGATCCAGTAGTAGATTCAGCGAAGCACAGCCTTTGCTAGGGCAGATGTTAGCAAAGTATCCCAGGCTGAGAGCCCCATGATCACGCCTACATCTCCAATGAAGCTAACATAACTCGAGGTTACAATCGAGAAAAAAAAAAAGCATGTTTTGTTAAAATTATTGAAATAATAATTCTTCTACTCATAGGTATCTGTCAGAAAAATATTTGTAGCTAATAACACCATGCACCTCACGCTTTTTTTACAATAAAATATATTTTACACTATTTTCAATATAAATTTATTAAAATTTATTTTCTAGTTTTTATGTTTTAGTTAAATTTTCTAGAAAAGCGTATTTTTAAAACTATTAAGTACTTTAACATCAATTCCTGCCTTATCGACTATAGATAAAAATATATATAAATTGGCAAAAATCTTATTTTGCAAATTGAATAATGGAATAATCTTATCAAACTAATGTATTGTCATCGGTCCTCGATAAATCTACAAAGTTTGAATGAAATCTGGCCGTTTAAAGTGGGTTAAAATCGCGTCTAAAGGAGTCAGTTACAAACATACATACAAGTGAAGCTAATATAAAGCGTGTAAAAAAAGCATGTTTTGTTAAAATTATTTTGAGATCCGATACTCTCAATAATCACGATTAGTTTCAGAAGAATTTTCGACCGGTTCTATCGGCTGACCTTGCTTGTTGCTTGTAAACAAACCTTCTAGGCAGATAAGCGGATTCCTTTATGAGTAAGGATTTGGAACTCAGATAACGGACAATAATTACTCACTCATGCGTGTTTACTGCGGCTTTCTAGAGTCGTAAAAACGATGTATTGTATTTTTCTTATTTGTTGCATTTGGAGGCAGACGTGTATACGGCCTACCTGATGGTGAGTGGTTAACTTCGATCATGGAGGTCATCAATGCCGGGTACAGCTAAGTCGCTGGTTATCTATATATTAATACGTGAAACAAAAACTTTGTATCCCTTTTTACGAAAATTGCGCGGACGGAGGAGTATGAAATTTTCCTCACTTATAGAGAATATAGAGAAGAAGTGCACCATGCTAATATTTTTTAAAAATAATGCATAAAAGTTACATTAAATCAATAAAGAAAACATTACACACACTACATACCATGTATTTGACGCACACACGCATGCATACTATTTATTGTCAAACTTTTGTTCTTGACGTCTGTGGTCAAATTAAGAATAGATTAAATATTGTTTGTCTTTATTAAAAAAAAATATAGTGTAGCCTTGGCGAAATTTGTGATTATAGAAGTATAAAATACAATCATAATAGTGTACAAACTTACAATTCCAATTAATTATTATAGTCGAATTTCGACTACTGCGGGACCTCTAGTGATTATAGATACGTTAACAGTTTAATTTCGAATTTTTATTGTAATTATATTGTTCTAGTCTTACCCTTTCTGTGTTTTTAACTTAACTTTGATAAATTTTATTTAATTTGCGTAATTGCTGGTGGTAGGACCTCTTGTGAGTCCGCGCGGCTAGGTACCACCGCCCTGCCTATTTCTACCGAGAAGCAGTAATGCGTTTCGGTTTGAAGGGTAGGGCAGCCGTTGTAACTATACTGAGACCTTAGAACTTACATCTCAAGATGGGTAGCGCATTTACGTTGTAGATGTCTATGGGCTCCAATAACCACTACCCATCTAAGCAATAAAAAAAAATTTGAACCTAGTTTTAAAGCCGAGTATTAATATCAAACGATTACGAGCAGAAAGAAGAATATATTTTTCTTAAAACGACAAAACAGTTCCAGAACACTTCCTCGTGTATAATTTTATGATTTAATTATTTCGATTCAAGTTAAAAGCGTTAACTTTTATTTCTATGAATACAAATCGCCCGTCTGCGTTCGAGTTCGGATTGTATGCTAATGTCGTTTTTATGAAACATCCGCCCCTAGATGAGTGAATACGCACAGAAACATCTCGAAGTGACGAACGGAACGTATATATCATGTCAAACACTAGATAACATAAATAAGTGTAATAATAAAGTAAAACTGCATGCATGTGACTAGGAGATGTGTGGAAATGGTAGTGCAAGGTAGAGGGGGAAGAGGTCGACCGAAGAAGACATGGATGGAATGTGTGAATGACGATATGCGAGAGAGAGGAGTGAGTGTTGAGATACATGAATCTAAGCAATATAAATAAAAAAAAACCTTTTAAAATACCTATCTTTTTTACTGACTTTACCTATATTTTTCGATTTGACAGCTATGACGTCACAATATGGCGTAGCTCCGTGCACATTTGAACCACATGCTTATTTGAAACACATTGTACTTATATTGATTTTTCGCACAAGGTATTCGCGAATTAGGGTAAAAGAAGATCAGGGCGAGGGTTAATTAGAAACGAATTATAGCATACCACTAATAGTCACGGATGAAAGGGAAATAGTCTGAATAGTAACCTAAGTCTTCTGATTGAAGGTTGCATATCGGAAGGCCGATTATCGAGGTTCGTATTGTTCTAGAAATTACATACAAAAAAAACCTATTTTATCACATTAAAAACTATCAATCTATTGCGCTTAGTATACACCAAAAAAAGTTTAAATAATAGCTCTACGATCTTTATTTTTTGTTTCGATTCACGAAGCAAGGTTGTGTCGGTTCTCAGGCTTCTGATGCAAGGAAGTAGTAGCTAACAGATTTAATATCTGGCTAAATTTTCGACGTTTTGACAACTATTAAACCTACAACAATGGAGTATTGAGTTGAATTTGCTGTCAACTAAAACGCGATTATTATTTTTTACTACATAATTAAGTATGTCGAATTGAAATTTTAAAGTATTTTACTAGGCGGTGGTTTTTCCCTAACTAGTGGTCGCACAGTGGTCTTAACTCGACAATCATCATCATCATCATCATTTCAGCTTATCGCCGTCCACTGCTGAACATAGGCCTCTCCAATAGATTTCCAGTGCGACCGGTCCATTGCCACCTGCATCCAACGAGACCCAGCGCTTTTTACTAGGTCGTCGGTCCATCTAGTAGGTGGCCGTCCCACACTGCGCTTGCCAGTACGTGGTCGCCACTCCAGGATCTTTCTGCCCCATCGACCGTCCTCTCTTCGTGCTATGTGGCCGGCCCATTGCCACTTCAGTTCACTAATTCTACGGGCTATGTCAGCAACCTTACAACTCGACAATAATTAATTTAAATTATAAGTTTGAACATTATTATAGTTCTATTGTCACATTTCTATAGACATTGTTCTTTAATCAAAGATTTCGCCATGACAAAACTAAAGACAAATAATATTAAAGACAAACAATATTTAATCTATTCTCAATTTGACCACAGACTTTAACATTATACAAAAGAGTATATTATTATATGCGTGTGTGTGTCAAATACACGGTAGTGTGTGTAATGTTTTTATTTATTGATTTAATGTACTTTTTATGCATAATTTTAAAAATATATTTGCATTCTTCACTCCTCTATATTCTCTATAAGTGTGGGAAACTTCGTACTCCTCTGTCCTCGCAATTTTCGTAAAAAGCAGTACAAAATCTTTGCTTCACGTATTAATATGTAGATTTCTTAAATGAAAAGTGTAATAATTAATTTTGAACTCGCAAAAATATATTATGGACAGTAGCTACTTTTACGATTTCTTTTTTTTATTGATTAGTTGAGTGGACGAACTCACATTCCATTCCAACGTTAAGTGGTTACTAGAGAGCCCATAAACATCTACAACGTAAATGCGCCACCCACCTTGAGATATGAGTTCTAAGGTCTCAGTTTTAACAGTCCTACGGTTCCCCACCCTTCAAATCGAAACGCATTACTGTTTCACGGCAGAAATAAGCGGGGCGGTGGTACCTACCCGTGCGGACTCACAAGAGGTCCTACCACTAGTTATTACGCAAATTATAATTATGCGGGTTTGATTTTTATTACACGATGTTATATTTCTTCACCGTGGAAATCAATCGTGAACATTTGTTAAGTACGTATTTCATTAGTAAAATTGAAGAATGTTTCAAATATTCATCGTAATTATAATCGAAATTGCTTATAGCGCAGAAAGTCATTACCGAAGTCACAGGTGACTTGCACCAGCACGTAATACGCGATGAATAATAAACGCGAGATTAAACCGTAAAAGTGATTACAATTATGTATTCGACTCGCGATTATCTGAGAAAATAATATGTTCAATTGTTTTTTTATTGCCTTTATGGACGATTTGATGGCCCACCTATCCACCACTGTCAAGTGATTACGGGAGCCTATAAACATTATAAGGTGAAAGACGCCTCTCGCAATAAGACATGAAGAGAAATAGGATGGACCAAGTCCTTGATGAGATATTTTGTTTTTTCCTTACCTAATCACTGATAGCCTCAACGGGTTATTCTGGCTACGCACGATCTCACGGGGCTCAACCGGAATCGACTTGCTAACCACTAGCCCTAACAAGAGCAGTGCTTCACTGAATTTATCACCGGTTTTTTATTTAATTTTTCCTACCTAAACTGATAGTCTTGAGAGGCTATGTCAGCGTAACCTAATAAGTAGGTGAGCTCAAGGGGTCAAACCTGACGACGTTGCTATCACTAACCTTAGAAATGGCAGTGCTTCGCCGAATCTACCACCGGATTGGAAACGCGACCCACTGAGAAGATTCGGCGTGAAAACTCAGAGGGCTGTGTCTATAGGTTAACGGGTTCGACGAGAACGATGACCGGTGCTTGATGTACCTAAAAGCACCGTTAGTGGATCGGGAGGATCCGAAATGAATACCACCGGATTGTCCTATCATAGCACGTATCCCGTGAAATACCACCGATTGGTAGTTAGGTTTGATAGGTCATAGACATTCCAAATAGGGGGAGGTTATCAATACGACCCGTATCAGTTTTATGTGTGTTAGCTCAGATTTTTTTTTCTTTTTTTTTTTAATTATGTAACCGGAATCTGTCATACGTGTATACATAGATATATATAAATTTTTCGTAATCTTGCACAACTGCCTGACTAAAACATTCAGAACGTCTGTTTCGTAATCATCTAAGCACTCGCTAATAGGCATCTTAGTACATTTACGTACATTACGCAGGTTGGTACACGGCCGCCTTGACCTGACATCTTATAAGGCTGGGTTCACACGGCATTGTCCTGCACGTTTATTTGCAGCATACGTCTTAGCGAATGAATAGTGGCACATATATTGTACATAGAACCTTTCCTGGCTGAGCCCTTGCTGTCCTGGTGAAACTGGAAAGGCCTCCGAACCACCAGTAATGTCACAAACATAAAAAAAGAAGATGTGTGGTGTCGTGAGACACCGGATTGGAACGAAGTTCCTTATTATAAAAATATTAATTTTAAGTTCTATTCGAGGTATAAAGAAAATAATTATTCGGGTATACATTTTTTTTATGATTTTTTTTTAGATAAAAATAAAATAAAACTACTTTACAAAGTTATCAACTTTATTTTATTCACAATGATTTATAAAAAATATATAGTAAAAATATGTTATTTTTTGTACGTTATTACAAAGTTAAGTCGTACACTGTGTGCATTACTAATAAAAATCTTACGTTACGGACGTTTTTTCCCGGTTAGGGTACCCCTCCGCATCGTCCCATAAAGAACTTCGTTCCAAAAAACATAGAACCATTCAAATGTTTGTACTGCAAGAAATCGTACACCGCTTATGCGTTTAAACGAATACTCAACGGACTTGTCAAGCAAATCGAATTAACTTTAACGTTGGAGTATCTCATAGTAGTATAGCTCTGTCTCGTTCACACGTCCGTTTTTACACGAATGAAAATTTACCGTACGAACTCCCGAGTGATTGTACGTTAAAATAACGAACACAAAGAAAACGTGCAGGACAATACCGTGTGAACCCAGCCTTACGTGCCTACGTTACCCGCCAACTTACTTTGTCATAAACCTATTTTATACCTGTTTTAATGACAATGTTTTCGTTCACCGTACTTAAATTTATCGAGAATAAAATTTAAACATTTATATGTTAGGTAGGTACTCTGCAGTTTCTCGAAGAATTATGAAAAAACATGTTTATAAAGAATTTTATGACCGATCGCGTTGGTTTCATGCTTATGACGTAGGTGTTTCCCGAGCGCTATGACATGTCCTTCTTCAAACGAGGCTTGTGGAGAGTATTACGGTAGGCAGCGGCTTGACTCTGCCCCTGGCATTGATGACGTCAATGAGCGACGGTAACCACTCACCATCAGGTGGGCCGTATGCTCGTCTGCCTATACGGCAATAAAAAAAAAGTAGACATAATATAAAGTATCATTTCGTTTCCTGTTTTTGTGTTATTTGAAGCCGTCGTGGCCTAAAGGATAAGTCGTCCGGTGCATACGTATCTAGCGATGCAAAGGTGTTTGAATCTCCCGCAGGCCAGTACCAATTTTTTGAATGAAACATGTACTACAAATATTCACGATTTACTTCCACGCTGAAGGAATAACATATGAAGGAAAAAAAAATGGCATGATATTATTATACAAGTAGGTATTACTCTATTGTTATTGCCACTAATGATTTGTAAGGACTAACCAAGGTTTCTTGTTCCACACCTTTCGTTCATAAAGATACTTCGCGTAAAAAGACGCCATTTTGTTTATAAGAACATTTTCACACACACACACACACACACACACACACGAATACTCGTTCATCATAATAATATATCTGTGTATATGTCCGTATTGAGTAAGCGTATGTTGTGATTGTGAGCAGATTTAATTTGTACAGTCAAATAACGCAATTTCTGAGGTTCATTGGAATTCAGTGGGTGTACGCTTTTGACTTATAGGTTATCTAAAGACTTTTTAAGGTTATAAATACTCTTCTAATAAATTTTGACTTTAGTTCTTACATGTTTTTGAATTAACACATAGTATAAACGCAATTTAAAATTAGTACCTACACATTATCAAAGTTTTTTAGCCAATCGAAGATATAAACATACTCTTACTATTTAATGTCGTCTTTATTGGAATGAATTCGATGGCGGCCCTCTTTTGACAAATTTAATTGCCACGTTTTCTTTACTGCCCACTAGCTGACCCGGCAGACTTCGTAGTGCCTCAATCGATAAATAAAAGGCCTAAACTTTTGTATAAAATAAACGTAAAATAAACAAAAGGAATCCGTCCAACGGGGGACACATCAAAGGCAAAACAAAATTATTATTTTTATTTAGTTCCGAGCATTTTCATATTTGTCTACCTTTTAAACCTTCTCTGGACTTCCACAAAATAATTCAAGACCAAAATTAGCCAAATCAGTCCAGCCGTGCTCGAGTTTTAGCGAGACTAACGAACAGCAATTCATTTTTATATATTTATAGATTATTGCCCATTTAGGCAGACGAACATTGGGCCCATCTGATGGTGAGTGGTTATCGTCTCTCATGACGGCCCACCTGATGGTGAATGGTCGCTCATGAAATTCAACAATGTTAGGGGCACAACCAGGCATTTATAACTTATTTTTTATTTATATCATAATTGTAAATAGACATGCTTTATAACAAAAACCGAAAAAAACGTATTCCAAAATAAATTAATATACACTAAAAACAATAATCATCGAAATCGGTTGGCGTGATATTGAGTTGTTGAGTTATTCATCTATTTGTCGCGCACGTACTTAATGCATATTTAATACTTATATGGTTTTCTCATGGATACTATTAACAGAACTGGAATAAATTGAAATGGGACCACCCGGGAAGCGTCAGCTTTCTAATAAAAAAAGAATCATCAAAATAGATTCACCCAGTCAAAAGTTATGAGGTAACAAACATAAAAAAAACATACAGTCCAATTGAGAGCCTCCTCCTTTTTTGAAGGCGGTTGAAACATACAGTCGAATTAAGAACCTCCTCCTTTTTTGAACTCGGTTAAAAATAATGACAATAAAAGTAAAGATATCACGATATTGAACCGTAAAATTGGTTTGAATTTTATAAATTACTTCTTAATTATTATTTTTATGTCACGAACCAAACGACCTCAGAACGAAAAGCCTAACTGCAAACACTAAAATTAAATATTAATTTGGCTACATTCACATTCGCTTTTACACATGCGATATTGTACACATTACGTGTTTTTCATTAATTTATTAGTGTTACTGTAGCTCTAATATTTTTATGGGATTTTATGACGTGGTAACTAAGACCTTTAGGTCAAGTCTTATTTTATGTTTTAATGAAAACTGTTTTTATATGAAACATGAAATGTAATGATATGGGATGAAATATAATCGCAGTAAAAGGGCGGTCATTTACTGAGATTTTTTCAGTGGACTTTTTGGAGGATCCCGAGAAGTTACGTTCAGCGACTTTGTTTCATTTTCCCACATTTGTGCACTCTCACAGATGCTAAACAGTTAATAAACCACCGTTATTACACATTTAAACCTGAAGAAACACTAAATAGACAAAATAAGACAAATCACACAACTTCACTCCTCGCTCTCCCCCCTGACAAACCCCTCCTGAGCAGTGACCTCGAGACACTGCTCGGTATGGGGGACGCGGTCATCCTGGCAGGCGATTTAAATTGCCACCACACTAGGTGGAACTGCCATCGCACGAATGTGAACGGTAGGCGTCTCGACGCGTTCATAGACGACCTCACATTCGAAATATTCAACCCCCCGACCCCCACGTGCTATCCGTACAACGCCGCGCGTCGTCCGAGCACAATAGATCTGGCACTGCTGAGGAACGTAACTCTGCGCTTACGCTCCATCGAGGCAATGTCAGAACTCGACTCAGACCACCGACCTGTCGTCATGCAGCTCGGTCGCCCACTCAACCGCGAACCAGATACGAGGACCATGGTGGATTGGAAGAAGCTGGGCACGTGCTTAGCTGACACCGCTCCACCAATCCTCCCTTGCGGCCCGGATTCAACTCCATCCCCCGAGGATACCGTCGAATCCATAAACATCTTCACTGATCACGTCTCGACGGCGATCATAAGATCCTCGAAACAAGTCGATGTGGAGGACTGCTTCCACCGCATCAGACTTTCCCCCGATCTTAGGGACCTCGTTAGAATCAGAAACGCGGCAATCCGGGCCTACGATCGATATCCCACGGATTCAAACCGGACTCGGATGCGTCGCTTACAGCGGGAGGTCAAATCCCGCTTAAGCGACGCCCGAAACGAAAACTGGGATAGTTATTTAGAAGAACTCGCGCCCACTCACCAAGCATACTGGCGACTAGCTAGGACCCTCAAGTCCGAAACTATCGTCACTATGCCGCCTCTCGTACGCCCCTCAGGCCAACCACCGGCTTACGATGACGATGACAAGGCAGAGTTGCTGGCCGATGCACTGCAAGAACAGTGCACCACCAGCACTCAACACGCGGACCCCGAACACACCGAGTTCGTCGACAGGGAGGTCGAGCGCAGAGCTTCCCTGCCGCCCTCGGACGCGTTACCCCCCATTACCACTTTCGAGGTTAAGGAGGCGATCGATAGCCTACAACCACGGAAAGCTCCCGGCTCCGACGGCATCCGCAACCGCGCGCTAAAACTGTTACCAGCCCAACTGATAACGATGTTGGCCACGATATTAAATGCTGCTATGACGAACTGCATCTTTCCCGCGGCGTGGAAAGAAGCGGACGTTATCGGCATACACAAGCCGGGCAAACCGAAGAATGAAACCGCGAGTTACCGCCCCATCAGTCTCCTCCCGGCGATAGGCAAATTATACGAACGGCTCCTTCGTAAACGCCTCTGGGACTTTGTATCCGCGAACAAAATTCTGATAGACGAGCAGTTTGGATTCCGCGCCAGACACTCGTGCGTCCATCAAGTGCACCGCCTCACGGAGCACATCTTACTAGGGCTGAACAGGCGGAAACCCATTCCGACAGGAGCCCTCTTCTTCGATATAGCGAAGGCGTTCGACAAAGTCTGGCACAACGGTTTGATATACAAACTGTATAACATGGGAGTGCCAGACAGACTCGTGCTCATCATACGAGACTACTTGTCGAACCGTTCGTTCCGATATCGAGTCGAGGGAACGCGTTCCCGGCCCCGTCACGTCACAGCCGGAGTCCCGCAAGGCTCCGCCCTCTCCCCGTTACTATTCAGTTTGTATATCAACGATATACCCCGGTCTCCGGAGACCCATCTGGCGCTCTTCGCCGATGACACCGCCATCTACTACTCGTGTAGGAAGAAGGCGTTGCTTCATCGACGACTTCAGACCGCAGCTACCACCATGGGACAGTGGTTCCGGAAGTGGCGCATCGACATCAACCCCACGAAAAGCACAGCGGTGCTCTTCAAAAGGGGTCGCCCTCCGAACACCACGCTGAGCATCCCTCTCCCGACTAGGCGCGTCAACACCCCCGCCCCCGCCGTTCGCCCAATCACGATGTACGACCAGCCCATACCGTGGGCCCCGAAGGTCAAATATTTAGGCGTCACCCTCGACAGTAGGATGACATTCCGCCCCCACATCAAGACGGTACGCGATCGTGCCGCCTTCATCCTAGGACGTCTCTACCCGATGATATGTAGGCGAAGTAAAATGTCCCTTAGAAATAAGGTGACACTCTACAAAACTTGCATACGCCCCGTCATGACCTATGCAAGTGTAGTGTTCGCTCACGCGGCCCGCATACACTTAAAATCCTTTCAAATTATTCAATCCCGTTTTTGCAGGATAGCCGTCGGAGCCCCGTGGTTCGTCAGGAACGTCGACCTCCATGACGACCTGGACTTAGAGTCCATCAGTAAGTATCTGCAGTCGGCGTCCATGCGCCACTTCGATAAAGCGGCACGACACGAGAACCCTCTCATCGTGGCCGCCGGTAACTACATTCCCGATCCTGCGGACAGAATGGAAAGCAGTCGACGTCGCCCTAAACACGTCATCTCGGATCCTCCTGATCCACTAACGGTGCTTTTAGGTACTTCAAGCACCGGTCACCGTTCTCGTCGAACCCGTCGCTTGCGACGAAGGGCTCGACGAGTAAATTAACCCTCAGACACAGCCCACTGAGTTTCTCGCCAGATCTTCTCAGTGGGTCGCGTTTCCGATCCGATGGTAGATTCTGCGAAGCACTGCTCTTGCTAGGGTTCGTGTTAGCAACGTCGTCAGGTTTGAGCCCCGTGAGCTCACCTACTACTTAAGGTTACGCTGCAATAGCCTCTCAAGGCTATCAGCTTAGGTAGGAAAAAAAACAGCATTCGGACCGTTGGTCTACCGAGCAATATCACACACGTTCACAAAGGACCGGATAAAATTCTGACATCAATATTAACTTTTGGGCGGCATTTGTTTGAAAGTCGCGACCCAAATATTTATTCCGCGAGACATTTAAGTACAAATGCCAGATCTACTGCATTACGGTAGTGGTTAGGACAGCGGTTCTCAACCGGTGTGCCGCCCAAATCGTCTGAGTTTCTCTCCGGATCTATTTCCTGGTAGCCTATGAAGCTAATCCTGACGGGTAAGTGAGCTTTCGGAGCTCAAACCAAGAGGTTTTGCTAACACTGGCCCTAGCAAGAGCAGTGCTTCGCAGAATCTACTACCGGATCGGAAACGCGACCCACTGAGAAGATTCGGAGTAGAGGAACGAGAAATATGAATCTTTAATGTAATTTTTTAACTTACACAAAAAAAAAAGAAATCTTGTAACAAACATAAATATTATCAAATAATAATGATTATTGTTTGAGTTATAATCCCTCAGACAGGAAGAGGATTTCTTTACGCGAAATTAGTACTTAGCTCAGGTACGCGAATGACTTCCACGTTTAAGGAACGGCATCTCGTGTGATAAAAATCAAATTAATAATTTTCGTGGTAGAAGGTAAACTCTTGAACCACCACCCAGCTTTGAAGGGCACGGAGAGTTAAACGATAGATATATTAGAAGCGTAGACAGACACAGCCCACTGAGTTTCTCGCCGGATCTTCTCAGTGGGTCGCGTTTCCGATCCGGCGGTAGATTCTGCGAAGCACGCCTCTTGCTGGGGTTAGTGTTAGAATGCTGATATAGCCTCTCAAGCCTTCAGTAACAAAAAAAAAACATATGTCTTAAAGCGCAATCACATTGTGTTATCTATGAGTTCCGGGAACCACTCAACGCCGAGTGAGGCGTGAGCTTGTTCTGTCTACATGCTATTAAATTTCTTTTTTACAAAATTTAAAGTTTAAAATTTGACTTTAAATTACAAAGATAAATTTAAATTTGTTCTACTAAATACCTTCGCGTTTTTATCTTTGTTTTAAAAGTCTAAAATATCTAATGTACCTATCGTTTGAAATAAGAATTATGAGTGATATTCAAAACGGCCAGTGTTCGAAATTAAAAAGTGAAGTTTCATTTTTAAAAAAAGAATCATTTTTTTAACCGCCCCGTTTCATCTCTTATTGTAGGCTCTTAGTGTAGTTATGTATACAGGTGGGAGCGGCCGGACGGGCGGCATTCCTACGTTGACCCACATAACTTGATTCCAGTCGGATTGACGCGTTTTGCCTGACGTTCATTAAAAAAATATAAACAAACACATTTGTTCTTTATTATTGAATATTTTAACGTTTTGCAATTTTGATAGTAATAAACTAGCCAACTTATAAGTGCGTTATTGCAATTTAAATGTTTTAGTTCGACGGCTTCAAAAGCATGACTGCTCCGCGGAAGTAATTAGGAGAAATAAATGCTAAAAAAACATAACCGATACAATAAATTAGTTTAAGATTATTTAAAAATAAAAATGAATACAGTTTGCTGACAAGACATCTTAATATACGTAGTTATTTAGAAAACTGTAACGCATTCATAACATAATAAAATGAAATTAGTCAACGCTTGAAAAAGCAAAAAGTGTTAGATTTATTCTGATATAATCTAGATACAGATTCCAGTGGATTAACGCTTTGCGGTTGTAAGCATAATGTAATATAAGACTATAACATGTCCAATACATGTGGACAGTCCGCCTCAAAAGGGTTAAAAATAAGTATTTCTTGTATTTATAAATACAAGCGAACAGACGTTGAATGAGTTTTTAACAGATTGGAAATTGAAAGTGGCGGATTGTAAGTCCACTGGCAATATTGTCTAGTCACATCGTTATAGTCTGTGGCAGACAGACACAAGTCCCATCATAATTAAAAACACGTAAAATTTCATTCTTATATATTGGGTTGTTTATTCGATTGTTTATTAACGTTGAATACGACTAGGGTTGCCACTAGTACTTTATAAGTTTATTATTGTACGTTAATTCAGGTAATTGTACTTTTTGTGAACAATAAAGTTAACTAAAATACTTTATTTGGCATGATTCGGGTTATATGGGATTTTTAAAAAGTTTAGTCATATGTATTTTTTCGTCGATTGCTCAATCGATGTCGCCACTCGCCAACGTCACATCACCTAAGCAATTTTTTAACAAATATTTCTAGTACTTTTACTAGTACTTTTTTCCCTGCCTATAATAACCAATGTACTTTATCTGCAACAAAAAATTTGGCAACCCTAAATACGACGCGCATAATAATTGCGTTGTTTAATCAAACGCCGACACGAACGCGATTATCATTCAATTTAATAGATATTTAGAAGATGAAAATCTATGAATTTGTGTAAACTGTAAAACAAGTTCAGTAGTAATTATCTCTCTGCGAAATCAATGCGAGAATTCCCATCGCGTGATAAGACCTACATACTTACATTTAAATTTATCATCACTGTTTCTCCGAGTTCCTTCACGTAATTACAATATTTAAGACAGAGCACACAAGACTTAACGTCCTCGTTTTCAATATTAGCAAATCGCTTAACATATTTCTTTATCTGTATGAGTTATGGTATTGTTTGTCTTATGGTTATTGCTAGCTGACAAAAGTAATGATAACACGTGCATAGCTCAGTTCATATGGATTACTCTGTCTGTATTTATTACTGTAATAATTATATATTAAAAAATTACTGATTCCCTGATCTTGGCTTGGCCCGAATGGTATAGTACGCAAGGCCCACCGATGGGAGGTAAACCTACAACGTATGACCCTGAAGACGCTTACTCTACAAAAGATCACAGCATCACAAATTTGTGGAGAGTATTAAACGGTAGGCACCGGCTTGGCTCTACTTCTGGCAATGCTGATGTCCATGAGCGATTAAAGCCAAACCATCAGGTGGGCAGGCGCGTCTGCCTACAAGATAAATAAAAAAAATTGCTACATAAATCCTGTGTTTTACCTATATTAATATCTACCTAACCATCTTATTAAACATTAAAACAATTCTGTAATCAAGACACAATGTAGGCAATCAATTAATTATTACCTAAGCCATTAAACAACCGGAAGTAATAAAAAATATAATAACAAATTTTTATGACTCATATTTTTCATATTAACATCGGTAATGACTAACTACTTTGTGACTTATGGTAATGGTTATATATAACTATGTATATTGTGTGTTCAGTATGACGTAATGTAAACACTGATAATTCTTTTCACGATTTCTTATCTCAGAGCCTGGGTATCAAAATGTAAATATTGTTTTTTTTTAGTAACCTAATATTGAATATGTCGCAGATTTTTTTAAATAGCACTTTGCAATACTTTAGCTGTAAACTGATAAAAACTTCGTATAGTACATAGTTATTTAATTTTCTGTACACACCCAATGGTAGACATAAAGAAAATTCGGAAACAATCGAGAAAATACATAAAATTATTATCATAAAGTCCATTAGTAAGCAATCATGGCACTGATGTCAATTAATGAAGTTAACGATTCAAAAATACAATTGTTTGGCTTTACTTTTCTTAGAACCAGCAAGAAATATGCCGTTTTTTAATTTAAAAATTAATGTCTTGGTCAAACTGGGAAAAAAAAAAAAAAAAAAATGTAACGTAAGCCATTTCGCACTAATCCGACTGCAGTATAAAGTACCTGCTGTATCGTATCCGTGACGTCACCTCGGCTTCGGTTTTTTTCAACGCCCGTTCTCATTCCAGAAGGGATTAGGCGCGCTTTTTGTTTACGTCCCGTTTGTGCACCGATTCTGAATATATTTTGAAAATCGAACGTTATGTCTAGTTTTTTTTTTTTAAATAGAATTGACATGTGATTAGTGATTTATGAAATTTTATCTGTTCCTTGAATTTATAAATACTACCTGTTCCTATTATCTACTTGTAAAAATACTAAACTGCTTTTTTTAGTGATATTTATGATGGAACACTGGAACTTTTTTGTCGTTTGTTTGTTTAGATGAATCAACATTTATGATATAGTGTGTGCGGCAAAAGTATACAGTACATAATAGATTTTTTTTGCAATGCCATAAATACTAGAGCTTGCCTGAACAGAGCTCCTTTAAAGCCTCGTGCGAATGAGAGCATCTCATGACGGAAGCACTGCAGCGATTTTAATTACACAGCCGAGTGGTACGTGGCAAAAATAACGCCTGGGAACAGATCCGATTTTGTTCGTTTTCCTTTAAAGCAGCGGTGGCCACCGGTAGATCGCCATCGACCGGTCGATCGTGGCAAGACAAAAAATATAAATACATAGACTGCGCAACGTAATCACCAATCATCATCATGCACGCATCATCTTCATCTTGTATCATTTGTTAATAACCATTACGTCACATTATTTCTGCTCTCTTCTACACAATAGTTCTCTTTTGTTATATAAGTAATTTCAGGTTTATTTTAATATATTTAATAAAAGAAATTATACTATGTACTTACTTATTTGTATACTGAACTACATTGTTTCATTAAATTTCGAGAAATGTCATTGGTAGGTCGCAGTGTTTCGTCAGTAGATAGTAGATCTTGGTTCTAATCAAGTTGGCCACCCCTGCTTTAGAGGAACAGATAGGTAGCTAGGGTTGGTTGTTGAAAAAAAACATAAAGCAGTTGGTAAAGCGCCCCTAGCGGCCAACGTTGACAAACGTTCCAAATGCATACAAATTTGAGTTAACTTTTACGCGATCGAGAACGTTAAAAAACTCGCACTAAGCACACCGTTAGGGAAACATCACAACATAATTAGTACTCGATCTATATAGATGCCTTAAAATTTAACGTCCACATTTGTTTCTTGTTTATTTACCAACAAATTAAAGAGTTTGTATTGTTGATTTCAAAAGCGCACTATCAGATAGCTTATCGATACGTTATCGCGAGCAAACCGATTTACTAATGGAATAAACGTGGGAATGTGTCGGGCGTGCATCATGCAAATGTTACGTTTGCCTTGTGATTTTACGTAGCGCTCGAGTTAAACGCAGTTAAGACGTTTACACGAGAATACAGTGTGCTTAGTGCGAGTTTTTTAACGTTCTCGATAGCGTAAAAGTCAGCTCATATTTGTATTGAATGAGATCGTTGGCGTACGTTTGCCGCTAGAGGCGCTGTTCCAACTGCATACAAAATTGGCTTAACTTTTACGCTATCGAGAACTTTAAGAAACTCGCACTAAGCATACTGGCCTACGACTCACCTGTCGTTGCGTGGGGAAACAATAGGATTCGTAGCTTGAATGCCGTCAAAGACTTCGAGCCGAAAGGTACATTAAAGGACCTACATATCATATTATATTTAATCATAATACATTACTGGTGGTAGGACCTCTTGTGAGTCCGCACGGGTGGGTACCACTACCCTGCCTATTTCTGCCGTGAAGCAGTAATGCGTTTCGGTTTGAAGGGTGGGCCAGCCGTTGTAACTATAATTAACACCTTAGAACTTATATCTCCAGATGGGGGGCACATTTACGTTATAGATGTCTATGGACTCTTCTAAGTGTTGAATACAGTTTTTAGTTATACTTTGGTGGAACATTTATTTATCCCGAACCCCAGTGCGTAACTTTTAGAACTTACAGATAAGACGGTAAATACGTCCCTACAAACTCCCGTGTTGTACGAAGCCTTTAGCGACTAGAAGCCAGTACAAAAAGGACAGTATTTTTTTCTGAATGAAACATCTCAACTATGCCTGTATGTATTTATTCAACTATTATACATAAAAAATAAGCAGTGACATTACGGTTATTCCCATACATTGTATATTCATAGGGCATAATGTAATTTCCTAAATAATTCTAAACAAAAAATCCCGTTATAGCATTGTCGAAGTACCGTGTTATAGGATGATTAGCTGTATAATAAACGAATGTTCAAAGGCCCGAACCGTATCAACATTTCTCATAGCATCATTTTATTTACAAAACACTAACATCGGCCAGTTTGAAAACAAATAAAAAGAACACGAAAACGCACAAGACGAGTATTCGGCCGATACACAACTGGTATTATAACTGTACAGACTAGTATGTGAGTGGATCCTACGTAAATGGCGGTCCATCCCTAATATAGTTACTGGCTAGTTGGTTAATTTAGATTTCGATTTCGGAACGTTGAACTTATTTAAAAAAAATCGAATTCCATTTATATTTATTGTTGATAAAAATATATATAACTAGCTGTAACCGTCCGCTTCGCTGGGCATTTAAAATTAACATTATTATTTCTCACCCCCACAAAGATTCTCATCATTAACGCCCCCGCAACTGGTGTAGGGAGTCCAACACTCATATAAATATAAGCCTATCCATTAAGTACATGTATTTTCTACATGGATACCAAGTTTCTAGCCATCGGATGCATGGTTCAGTAGTTATAACGGAACATCCGTAAAAACCACTGTAGATTTATATATTAGTATAGATGATATCAAATACATACTCTAGTCAATGAAAGACTTAACTGCGTTTTCTGTAATATAAATACGAAAACAAAATTTAAAGCCATATAATATATATCTCTATTTAAATTAATATTTTAAACATTTTGTTGTATTATGTAAGATTAAATTATTATTTTTAATAAATGAAAGATAAATGAACTTGTCTAAGGAAATTATTTATAAAACTAAAGAGGTTTTTATTTACATATCGTCTTTTCGCATTAAAAGTGTACAATTTCCAAAAATATTCGAAATTGAGTTAATATGCGGAATCATTTGGTATCACCAGTATTTTTCTCGTAAATACAGCCAAAAGATCGTAGTTTAGTTTTAGTGTTCTTTTTTTAGTTTACCTATGTATTGAATACTATTAACAAAATTAATACATAAGTACTTTTATCTTACTTTTAAGACAGATAATGTAACTGGTAAAAATTAAAAATAAATGTTGCAAAGATGATTAATATTAAAAATATCACAATATATTAAACCTTTAAAAAACTCTCCTGTAAAATTAGTAAGTTTTGAGATAATACAGTTTTAATGCGAGAAGACGATATAATATGACACATTTTTTACTAACCAGAGTTTCTAACTAACCGGACTTAGCTAACGTTTGCCTACGTTTACCGCTAGGGGCGCTGTTCCAACAAACTTGAGTTAACTTTCACGTTATCGAGAACGTTAAAAAACTCGCACTAAGCACACTGACCAGCATCAACGGGACAAAAACACAAATCAATTAATTCGGTAAGCTTGTGTTGTTTAAGTTTTAAGCTTCACATAATAACTCTTTTTTCGAGAGCCAGTAATGTCATTTTTTTATTTTATTTTTTTATTGCCCTTGTAGGCAGACGAGCATACGGCCCACCTGATGGTGAGTGGTTACCGTCGCCCATGGACTTCAGCAATGCCAGGAACAGAGCCAAAACGCTGCCTACCGCTTAATACTCTCCACAAGCCTCGTTTGAAGAAGGACATGTCATAGCGCTCGGGAGACACCGTGGAGGGGAGCTCATTCCATAGCCGGATGGTACGTGGCAAAAAAGACCTCTGGAAACGCACTGTGGATGACCGCAGTGGCTCCAGGTAGTACGGATGAACTCTACTCCGGTGGCGGGCGGTGCGATGGTAAAAACATTGTCATGTCATGTCATTTATATTGACATTGAGAACTTATTGCAAGTAAAATAACACGTTTACGAACGAACACAGAGCGTATGTTAAAAAGAAAGTGACGCTTTCACGTGTGTCAAAATGTTTATACGTAGAACCACAGAGTTTGCTTATTAGCTTACGACTTTTTATGGCGATATTATGAACGAAATAAATTTTAAGCCAGCACATATTATATTAAAGAAGAAACTCCTACTAAATATGGCCGTCGGAGTATTAAAAACGAGATATCGTCCACCTATCTATGCAATAAAAAAAGGGAATCGTAGGTGTCAGTTATTAGATCCATCCATTTAACGGCCGTCTGGTGTAGTGGTAAGTGACATGGTCACTACACAAGGGGGTAGCGGGTTCGAATCCCGCCAAGGGAGGATATTTGTATGATAAATATAAAAATGTATTTTCCAGGGTTATGGATGTTTATTAAATATATGTATGTGTATAATAAAAATCTTACATTTATTTCCGTTATCTGGTACCTGTAATACAAGTTCTTTACGAACTTATCACGGAACCAGTTAACGTGGCGTGATTGTTAGTAAATATTTATTTATTTATTTATTATTTATCCAATTTAAAAATATCATCAAATAAAGAATATTGTTTTTTGTATATATCTAAGTTGACAAAAGGTCAACCAAAGGCACCAAATGTGACGCCTAAGTTCCAGACTACTCAGCCTGCTTGTAAATCCACCCGGAACGAGGAGGCTACATATTATTTAACCGACTTCAAAAAAGGTTCTCAATTCGACTATGTTTTTTTTATGTTTGTTACCTCATAACTGTTGACTATGTAAATCGATTTTGATGATTCTTTTTTTATTAGAAAGCAGACGCTTCCAGTGTGATCCCATTCCAATTTTGTCCAGTTCTGATAATCGTATCCATTAGAAAACCATATAAGTCTTAAATTTGCATTAAGTACGTGCGCGACAAATAGATGAATAACTCAACAACTCAATATCACGCCAACCGATTTCGATGATTATTGTTTTTAGTGTATATTAATTTGTTTTGGAATTTTTTTTTTATATATTGGAAGTCGGTTTTTGTTAAAGCCTGTTTATTTACAATTATTACACTCTGAAGCTGAATTGGCACGATTCCCGAGTATACATACATACGAGAATGTCTATAATAATGTCTTTAATTTCCTACTTATTTCTATGAACTACGAGGGATTACACTATCTTAACGGAATGTGTAGGCGAGCTCACGGGTTTCAGCCTTGGAGATTTTGCTAACATTTGTCCTAGCAAGAGCAGTGCTTCGCTGAATCTACCACCGACTCGAAATCGCGACCCACTGAGAAGATCCGGCGAGAAACTCAGCGGGCTGTGTCTGGGGTTGATAATGTTTCACGCAGTAGACAACGGCTTTTTTGTGCAGCGGTGTTTTTTTTCTACCTATTCTCTGGTAGCCTAAGGGGCTATTCCAGATTCTCGCAGACGGATAGGTGAGCTCACGGGCTCGACCTGAGAGAATTTGCTATCACTAGACCTAGCAAGAACAGTGCTTCGCTGAATCTACCACCGGATCAGAATCGCGACCCACTGAGAAGATCCGGCGAGAAACTCAGTTTGCAATTTGGACCTTATCATTAACTTCGTATACGGGGAAATCGAAGGTCGCCTCCCAACACGAGACACTGACGTCACGATTGTCTATACTAATATTATAAAGAGGAAAGATTTGTTTGTTTGTTTGTTTGTTTCGAATAGGCTTCCAAACTACTGAACCGATTTGAAAAATTCTTTCACTGTTTGGAAGCTACACTATTCCCGAGTGACATAGGCTATAATATTTGAAAAAAGTTAGGGATCCTTACTAAAACTCCAATAATGTAACCCAAGGTGTAAAAAAATTATGCTTTACATCGCGTGCGCTGCAAAATCTATTGATGATAGAATAAAATAATGTACTACGACTTTGTAGAAAATATTATTATTTACAAAAAGTGTCGCGACAGCATATGTCTAACTAATAAAATTATGCCGCAATGTGTTCTTTTATTTAAAAAAAATAAATCAACGTCAAAATATATCGTTGAAATTTTTGTTCAAGACCCGAGCGGAGCCGGAGCGGGCCGCTAGTATTAAATAAAATCGCATTGCATGTACCTTCAAAACATGACACTTAAGTCAGCAAGCACATCACAATGTAACGACTACTAAAGATGGACGGTGAGGTATTCGAAACAAGACGGAGAAAGCGCAATGCGGTTTCTAGGCAATTAAATTACATAAACCAGTCTCATACGAATGCGAATACGAGGTGTGCTGTTCATTGAATAGAATATGTGTTTTGGGTAAGCTATCAACGGATATTTCTAGTGATAACGAGAAAATCGAGGAGTGAATGCAAGAATAGTGCAAGGAGAAATGAATGCAAACCATGGAGGGTAGGGTCTGTAAACGGAAAGTTGTCGACGTCGCCCTAAACACGTCATTACGGATCTTCCCGATCCATTAACTGTGCTTTTAGGTACCTCAAGCACCGGTCACCGTCCTCGTCGAGCCCGTCGCTTGCGACGAAGGGCTCGACGAGTAAATTAACCCACAGACACAGCCCACTGAGTTCTCGTCGGATCTTCTCAGTGGGTCGCGTCTCCGATCCGGTGGTAGATTCTGCGAAGCACTGCTCTTGCTAGGGCTAGTGTTAGCAACATTACACGTCAAGGAAGAAGCTGATATAGCATTAAATATAGATATAGATTAAAACGGTAGGCAGCGGCTTGGCTCTGCCCCTGGCATTGCTGGCGTCCATGAGCGACGGTAACCACTCACCATCAGGTGGGCCGTATGCTCTTCTGCCTATACGGCAATAAAAAAAAAACTCAAGGCTATCAGCATAGGTAGGAAAAAAAAGGAAAGTTATTGTTTAAAGACTCACCGAAATAGCGCTAGTGTAGGAAGTGGAAATAATACGTATTTAATAGTTTTGAACAGAGTGAAGTGTACTGGATTAAAATGAAGTTTATGGCGCTGTTTTTAAGATCCTTCCACTTGCTACTATGGCGCCATCTTAATTGGCTCCATTTCAACGCATACTTTTTAATACACTGAGACGGTACTCCTTATAAAACAAACGAAAAAAAACAACGTATTTCACACTCCAATTTATTTTTAATTTTTTAACGGCCATCCATTACTTGTACTTTTAGCCTAGAGATCCTAAGTAAAATGGCGGGTTTTTTTTTTGCAAGGGCCCGAAACGCGGTATGTACTGCGGTTTAATTCAATTTCCCTACACTAGTACACTTTCATAAACACGAAACGCTAAATAAACCGCTACTTCACTCTCCCGCCAAAACATACCATATTTAATGTCATACGTGAGTCACAGATTACTAAATAAATAACGTGAGTGTTCTAGAACTTATGGTTCTGGGAATTGACCATTGATAAACAAGCAACATTGTGTTGATCTGTGTATCTAATACGAGTGAAATAGATAAAAATCAAACATATTTTTCTCCCGCCAAAACGTACCTTATTTAATGTCATATATGTGAGTGTTCTAGAACTTACAGTTCTGGGAATTGGCCATTGATAAACCCGCAACATTGTGTTGATCCGTGCGTGTAATACAAGTGAAATAGATAAAAATCAAACATACGACTATTTCATTTGATAACGTTATTATTGTACGTACGCGGAATGTCTACATAATTATGTGAAATCTTTTAATCGCCGGCGTCTCGATAACAAGATAAGGATGTTAAAACATGTTACCCCGATTACTTAGAAAATTTGGTAGAAGCGTTTTGAAGATAAAAAATAAACGTGTCTTGTAATTAGTGAAATTAAAAAAAAAAACAAATTAAGGTGAGAAGATAGGATTTTTGCAACAGGTTTATGAACAGACGGTCACGCGGTTCACTTAGTATTAAGTAGTTGCAGAACCAATGCAATTAAAACTTTAACCTTATGTTTCAAGGTCGCTATTGGCGTGTATGACGTAGTTTGTGTGAGTTTTGGGAGTTATTCGTTCAAAATCGAGTGGGCTACTAATCGATTAAATCGAATACTGTTCTATTCTATATCTCCCGGTCATCGTCCTCGTCGAACCCGTCGCTTGCGACGAAGGGCTCGACGAGTTTCTCGCCGGATCTTCTCAGTGGTGGTAGGACCTCTTGTGAGTACTGGTGGTAGGACCTCTTGTGAGTACTGGTGGTAGGACCTCTTGTGAGTCCGCGCGGGTAGGTACCACCGCCCTGCACATTTCTGCCGTGAAGCAGTAATGCGTTTCGGTTTGAAGGGTGGGGTAGCCGTTGTAACTATACCTGAGACCTTAGAACTTATGTCTCAAGGTGTGTGGCGCATTTACGTTGTAGATGTCTATGGGCTCCAGTAACCACTTAACATCAGGTGGGCTGTGAGCTCGTCCACCCATCTAAGTAATAAAAAAAAATTAGGTCGCGTTTCCGCTCCGGTGGTAGATTCTGCAAAGCACGGCTCTTGCTAGGGTTCGTGTTAGCAGCGTCATCAGGTTTGAGCCCCGTAAACTACTAGTTAAGGCTACGCTGATATAGCCTCTCAAGGCTCTCAGCTTAGGTAGGGAAAAAAAAAACTATATATACTACTGATCTTTAAAAAAAAATGTTTATCAGCTATAATATACGTTTAAACATTAATATTCAATATTACAAATTCCGTTTGAAGGTCAAACGGATTTGATTTGATTTGATTAATATATAAAAATCTCGCATTCGTTAATAATTTGGCGCCATTATTCCTTTTATTTGTTGAATTCGATGAAATTTATCCTTGTACGTGTTTTTTATGTAGCCCCCTCATAGAACGAGTTTTATTTTTAGTCTCTCATTTAGATAGGATTTTTTTTAAAGAAAACATTGCACAGCTTAACTTAAGCATATAGACACAGCCCACTGAGTTTCTCGCCGGATCTTCTCAGTGGGTCGCGTTTCCGATCCGGTGGTAGATTCTGCGAAGCACTGCTCTTGCTAGGGCCAGTTCTAGCACCACTCCGGTTTGAGCCCCGTGAGCTCACCTACACGTTAGGGCGAAGCTGATATAGCCTCTCAAGGCAATCAGCATAGGCAGGAAAAAATGAAAAAAGAAAACCACGGATCCGTTGTCTTATCTTCGTATTTTAATATATCTGTGGCAGCGTATTAAGCACCTAACACACTGTATAATCAGAGTGCATGATACCGCATTTGCTTATCTAGTTTATAACGTTTTACTGCAGGCCTAATATACAGTGCCGCCATAAAAATATCAGTGAGGAAGGCCTAATATTTATTCGCTTTTGCGTCGGCCAAAAGTATGCGCTATGGAGAGTATAAGTAAGGAGTACAATCTGTGCAGGAAATAATGTCCGTCGAAAACTGACTAATTAAGGTGGCGCCACCGTAGCGCGTGGTGATATTTCAAATATGGCGTCAAATTTTTTTTCCCAATTCTGTTTTTGTTGGTTTTAGAGTTATTTACTGCTTATAGCTGAGCACCTACTCATCCTGTCTCCCACATATAGTTTTTTTTTTCTACTTAATTATTGGTAACCTAAGGGACTATTCTATATTCGCAGGGACCCGTAGGTGAGCTCAACCTAAGAGAATTGCTAGCACTAGCCCTAGCAAGAGCAGTGCTTCGCAGAGTCTACTACCGGATCGGAATCGCAACCCACTGAATACGTTTGGATGTACATGTGCGATCTCAAACTACCTCCATTTTGTTTGAATATCAGAATAACAGAGTCGGCCATCTTCGAATATCAAAATACAATTCATTATAAGTTTTCAATGACATCTTCGCTAATGGCTGCTTGTTCCAATCACCGTCTTCGTCGAACCCGTCGCTTGCGACGAAGGGCTCGGCGAGTAAATTAACCCATAGACACAGCTCACTGAGTTTCTCGCCGGATCTTCTCAGTGGGTCGCGTTTCCGTTCTGGTGGTAGATTCTGCGAAGCACGGCTCTTGCTAGGGTTCGTGTTAGCAACGTCGTCAGGTTTGAGCCCCGTGAGCTCACCTACACGTCAAGGAGAAGCTGAAATAGCTTCTCAAGGCTATCCGGGTTAGGTAGGGGAAAAAAGCTGCTCATTGAAATACTGTACGCTTCTGTTTCTTGCCCGTTTCATACCATAAAACTTAGTTGATGCAAATTAATGAAAAAACCTCTAAGTAATTAGTAATAAAAAAACTATAATTTCAAAGATAAACGCAACGAAAACGATTTATGTACAATGTAGACGAGTGAAATCGGGAAAGTTACACGTCTAAGCGATGTGCGCTCACACACAGCGATGACATTCTAATCTTATTAATAATATTTCTGCCGAATAATCGGGCGATACGGAATGTTTCGAAACTATTAGTATGATTTTCTTGTATCGTAAATCGAACTGTTTCTATAATATCTGCAGTTAGTTACCTATCGTTAAAGGTAATGAATACTGATTAAGCGATGTCGACCGATGTGACTTCGGTTCCCTCTGTATTTTGTACCGCATGTTCCATGGGGAATGCTCTGAGGAATTGTTCGAGATGATACCAACGTCTCGTTTTTACCATCGCACCGCCCGCCACCGGAGTACAGTTCATCCATACTACCTGGAGCCACTGCGGTCATCCACAGTGCGTTTCCAGAGATCTTTTTTGCCACGTACCATCCGGCTATGGAATGAGCTCCCCTCCACGGTGTTTCCCGAGCGTTATGACATGTCCTTCTTCAAACGAGGCTTGTGGAGAGTATTAAGCGGTAGGCAGCGGCTTGGCTCTGTCCCTGGCATTGCTGAAGTCCATGAGCGACGGTAACCACTCACCATCAGGTGGGCCGTATGCTCGTCTGCCTACAAGGGCAATAAAAAAAATAAAAAATCGTTCATCGATACCTCACTGCTGAGGATCGCGATTACATGTGACTGTTATAACTCATGTTTAAAGGTGGCTAGCGGCCTTTACGTTGAACTCTTATTATTGGGATCTATGGGCTCCTGTAACATAGCAGCCGCACCGTGAACTCATTTTAAGAAAAGAAAAAAAGTTCACGGTTTTGTGTCAATTAAAAAAAAAACACGCGGACTCAATATTTAATTTTAAAATACCGTTCTGATAAAATAAAAAAAAATCTTCTAAGAACCTTAAAAATAAAATAATAAATCCTTTTGCCTTTTGTATACGAAACGACTAAGCGCATTGTCTATTGTCTCAAAAACAATGACCGACGTATTCGGGAACGTATCGCGAGGTTTCCAGAATTCATTTTTGTCTTTTGTCTCTCTGTCTTCGATGAGTTTGATGAGTACTATTATGCCTTATTCCTGGGTGGGAGTAAGCTCAAAATACACCCAGCGACCACCCAATGTTTATACGCAAAACGACAAGTAAAATTAGGGTAAACATTTCCCTTTATATCGTGTTAACAAATCGAGCGACTAAAACCAATTTTGCTGACGACCTGTTTGATATTACAATCACAGCAATAATTCCTCGAAGCTCAAAGCAAGAAATTCTAATCCGAATCGGACGAGCCAGCGATCGATTCACTTTTCATTGGAGTTGAAATTATCAAGATATTCACATTTACACGAAAACATACCCGCGTGTGTGTGTTTTTTATCCCTACCTAATCGTTGGTATGGTTGGTAGTGATTGGTAATAGGCTATTTAAACTATTAAGGCACCAATAGATGGGCTCTCAGGCTAAACCTGAAAGAATTATTAACACTGACCGTAGTAAGAGCAGTGTTTGGCTGAATTTGTATTTGAAGTCGTCGTGGTTTAAAGTATAAGACGTCCGGTGCAGTCGTGTTGAGCGATGTAATAACAAATGACTTCCGACGATTGACTTCCACGGTGAAGGAATAATATCGTTTAATAAAAATCAAACCCGCCGAAAATTATAATTTGCGTAATTACTGGTGGCAGGACCTCTTGTGAGTCCGCACCCCACCTATTCCTGCCGTGAAGCGTTTCGGTCTGAAGGGTGGGGCATTCGTTGTAACTATACTTGAGACCTTAGAACTCATATCTCAAGGTGGGTGACGGCATTTACGTTGTAGAGCTCGTCCCCATAACTATGCAATAAAAAAAGATTCCTTCAACGGGTCGGAATCGCGACCCACTGAGAATAATCCTCTGGTCTGGTGACCGTTACCATTCGTGCGTTAAAGTAACAGCAAATCTCCGGTAACGGGGAGACACTGAGGTTTCTAGACAACTAGACGAAGTTCATTCAATTACTAAACAAATTTCTAGTTTTTTTTTTTTAATAATCCTTAACCGATTTTTAAGAAAAAGGGGTGAGGTTCAATTCAATTCGGCGTTTTTTTTTTTGGCAACAAGTGCCACCTCAAAACTTTTTACTGAGTGAATGAATTTCAATGATTCTTTTTTATTTGAGAGCTGGTGCTTCTCATGTGTCTCCTTGACTGATTGACTTCGACTGCATTAATGTTGTTCTCATTTTCTTTGCTGAAGTCGGCTGTTCATTAATAGTTTCTTGCTTTGGTTGGATGGAGCACATGTTGCAATGGTGGTTCAGTGGCCTAGAAACCTGATACCGGCACCTAACTCGAGGGATCAAATCGAAATTCAAATTGTATTATTAAACGGATATCTTCAAGTCTCATCGCGGGAGATGTTAGCAGGATAGCGATGCCTACCTCCTTATCCTCTGTATAGTCAAATTTCAGACACTTTCTTGGTATACACAAGCTCATTGGTTACATTTTAATCAGTAAGTATCTACAGTCAGCATCATTGCGCCACTTTGAGAAGGCGGCACGACATGAGAACCCTCTTGTCGTGGCCGCTGGAAATTACATACCCGATCCTGTAGACCGAATGGTAAACAGTCGACGTCGCCCTAAGCACGTCATTACGGATCCTCCCAATCCATTAACGGTGCTTTTAGGTACCACAAGCACCGGTCACCGTCCTCGTCGAACCCGTCGCTTGTGACGAAGGGCTCGACGAGCGAATTAACCCATAGACACAGTCCACTGAGTTTCTCGCCGGATCTTCTCGGCGGGTCGCGTTTCCGATGCTAACACTCCGGTTTGAGCCCCGTGAGCTCACCAACACGCTAGGGTGAAGCTGAAATAGCCTCTCAAGGCTGTCAGCATAGGTAGGAAAAAAATAATTGGTTACAACGCTACGTCGGTCATTAGGGCACCGATTCGCAATATTGTCTCTAGTAAATAATCTGGCTAAGTCACGATTGATATCGTATAAAATATGTATTACGAATTCATTTCGCTATCAGTTTTATCTTAAGCAAATTCCCGTTTTATCTTTATCATTTTTTAATGAATTTACGTTCTCATAATCATGCGGCGTGGCGTGTTCATAGAATTTCAGTTGGTTTTACGTTTTTACAAGACGCGAAGTTCGATGTCGATTCAGTATGCAGTTTTTGGTCGTAAATTATGAGCACTATCGACAAAATTTGAGATATTACGGAGATATTTTGAAAAATTCAGCAACGCGTGACGTCATTTGGGGCCAAAACGTATGAAAAATATATCGTAATAATAAACATACACTACTAATAAGCATACACTAATATAACACAATACTTGAACAAGCAATGCGTATTCAGCTAAATACATAATTAGTTTTAATTAAATTAAATTTTCTTTTAATCACTTCTTACATTGTTTTAATATTGGCGTGTTCGGTTGACTATAGTGATGAATTTTATCATTGTCACACCTCTCATCTTGATTTCTGAACCCGGTTTAGGTTTGCAAATAGTCGCAAATCGCGACCTGATATCGATCAATGCGCCCTAAGAATACACCCCGCTACCGGTAATATAAGACTAATGAGTTTTTTTTATTGCTCTTGTAGGTATACGTGCATACGGTCCACCTGATGGTGAGTGGTTACCGTCGCCCATGGACTTCAGCAATGCTAGGGACAGAGCCAAAACGCTGCCTACCGCTTAATACTCTCCACAAGCCTCGTTTGAAGAAGGACATGTCATAGCGCTCGGGAAACACCGTGGAGGTGGCTCATTCCATTGCCATGGTACGTGGCAAAAAATACCTCTGGAAACGCACTGTGGATGATCGCAGTGGCTTCAAGTAGTACGGATGAACTCTACTCCGGTGGCGGGCGGTGCGATGGTAATTTTTTATTTATTACTTATTGGTTATATTACTTTTATTACTTTTTTATTACTTATTTTACCAATATTTTTATTATTTATCGAAATAAGAAGCGTTCGCATATGAACCCGGTGAGAAACCGGAGTGTACTGGTGTCAAGTAATATCAGTGATTAAAGCACTCCAGGCAGTTACCAATTGCTCTAAGCAAATACATATCTAGTACACGCTCACGAATATCTATTATTAAATATCATCATGTGATAAAAACGCAACTCGCTAAATTTGTTATTTCTCAATTTTTTGTCTTTTGTAGACAAACGAGCGTACGGTCTGATGGTGAGTGGCTACTGTTGCGCATGGACGTCAGCATCGCCAGGGGTTCAACCAAGCCGTTGAGAACTCTCCACAATTATTGGTAATAGAGCATATTAAGAGCATAATGAACATACAATATTATGATTTCTAGAAGCTTCCGATACTGTTTATAGTTGGACATGAAGCCCTCTGACATCATCATTCTCCTGCCTTCTCCCAGTCACCTGGGGTCGGCGCAACATGTTTTCTCTTTCCATACTCCTCTATCATATACCATTTCATCGTTGATTCCCCTCTTACACATTTTTTTTTTCCTACCTAAGCTGACAGCCTTGCTTTCAGCTTGATTTCAGCGTAACCTTAACTAGTAGGTGAGCTCACGGGGCTCAAACCTGACTACGTTGCTAACACGAACCCTAGCAAGAGCCTTGCTTCGCAGAATCTATCACCGGATCGGAAACGCGACCCACTGAGAAGATCCGTCGAGAAACTCAGTGGGCTGTGTCTGTGGGTTAATTTATTCTCAGGTCTACCTCTTCCTCTAAAGCCTTCTTCAAGTAGCCCTCTGACCTGAGCATAAAAAGAAATATCGAGAAAATACCACGCGTCGAAAAAGGAGCCCTTTATACTAACAATACTTGCAGTCGACCGGTGGGCATTCCTAAACACAAATACGAAATTACTTGAGATTCCTTTCCGTCGTTTCTTAACTTATCGCAAGCCGTAGATTTGATATCAAAATTATACTGGATAAGGCAAGATTCGACAAAGTCAAAAGACTCGCGGTAAAAAAAATTGGTAAATCTTTTTTTTTTTTTTTATTTTTTTTTTATTGCTTAGATGGATGGACGAGCTCACAGCCCACCTGGTGTTAAGTGGTTACTGGAGCCCATAGACATCTACAACGTAAATGCGCCACCCACCTCGAGATATAAGTTCTAAGATCTCAGGTATAGTTACAACGGCTACCGCACCCTTCGAACCGAAACGCATTACTGCTTCACGGCGGAAATAGGCGGGGTGGTGGTACCTACCCGTGCGGACTCCCAAGAGGTCCTACCACCAGTGATTACGCAAATTATAATTTTGCGGGTTTGATTTTTATTACACGATGTTATTCCTTCACCGTGGAAGTCAATCGTGAACATTTGTTGAGTACGTATTTCATTAGAAAAATTGGTACCCGCCTGCGGGATTCGAACACCAGTGCATCGCTTCAATACGAATGCACCGGACGTCTTATCCGTTAGGCCACAACGACTTTTATAAGTATATATATAGTAAACGTACAATGATATAATATTATATCTGTTGTTTCGAAATTATGGGATCTAAATATTGAATGAACCATGTTCGGAGCTGTTGAAATTTATCAAATTAAACATTGTTTTCTGTCGCTTACTCTTCATGAGCATGTTTTTATATATGTACATACATACCAGTATTTGCATTTTATGTTTTGCTAGTGATAACTCTAAAGCCCATTAAACATTTGTTTATGAAATACCAAAAACTCGGCTCACAAAGCGAGGAGAAAATGTTATTTAACTCTTTTTTGTCTTTGCCTATTTTTTTTCAATAGATAAGTGAATGCTTGCATAGCTTAGCACGTGCCCGGAATATATGCGACGACTTCATGGTTGAGAAGTGTAGTGTATGCACATAGATATTTGTTAAAACAAACGCATTCACACATCTCTCGAGTTTTTAATACATTCGAATTTTATTTTTTAACAGTAATACAGTAAATCGATTTCCCAACTCGTTTTCTTAAAAGGAAATCTTGCTTAACGTTCTTCAAACTAGAAAACGCAGTTAGGTACGTTACAAAAGCAAACAACTTAAAGTTACATCACTAAATGCAGTATCACTTAGCGAATGAATGACACGAAACACGTTTCAGACCTAAGTAGATATTGAGATTCCAATGAAGTTAATAATAAATCGTTAATCATGTGATTTGTAATTCATTTATTAACTATGTCATAGGATATTAATAACGATTCACTTCTATAATTGTCATAATTACGTGGGAATTTGTGAAACTAAAGTTTAAGCGACGCGCTTGCTCACCTTTACGTGACTTCCAATACAATTTGCGAAGGTAATAAGCAGCTGCAACCAAAATAAGTGCAGCTATGAAAGCACCTATTGCTGCACCTGCAACGCTGCCAGCACCATAACAAGCCGCGGCCTCTTGGCCAAAAACACACGGCACAAAAACGTACACAAAAAACAATATTAAAACACTCATTATTAAAACTTGAAAAAAAAATTATGTTTTCATCACTTAATTTTATGGCACATAAGTTGTTTTATCACGATCACTGATCACATTCCTGTGTTTTGTATATGATTTTAAATGGTATTCAAATGCGTTTTAAGTTTTATAGTTGATTGAAATGGCGCGAAGTTACAAACGTTCACCGCGTCAGCCAGCGCGGTCGACTGTGTTGTTTCACTTGTTTCGCTAGCTCTCGCTCCCTACTACTACCTCGGCTCGGATGTCGTGTAGCTCTCGCGTACAACGCATTTGTGATTGTTTGGTAGGTAGTGGAAAAGCTGTGATTGTCGGCCTCAGCTTGTATGTAAAAAACGTGTTTGAACACAGATATTATTATCGTGCCGGTTAATACGTTTCGTCTTAAACACTAAACATATGAAACTGTTGTCTTCCCGTCTATCATTGTTTAATTAAACGACTCAATTTTGACACCGATTTTTCTAAGCATAAATCAATTTGTGAGAATGATTTACGTACGAACTGTCAACTTTATTCATAACGTCCATAAATTAAGTGTTCGATGTTTTCAAATCGCTTTGAAATGTAGTTAGGTAGGTACCTAGTAGGTTAGAAAAGAAAACTTTTACGTATTTCTTATTCATCTATACTAATACATATATAGATCTACAGTGGTTTTTACGGATGTTCCGTTATAACTACTGAACCATGGATCCGATTGACTTGAAACTTGGTATATATCCATGTAGAAAATATATGTACTTAATTGATAGGCTAATATTTATATGAGTGTTGGACTCCCTACACCAGTTGCGGGGGCTTTAATGATGAGAATTTTTATGGGAGTGAGAAATAAAAATGTTAATTTTAAATGCCCAGCGAAGCGGACGGGTACAGCTAGTATTTTTATACATTTCTCAAAGTCAGGCAGAAATAGACAGGGTGGTGATACCTAGACATGTAGACTCACAAAATACCCTATCAACAGTAAGTATCAAGAGTAAACGTATTGATACAGGTAGTACGAATTTAGTCCCTACATTAAATACATATTTTTCCGCTCTGGCAATCATCATCATCATCAACAGCCTACACTCGTCCACTGCTGGACATAGGCCTCTCCCAATCCACACCACGAGCCCGGTTTTCGGCTCTCGTTCGGAGGTTATCGCACCATCCAGGTGCTTTTAGGTACCCCAAGCACCGGTCACCGTTCTCGTCGAACCCGTCGCTCGCGACGAAGGGCTCGACGAGTAAATTAACCCTCAGACACAGCCCACTGAGTTTCTCGCCGGATATTCTCAGTGGGTCGCGTTTCCGATCCGGTGGTAGATTCTGCGAAGCACGGCTCTTGCTAGGGTTCGTGTTAGCAACTTCGTCAGGTTTGAGCCCTGTGAGCTCACCTACTAGTTAAGGTTACGCTTGAATAGCCTCTCAAGGCTACCAGCTTAGGCAGGAAAAAAAAAGCACCATCCAGCCAGGGGGCGTCCCACGTTACGTCTTCCCCTACGCGGTCTCCAGTCGAGCACCCGTCTGCACCAGCGTTCGTCAGTTCAACGGCATATATGGCCAGCCCACTGCCACTTGAGCTTGCTGACTCTTTGAGCTATGTCGATAACTTTAGTTCTCTGTCGAATAAACTCAATCCGGATCTTATTCTTCAGAGAAACTTCAAGCATGGCTCTTTCCATGGCTCACTGAGCGACCTTGAGCTGACGGACCAATCGTATTGTGAGTGTCCACGTCTCGGTTCCCTAAGTCATTACCGGTAGGACGCACTGGTTACAAACTTTCGTTTTCAGGCACTGTGGGATGTGCGATGAAAAGACTCCACGCAGTTTGCCGAACGCCGCCCAGTTCAGCCCAACTGTTGGCAACACAGCTGTGATATCATGTGTTACCTAAGTGATAGCTTGAATCACTTTTATATCACAAAGATTTAGGTATGTCTGTAAACCAATTTCGACGCACGTAAGAGTTGAAATTGTTTTTAAAATCTAAATAACACGTGTAATTTAAGTTGTACGAATTCAGGGCTGTCGTCGAACAATTAAGAAATTTCCCTTGGATTGTCTTCGAAAGTCGGAAGTAATACAAAAATTTACAATAGTACGGCTTGCTTAATCGAGCCGATTCTCCAAGCTTCGAAAGGTGTACGTGATGTCAGCTAACTGAACACATACCTACAAGTTTCGGGCCTGTAAGGCTTGGATGGAACTCTTGGAACTCCACCGACGCGACGGCGCCGGACGGACGTCACGATAGTTTCGGACTGTCGGACATCAAAAAGTTTATTTTCTTTTTGCAATTATATTTAGTGATATTCGACGTAATAAGATTAAAATTTTAAAAAGTTTTTGAGCCTTATAAATCTAGTAATGTGGTTGTATTTTTTGTATGGTTGTAGTAATATGGTTGTTTCATATTTTGTTTGAAATTATTTGAACGAATATTTTGTAGTTTATCTTGTCTGACGCTTTTAACTGAATTAACGGTCTAACGGTACTTTTTTTTTGTATAATTTCAGGCCTGTCATCGTAACAATTATTAAATTCGATTTTATATGAAAGTATCATCATTCGTAGATTTTTTTTAAATTTTAACATGATCTACATTATGGATTCTACAGCCACATTTCGGTTTGACATATCGTAACATGTTTAGAACAAACAACTTTTCATTTACTGGCTGTGTAAACGTTGAACAATCAGCTCCATCCATCAATACGACGACTTAATATGTGTATTAAATCTATTATAACTACGTATGTATATAGTAATTAATATGAAAACTTTTTGGCGGGAACGCGAGGAGTGAAGTTGTGTGATTTGTTTTATTTTGTCTATTTAGTGTTTCTTCAGGTTTAAATGTGTAATAACGGTGGTTTATTAACTGTTTAATATCTGTGAAAGTGCACAAATGTGACGTAACTTCTCGGGAACCTCTAAAAAGTCCACTGCAAAAATCTCAGTAAATGACCACCATTTTACTGAGATTATATTTCATCCCACATCATCTCATCTCATTTCATTTAATTTCATCCCAGTTGATTAATGTCTCAAATTAATAATCTTCATTTCATGCCATATTAACATTTTTCATAAAATAAGAATATAAATTAAAATAAGACTTGACTTAAAAGTCTTGGTTGCCAGGTCATAAAATCCCTTAAAAAAGTAATTAATATACTAATCTGTGTCGACAATACAGACTATTTCTTGTTTAGAGAAAAAAAGTGTTACAAGGTCTGAAATAAAAGTAAATGTCATTTCACGTTTTATTACATTCGCATGTCCCTTGAATATTGGAAATACCTACGTCAAAATGTTAATGAGTGGAAAATTTGTAAACGTGCACGAAAGACTACCGAAACATCAGAAATTTTCCACAGTTAATTTATGAAAAGTCGTTTTGAGTGAGCGCACCAATTGGGAGCTTTATAGGTGAATGAAGTTAGCCCCTCAAAAAATTTTTTTTTTCGTTTTTATACTTATTCTCTATTAATTCGTTTGTTCATCATTTGTTCATGATTGTTCACTGTTAATAATTGTTTGTTCTGCATTTATTTATTTAAAAAAATATTTAAAAATATACCTACAAGTTAGACCCTCTAATGCAATTTTTAATATTTTTTCATCCTTAATGACTCGTAAATATTCATTTTCGATTGTTCTTATATAAAACACGTTTGTTCTCTTTCGAAATTACTCGTTTTTGTTTAATTTACTATTTTTATTAGTTGAATAAATGTATGCAAAATATGTGTACTGCGCATGCGTCAACTATAATGCCTAAACTTTCTACGCGGTTTTAATCGTGAAAAAAAAAACAAATATAAATCCTGAAGGAGCAATCAATTGGTACACAGATTAATTAAAAAAATTAAAAAAGAAATAAATGATATAATGTGCATTGGCGTTAAGTTAGACCAAATACATTTTTTCCATCCTCCTACTTATTAATTCTTATTAATTTACTAATTTAATTTACTTATTAATTTAAAAATTCAACTAATAAAAATAGTAAATTAAACAAAAAACGAGTAATTTCGAAAGAGAACAAACATGTTTTATATAAGAACAATCGAAAATGAATATTTACGAGTCATTAAGGATGAAAAAGTATTAAAAATTGCATTAGAGGGGCTAACTTGTAGGTATATTTTTAAATATTTTTTTTAAATAAATAAATGCAGAACAAACAATTATTAACAGTGAACAATCATGAACAAATGATGAACAAACGAATTAATAGAAAATAAGTATGTCGAATAAAATGAGGTTATGGGTGTAAATAAAAGGGAAGACGTGATTTCAATGTATGTAATTTACATGAAACACAAACCACTAAATCGTGGCTTGGAAGGAAGGTATGCAAATGAATTTTACTAATGAGAAGTAAGTCATAATTATTTCACAACTTTTAATTTTGAACTCACAAGAATTACCTAGTTAAACATTTTTAAATGCAAACCGACATAGATTGTACTCACAATGTTTCCTTTCCGAGAGCTGGAGCAAAAGTGCCGGTGTGACGCAGGTCACTCCCTTTTTATACCATTTGTTCAACACCATAACATTTAGAGTTACCCACAATATTTTTACAAAATAATTATTAAGGTAATCGATGCAGTTTTACTTTGTTAAATTGATTTGATTTTATTACAATTGATTTTAAAATATTAGCACTAAAATAATCTATCAGCGAAAGTAATTCATGTCTTAGATTTGACCAATCACAATAAATGTGACTACCACCATTTTAACAAAAATGGAAGTAGTTAAAGGAATTCGGCCTCGTAGTAAAACATCGCCTAATTATTAACAACATTGACATTGCGACATTGTTCACAAATCAACAAATCGTCATTAAATAATTTAAACAATAATTTTATAATGAATAAACTTAAAATCAAGTTTCTAAAAATCGTTGCGGCGACACGGCCATACTGATGCGCGATGCGTGCTCTGCATCGCTTCTGGTATGTCCTGTAATAACTGAGGTCAAGAACTTCCACAGTTCACTTAACCATTGCGCATAATCTTTGCATAATCAAGTTTCTAAAAATCGTTGCGGCGACACGGCCATACTGATGCGCGATGCGTGCTCTGCATTGCTTCTGGTATGTCCTGTAATAACTGAGGTCAAGAACTTCCACAGTTCACTTAACCATCGCGTATAATCTTTGCACTGTTCATTCCACATGACAACAGCACTAGCATATTATTATGTTATCGTAATTGGAAAGGATAGGGTGGTGATGGGTCGATGCTGCTAAACACAGGGGCCCTAAAGGAATGAGTGAAGGGTCGATGCTGTGCTCTGGGCGGTCTCGTACGCCGTGGTACACAGGGGACTATAATTCTTTCAGGACAGGACATTGGCTTATTGAACGCTTCCATACGTCAATAGCATCTTTTGTTTTGGCTTATTGAACGGCTCCACACGTCAATAGCATCTTTTGATTTTATTTTATTTTTTGCCTTATTTAACGGCTTAGGAAAGGATAGGGCGGTGATGGGTTGATGCTGCTGAACACAGGGGCCCTAAAGGAATGAGTGAAGGGTCGATGCTGTGCTCTGGGCGGTCTCGTACGCCGTGGTACACAGGGGACTATAATTCTTTCAGGACAGGACATTGGCTTATTGAACGGCTCCACACGTCAATAGCATCTTTTGATTTGGCTTATTGAACAACTCTGCGTGTCAATAGCACTTTTTTTTTTTTTTTGGCTTATTGAACGGCTCCACACGTCAATAGCATCTTTAGATTTTTTTTTTTTTTGGCTTATTGAACAACTCTGCGTGTCAATAGCACTTTTTTTTTTTTTTTTTTGGCTTATTGAACAACTCTGCGTGTCAATAGCACTTTTTTTTTTTTTTTTGGCTTATTGAACATCTATACGCGTCAATAGCACACTTACATTACCTTGCTTTTCGACCTTTACTACGGTTCGTAAACAGATTTGTTGCTTAGATGGGTGGAAGAACTCACAGCCCACCCGGTGTTAAGCGGTTACTGCGCCCACAGATATCCACAACGTAAAAGTGCCACCCACCTTGAGATACAAGTTCCAAGTTCTCAAGTATAGTTATAACGGCTGCCCCACCCCTCACACCAAAACGCATTACTGCTTCACGGCAGAAATAAGCAGGGTGGTGGCTCCCACCCACGCGGACTCACAAGAGGTCCTACCACCAGTAAGCACCTATCACCAGTAATTATTATTAATAATTTTTCATTAAATGATAGTTGAAATAAGAAAAGTGGGTAGTATTAATACTCATCTCTTAATAGTCTGGCGATCTATGGGACGCGCTGGACACCGCAAGAGTACGGCATCAGCTGGCTGGTGCGATATTGCCGCGTTGCGGAAGGGATCAACATTCGGTGCTGCATGTAGCGGCGACACGGTCGTCCGATCACCACAGCCGGGTAGTGGTGCACAACACAATTGTTCATGTGCGACTTGTGTGGTCGCCCACAATGCCCCATTACCTTTTTCACAAGGTAGCGGTCATTTTCTAAAATCCTGTAAACTTCGTAAGGCACACTTGTTGGAATCTGTGGACAGTACAGTTTAAAGCTAGCTGAAAATTTTCTAACGCCGTGTGCCATTCTGGTGTCTCGTAATCATTTTATGATGAGGCAATTTTTTAATGTTGCAATCACCCGCTCTATCTGGCCGTTAAGCTCTGCTTACGCCTGGTGCTATAGAATGTAATTCAATACCAAAAGATTAACATTAAGTTTTAAAGTCGCCTAAAAATTCTCGTCCTTCATCAACGACGATCTGCCTCGGGGCTCCAAACAGGTGAACAGCTTGCGTTAAAGCTGGAAGATTGCTATGTTGACTTGTCATCGGTGTAACGGAGCAAAACATATTTACGGAGCAAAACATATTTGGTGAATGAGTCTACTACTACGTACTCCTGCTCATTAGGAGTCTCCAGCTTACCCGTAATATCTATGTGTATTCCTTCAAACGGAAGGGTTGGCTTCGATATAAGGTGCAACTGTACCTGAGTAGCTCCGGATGTTTGATGTCTTATATCATGCAATTATCTACCAACTCTATAACAGTGGAGCTCATTTTATCGAAAAAAAAAAAAAAAATCTTCCTTAGTTTTATGAAGAGTTTTCTTCCCCTAAATGTTTAAGAGCAGTATGATTGGTATTAATAAGGCTCCACAGAAACGACTTTGGTACAACAATTAGTTTCATTGCACCCAAGACATCTCTACTCTTAAATTTAAGGATATTATCTTCGAATTGGTATCCTGACCACTGTGCAGAGCATCTATAATAGATCACAGTTGGCTATCACGTTGTTCAATATTTAGCCAATCCAAGTTTCTGGAAATGAAATTTACTGTCAATGGGTTCGGGTTTCTGTTTAGGAAACCCGTGTGCTGCATCCGCTCGCCCATCCTATATTCAATTTCAAACTCGAAATTTTGAAGAAAGGCCACCACCACCTTTGAATGAGAGGCAATAGGTCTCTTTTGTTGCTATCCGGAATTGCTTTCAATTGGCACCCATAAAGAAAACGCCGAAAATGTTTTATAGCTCGTAACTACAGCCTAATTTCTATGTCTGTTGTATGCATACTAAAGTAGCCCACCACATGGTGACTCTTGTTAATAATCTGCACTAAAATCGCTTCAAATCCGATGCTGCTTGAATCAGTAAATAGTTCTATGGGTTCACCTACTTGAAATATTGTGAGGACCGGTGAGAAGTTAAATGGTAAATAATGATCTGACGAGCCTGTTTATGTACGTGAGTCCATTGCCATTTGAAAGACTATAAGGGAGCTATAGTACGCGTGAAATCAGGGCTTAAAACGACGAAAATACTCCGCAAGGCCGTTAAATTGGCGAATTTGTTTTTTAATATTAGTCTGTATCGGGGCCTTCAGTAACGATTTGTCCGTTTTTGATTACATTACCGAGATACTCAATCGATCCTTTAACGAAGAGGCATTTATCGATGTTAATGGAAAATCCTGAATCGCGTAATGTTATTAGTATTCTCTCTAGGTATTGAAGACCACATGCCAAAATCATGACTTATGAATTTGATCCGTACACATTTGAGCTACACTATCATTATGAACTTGAACCGCACTACCAGGACTTCTGGCGGAAGCCCGATGCCATATCGAGTGAACTATAGTATAGACCACCTGCTAATTGGTTGATCTGATTACCTATTAAAAGGAGGGGATATTAATGATCATGAATCTATTTGCATTAAGCTCGCGATAGTCGACGCACATGCGATCATCACCATTTTTTTTTTTTTTTTTCTTTGAGTAAGGTGATTACTGCGGAACCACGTGTAAAAATAGCGGAATATTTATTGAGTAACGTTATTAATTAATTAATCTGATTCATTATTTAGATCACTATTCAAATTTTCAAACAAACCGGCTTTCGATTGCATGTGCACGACACAGGGTTGAGAAAACAAACGTACGCTTTGCTCAGTTAAAACTACAGCTACTCCCGTTCTGCATAATTAATGTTAAATTTGCACTTATTAAAACATTAAAGTCAATTCGTGATCCGGTAAGATAAGACTTAATCTCAACATTTATGTCGTCAATAATACACTGTTTTTAACATTAGTAGACACTACCGAAGAGGGTCCCATTCCACGTAGGTAATTAACCGTATATCGTTTACCCGGTAATTCGCAGTAGATCACTCATAACAATATTCTGTTCTGCTGTCAAAGGCTGTATCAATAATTATGTCATTTACCCTCATGCGCATAGTATTTAAATTACATTAGTTCTTTGAAATAAAATTAACGTATGAAGTAATTTGCTTTTCTCGGCGATAGCAGGTGTCGAACGTATGACAAAATTTATCGTTCGGTCTAGATAATAACGCCGGTGCCGTAGAAATACTTTTTCGTTTGGCCGTTTATCGGATTCTACTACCGTACTTTTATACCGACAGCCATGACTACATGACTAGAATGTCCGTTTTTTTTTTTTTTTTTTTTACAAAAACTGCAAATGAGGCATTCGGTTATGTAGTATTTTAAGCGCTTAAGATGTGGATGAGAATGAAATTAGGAAGTTTAGTACTACGAATATAGGAAGCAACGGATATTAATTCTGGTACCGAGTAAGCAGTGCCGAAGGCGTTCGTTACTAATAGTTCCTATCACTGCATCTACAGAGTCACTATCATTGAGTTTATCTCTGGTCACACGCCTCCAGAGGATCCGTGATTGTGAAAGAAATTCCACGATGTTTTTTGTATGGTCATAATTATGTTCCCTGAATAACAGCTTTCAGGTTTTAAATGTAGCAATGATATTTTGGCGTAGTTCATCTCACGTGGACGTTGTGACAAGCTAGTTATCAGCCCACATTTTAGCCCGAACTTTCAGTAAACTAGTTACTTTCATATGAATATCACAGTCGCGTAATTGGTCTTGGCTAAAGAAATATGATTATACCACTCCCGAACTCAACATTTCCGTCTGGGTCATATGCAGGGTAGAAATACGTCAGATTTTAACCTTATCAGATCCCTATGAAAGGTTTTCACTTATGCATTGCATAATTAAGATACAATTTAGGTGGTACGTTACCACTACGCTGTTCTAGTAGCGGTAGAACGTTAGCGCCACGCTGTTGTAGCAGCAGTGATATATTGCCAGATGTACTTTGTTCAGGATCGCCCCATCCGCGCGTGGTGCGTGGTGGCGAGCCCGATGCCACGGGTATGTTCCGTTCTTCCATTGCTGTAGGTCAACTTGAAAAGTACTGAAATAGAAAATTTTACGAGCAGAAAAAGGAATTCGTGTCTCACTTCTGATGTCGAATAAAATGAGGTTATGGGTGTAAATAAAAGGGAAGACGTGATTTCAATGTATGTAATTTACATGAAATACAAACCACTAAATCGTGGCTTGGAAGGAAGGTATGCAAATGAATTTTACTAATGAGAAGTAAGTCATAATTATTTCACAACTTTTAATTTTGAACTCACAAGAATTACCTAGTTAAACATTTTTAAATGCAAACCGACATAGATTGTACTCACAATGTTTCCTTTCCGAGAGCTGGAGCAAAAGTGCCGGTGTGACGCAGGTCACTCCCTTTTTATACCATTTGTTCAACACCATAACATTTAGAGTTACCCACAATATTTTTACAAAATAATTATTAAGGTAATCGATGCAGTTTTACTTTGTTAAATTGATTTGATTTTATTACAATTGATTTTAAAATATTAGCACTAAAATAATCTATCAGCGAAAGTAATTCATGTCTTAGATTTGACCAATCACAATAAATGTGACTACCACCATTTTAACAAAAATGGAAGTAGTTAAAGGAATTCGGCCTCGTAGTAAAACATCGCCTAATTATTAACAACATTGACATTGCGACATTGTTCACAAATCAACAAATCGTCATTAAATAATTTAAACAATAATTTTATAATGAATAAACTTAAAATCAAGTTTCTAAAAATCGTTGCGGCGACAAGTATAAAATAGGAAAAAAAAAATTTTTTGAGGGGCTAACTTCGTTCACCTGAGCTTTATCGCTTTGAGAAATTTCTTAAAATGTGTTTTTTATTACCAGGATGGCAGAATATAAATTTAAAGACATAATTATTGAAATTTGCGTCTCGAAAGTAGTTGAAAGTAAAATTCTTTCTTCTAAGGTTTCAAATATCAAGAAAATAAACTGACAGGCTATAGAAGAAATTTCCAAAAAAAAACGTTCCTGTACATGAAAACGAGGACTGCCAGTTCATCAGCCCGTGGGAATTACAACGTGTGGAAGTGCTAACAAAACCCACTGAAGCCGAAACGCAATATGTCCTACCACTAGTAATACTAGATTGGCGATGGAACTATGCGCTGAGAATAGTGCTGCTTTTTCTGCAGTGAATCTGTTTTAGGTGGGATTCGTGTTTATGAACTTCGATTTTCAATTTACAAAAATCCTGTTCTGCTTTAAGGCATAATAAGTTATTTAGTTATATTATTTATTGTGGTATAATTCAAAAAATTAACATTTACATTCTAATTTTAATTTCACCTTCTACAGCAGACAAAAATCTCATATATTTACGATGCACCTCATACAGTTGGAAATTTTGGGTCCGTGATTTCGTGCCCGTCTATGCGTGCCTGATTCTAATGCGTAATTATTTCATGTTTAGTCTCTGTAATCTTGGTGTTTTGTGGCTTAAAGGAACAGAACGCAGGGCTCCATCCATGAAATGTCTTGACTTCAATTGTCTTATCGATGGTTAAATGTATCTATGATTAAAATTTATAGGACCTGGAACGCCGGCTGAAATCTATTTTTCAGAATTTTTTATCTCAATTAAAACTGTGTAATTTTAGTCAGTAATTTTATAAAAAGTACTGAACTTTATTAAGAGGTCATTGACTAAAATGGAAAACGAAATATTGGACTCACTTAGCGACTTGAGGTATGTACGGTTATAATTTTTTGTAGGTTTGTTATCAAGTTAAAATCACCGGTTCTATTATTTTCACTTAAAAATGTTCTTTAAAATTGATAAATTAGGAAACATTAAAACGACACGTTGGCATTACCGAAAAACATTTCGCATTATGGTAAATTCAGAATTAATATTGACAGATTCTGTTGGTTTGACTATTTCTATATTCTTCGTTGACAACATAGAATTCCTTAACCTAATGAGTACTATTACCTATCTACGAGTTTAAATAACCTAGCGTTTTTAAGCAATTACGATCAGAAAAAAGCGGACCTTTTTTTTTTTCGGTGTTCCCTAGTCTTAGACATAACTAAGCCTACTCTCACAGTTCAGTCGTGTATGACCACGAAAACTGTAAAGTGTTCCATATGTCGGAAACAATATAATCACAATAAAAACGCTAGATTAACCGTAAAAGTAGTTTTATATAGTAGTATTGTGAATAATGGTTTTTCTACCTAAAAGAGGTACAATTTATAGTCTTCCACCAGTCTATTTCGTTAATCCTACAAGATATATTTCCTTCCTTTAATAAATCTTCCTCTTTTAATATAAAAGCATTGATTTGAATTTTATTTTAGTTTTTTTTTTTTAATAAATACATGTCTATATTAACAAACCTTTAATGTATTAAATTAACCAAGTATGTCATTTGATCTGCAATTTTTTGTATAAGACAAGTCATAAAACATTAGAAAACAATTTTAAGCTATGAAGGCCCACTCTCTGAAGAAGCTGTCTTTGCAAAGGCTATTGAGGGAGGTGCCAAGTCCCTTGACTTCACCAAACTTGTGCACATATTGGCCGAAGAGTTGAAGAATCTCTGTCACCTTGAAGAGACTGTAAACATGATTAATGATCCAGACGATTCAAGTTCGTTCCTACTGGAACTTAGTTCATTTTTGAAAGAATTGGGATGTCCCTACAAGAAATTGGTAACAGGTGAGTAACTATTAAATATTAATAACCAATCTATCTTCTATCTATCTATCTATCTATCTATCTATCTATCTATATATATTTATAAAAATGAATTGCTGTACGTTAGTCTTGCAAAAACTTGAGAATGGCTAGACTGGCTAATTTTGGTCTTGAATTATTTGTGGAAGTCCACACAAGGTTTAAAAGGTAGATAAATATGGAAATGCTCGGAATTAAATTAAAAAATTAAAAAAATAATTTTGTTTTCCCTTTGATGTGTCTCCCATTGGACGGATTCCTTTTGTTTGTTTGAAGTTTATACAAAAGCTTAGGTCTTTTATTTATCGATTGCGGCACTACGAAGTCTGCTGGGTCAGCTAGTAATTCATAAAATAGAGAGGGTAATCAAAATATTTTTACTTATATAGTCACAATGATTTATTAAATAGTTATTTAATAGTTAGTAGCAGTATTCAGAAGCAATTTTATAGCCTGTGGTCTACTAGAGTGTGGTTACAATTACCATTTAAACCAGAGTCAGAATGATGATACTTAGTTTGATGTTATCATAACCTACAGGATAAGTCATCTGGTACATCGGTATTGAACAATGTGATTGTGCCAATTCTTAAATACTACAACATAGTGCCAATTTTTCTAATGCAACTAACACACATTCAGGAATGATTTCCGTGATGAATAAATAACAGTGTAATAAAAGTGAAACCTGCAACAATTATAATTTGAATAATAAATGATGGTCAGTGGTGGTCAGGTGGTCTGAATCACTACTGGCCGTGCTTGCCATGAGGGCTGTTAGTTCAACAACCTTAATGGATTTGTATAATAATAAACTATTAAACTATGTTCAAACAGGTCATATGTCATCTCGACTACAATCTAAAGACGATCGTCTGTTACTCCTTGATTACCTGATCTCCGAGCTCATGGCAGCTAGAATGGTGAATGTAGATCGTCCACAAGATAAGGGCTCAGGCATGGAGATTGTTATGGTATATACATAATCATATTTAATTCCAACCATTTATTTTGAGTTAAGATTATGCTGTGTAATTAAAATAGGGCTTTAAGTTTGCAGTCATTATGACCACCAAATGCAGTCATCATGATCGCCAAATATTTTTGTTCAAGTCTAAATCTTGCATAAACTGGATGGCTGTCCTTATTCTTGATCTCTTTGGAGCATATAATTTGCTCAATGCAGAAAATATATTATCTTTAACAGCTACAGTTTATTTAAAAAAACTGAAATTCTAGTCTTCAACAACCATACACTAATTTTCAGCGTGAATCTCCAACAGCCAAAGATCTCAAAGATATATTGATTACTCTAAAATTCAACAAACCACCACCAAATATCACTCCGGAAGTGCTATTCTCCAAGCTGGAAGGAAAGTTAAAGGATACCATACAAAAGGAAGGTAAAAATACATATTTATTTTTGTAATCGAATACATATTGCATATATTAAATTGCTTATAATAAAATACTTTACAGTTTTACTAGATAAGTAGGTAGGCAGCGGCTTGGCTATGCCCCTGGCATTGCTGAAGTCAATGGGCGACGGTGACAACTCATCATCAGGTGGGCCGGATGGTCATCTGCCTACAAGGGCAATAAAAAAAAAATGATTTTTTACTTTTGATTGATTTAAAAATTTTGCTATTTCATTTGATTGATGACATGAGTTATATAATAACATTGATGCGAGCACTCACCTTGTCAGATGAGCTCTAGTCTCAATCATATTAGATAACAAGCCCCATCTTTTAAATCAGAATGAATTTGTTACTTCAGGGCAGGCAGAAATTTGGTAGCACATCTGCAAGTCCATAATACAATCTAGCTTAAACTTTGTTTATTCAGAATATATTGTAGAAAGGTCAAAAAACATCAATGGCTACTCATAAATTTGAACGCCCATTGATATAAAAAGTTGAGGACTAGTTATCGAGCTAAATATATTTTACAGGTGAACAATTAGTTGGTAAGCCACTCTACAACAAGGCTTTAAGTGACAAAGATTGGAAACAATTGGAGACAAGCTTCACGGAGATGTTTGAAGAATACAGACTGAGGAGAGAGACACTTATAACCAGATTGGAATGTACCATACAAAGTTTTGAGGTAAAGTTATACCTATAAATTTCATGCTTTTAATTTTTTTCAATAAAAAGTTATATACTGCACAGAGATAATAATTAAAGTCCATGCAAAATTTTATTTATAATTAACTATTATAAATATAATAGAAAATGAGTATAAAATAATTATGTATAGTATTAAGTATATAAATTTTGAAAATACAGACTTTGGACAGGATCGAATTAATATGTTCTACTGTAGTCATCCTCATCTAGAATAGTCCTACCTCTGCTCTTCCCACGAGTGTTGTAGAGGGCAATTAGCCCTTGGCAATTTCCCAATCAATTCCCCAATTGGCAGCATTATTGTAAGTGCTGTACCAGCTTCTGTACTGCCATGAAGCAGTTTGCATTCCGTTTTTAAAGGATCATCTTTATACAATACACTAGCCCGCGACTCCGTCCGCGTGGAATAGTTAGTTTGGCATAATGCTAAATTTTACCCTCCCACTTCATTTACTTAGAAAGTAAAGATATTTTTGAATTATAGAATGTTAAGGAGTTTTTTAAACCCCTATTTTGAAACATTCTTTATTGGTGCTCCACTTGTATTGGTTTACCGTGACGTTATATATATAACATCACGGCCTATAGCCTTCCTCAATAAATGGGCTATCTAATACTGAAAGAATTTTTCAAATCGGACCAGTAGTTCCTGGGATTAGTGCGTTCAAACAAACAAACTCTTCAGCTTTATAATATTAGTATAGATTTGAAATGTCTACCTTGTGCCTAGCGACATTCACGCATATGTGCATATGTGAACTTCTGTAACATTCGCCATGTGCCCATAAAAAATAAAACATTAAATTCTTTGCAGTGGTCAGATCGATTGAAAACGCAGAAGGACGCAATCCAGTCCACTTATCGTCCGAAACGGGAACATCTGAAACCGAAGCCAGATGTGAAACTGTCAGACTTCTTAGCGGCCAGAACGTCGCTGCTGCAAGTAGAGAAGACTTCCAGTGCCACTGTTAGAAAGAATACTAGAAGCGACGTCAACAAAGTTCTCATCGGACAAGTAAGTTCTTAGATAATCGGAATTGTTTGTTGACAATTAAGCTATGCGAGCACATATGGCTAACCATCTTGAAAGATGTGCTCGTGGCTGCAACTCCATGACAAAAAGTCTCTTGTGTGAGCTGGGTCCACATTTCCACCCTAGGTCCTCTAGAAAGTTGGTCAGTCCATAAGGTTGTCGACTGCTGAAGTCGTTGTGGCCTAATGGATAAGACGTCTGGTGCATTCGTGTTGAGCGATGCACCGGTGTTCCAATCCCAGGCGGGTACCAATTTTTCTAATGAAATACGTACTCAACAAATGTTCACGATTGACTTCCACGGTGAAGGAATAACATCGTGTAATAAAAATCAAATCCACAAATCATAATTTGTAATCGTAATTACTGGTGGTAGGACCTCTTGTGAGTCCGTGCGGGTAGGTACCACCGCCCTACCTGTTACTGCCGTGAAGCAGTAATGCGTTGTGGATTGAAGGGTGGGGCAGCTGCTGTAAACTATACTTGAGACCTTAGAACTTATATCTCAAACTGGGTGGCGCATTTACGTTGTAGATGTCTATGGGCTCCAGTAACCACTTAACACCAGGTGGGTTGTAAGCTCGTCCACCCATCTAAGCAATAAAAAAAAATAAAAAACACCTTCAGATGCCCAGTAATCTGCGACTCTTTCAATACCTCAGCTGCTGTTTCGTGTGATTTCATGGATGCCTTGTACAAAAGGCTCTGTTTGTAAAAGTAACTACATATTTGGCCCGATAAGTGTTGTAGTTTTATAGTGTGAGTTAATGTATAAAATAATATGTGCGTGTTGTGTTGCTTTTGTTTTTTTGTAATTTAAATTTCTAAATTTCTCTTCTTGTTCACTGTCTACTTATGTGATTTTGATTGTGGAAACATATTTGGTTATTGTTTTAGCTATTTTTTTTAAATATTGTATGTTTTGTATTGTACTGTTTGTTTCCCAAATAAATAAATAAATATAAAAATGAAATAGTCTAATACTGATGTTGTTTAATCTCGCTAATTTTTTAGTAGTTATGTCATTTCCCACATTACAAATACATATCAGTTTTCATGGTCGGGGACAAACACAACAAAACAAAGTGGTAGACAAAATTTTAAGGTATTTTTGACGTTATATTTCAGGTACCAGACCGAGGTGGTAGACCCAATGAACAGCAACCTCCACCGCCAGAGATGCCCTCCTGGCAACAGAGATCATCAGCTCCGGTATGTTTGTGTTTTTAATATGATTTCTAAACTACCATATATATAATAATGGTAGAAATTTTAATGTAATCGGTGAAAAGAACATCTTGAAGAATTCACTGAAACACAGACACCATCTAAGTTTTGATTAACAGAGGAGTGATATGATGCCTAGATATAATGAAATCTGATAAAGGTGTGCTCGAAGGCGTTGTTCAATTAAACTTCCTACAAGGGCATTAAAAGACTATTTGAGGGAACATCAGGAGTGAAGATTTGAGAATTTTTTTTATTTTGTGAACAAAGTTTTTTTTAATGTATAATAACAGTGTGTAATTAGCCGTTTGGCATCTGTGAAAATGTAAATACAAATATGGAAAATTTAACCGAAGCCACTGAACATTTTTAGGTTCTTTCAAAAAGTCAGTAAATACCTACCATTTTACTTAGACTTTATTTCGTCCCATCTCGTTTCATTTGATTTGATTAGAGTAATGACTATTGATTAAAGTCGTAAATTAATCAACTTCATCTCCTTTTGCTCCGTAACACTTTTTATATCAAAGAATATAAGAAGTAAGACTAGGCTTAAAAGTCTCGTTACTGGGCTATAAAAACTTTAAAAAAAAAGTGGTTGGGTTCTACAAATTTTCGAAAAGTTTCCATGATATGAAAAAATTTGTACCGTACTGTTTCTTAGTGATCATTTTCTGTTTACATTTTACTTTTTTATGGGTTTATTAAAGTTACAAATTGTTCCAATACCACTTGCCCCTTTGATATAAAGAAGCTAATCGTCGCTGTCAAACACAAATCTGCTATGTGCAAAAACTCTATTTTGAATTAACGAGTAAAAGCATTTTCGTATAAAATGTTATATGAAGGTGAATTTTTAAGAACTATATCAAATGAAAGCTATAGATAAATATTAAAGCTATAGACACATAACAGTTTTTTTATACAGTAGATAGGGCTGTGAACTAACTATACGAAAAGGTCAAGAAGTAAAAATCTCAAAAAGTGAACGTAGCAGATTTTGGTTTGACAACGACGTAATGTACATATATATATTTTGATTGAAATTTTAGAGTGGTGGCGGCCGAGGTGGAGGAGGGCGAGGGGGTCGCGGTGGTGAAGGGGGCAGAGGAGGGCGCGGTACTGAGGGGGGCAGAGGGGGGAGGGGAGGGCGCGTGCAAGGCGGATACGCGCAGACCACCGGAGACAGTAGGTACGTTGTGTTACACACTATATAATAATATCAGGTCTTTAAAACATATAATTTTATTATTGAAATGTATATAAAACTTAATAAAATTTATCTTATGTGTCCAATAGTTCAGAAATTCAGTAGCAACTATGAATATTTTAAAAAAACTGACTAGAATTTTTGGGGCCCAGATTCAGTTCAATATCTTTGTGAAAGGTTTTGGTGTTCTTTTTTTGATATTACAAATAATTAACCCAAAAAAGTAATTGTTTATTAAATTGATCTTATAATTCCAATAGTTCAGAAATTAAGTAGCAAAAATATGTATTTAAAAAAAAACTGACTAGTATGTTTGGGACCCTGATTCTAGATTTTAACTGGTACTAGGTATCTTCAATACCTTTGTGAAAGATTTTTGGTGTCCTTTTTTTGATATTGGAAATAATTAACCCAAAAAAATAATTGTTTAAATATAGGTATTTCCCAGTATCAGCTCCCTTTAATTTGTAATTAACAAAGAATGAAACATGTTGCCAAGTTAAAGAATTGCTTGTGACACTGGTTCATATACTCGTAATAGATGTATCTTTTTTTTTTTATTATTGCTTAGATGGCTGGACGAGCTCACAGCCCACCTGGTGTTAAGTGGTTACTGGAGCCTATAGACATCTACAACGTAAATGCGCCACCCACCTTGAGATATAAGTTCTAAGATCTCAGTATAGTTACAACGGCTACCCCACCCTTCGAACCGAAACGCATTACTGCTTCACGGCAGAAATAGGCAGGGCGGTGGTACCTACCCGTGCGGACTCACAAGAGGTCCTACCACAAGTGAGACGTATTTAGTAGTATCTGACGTATTTACCACATTGAAAAGTATCTTTAGTGTTTGTACCGTAAAATGGGGTCGATAGAAACATTTTTAGACTTTGAATCAGATTTTCACTATGCTTCGGACTTTAAATAAGAATTAATTTTTATTGGAGCATGAGTTAATATAGGTTATACATTAAATAAACAGTAAAAAGTATTTTTATACTTTATTTATTCCATGGTATAAAAAGAAAGATGCTACGAATTCGATACACCTGTTATCCTGTGCTTCGTTGACTACAGCAATTCGTTTGACTGCGTTGGCTGGAGCTGCTTATGGCGGGTTCTTCAGGAACTCGGAGTACCCATGCACCTCATAGCTCTTCTCCAATCCCTTTACTATGGCAGTCAGGGCACTGTAAGGGTCGACAACACTACGTCAAACCCGTTTAATTTCAGAAGAGGAGTTCGCCAGGGGTGTATTCTGTCACCCATTCTATTTAATATATACGGCGAATACATCATGCGCAAGACCCTAGAAAACTGGGATGGAGGCATAACCATAGGTGGTGTCAAAGTGACGAACCTGCGCTACGCAGATGACACCACTCTGCTTGCCACAACAGAAGCAGAGATGACAGAGCTTCTGAACAGGATGGAGCAGATAGGGTTGGAGATGGGACTCGCCATCAACAGATCCAAAACTAAGATCATGGTCGTTGATCGCACAAAAAAGTTGGAGCTTAGTGGAACACTAAACCTTGAGCTTGTTGACAACTTTATTTACCTAGGCTCCAACATTAACAACACTGGATCCAGCGAACTTGAAGTACGACGGCGTATTGGAATGGCAAAGGGAGCCATGACCCAGCTCGGTAAAATCTGGAAGGACCATAACATTACCCAGAAAACAAAGACAAAACTGGTGCTCACTCTGGTCTTTTCCATTTTTATATACGGAGCGGAGACCTGGACCCTTAAAGCAGCTGATCGGAAACGCGTGGATGCTTTTGAGATGTGGTGCTGGAGAAGAATGCTCCGGATACCTTGGACAGCGAAGAGAAGCAATCAGTCTATCTTAGATCAACTGCAGATCAAGACTAGACTGTCCACACTCTGCCTTCGCCGCGCACTCGAGTACTTCGGTCATATTGCTCGGAAAACACCGGATAGCTTAGAAAGACTATTCGTGACAGGGAAGATCGAGGGAAAGAGACCGCGCGGGCGCAGTCCGACAAGGTGGTTCGACCAAATCCGCACCACACTAGAGATCCCATTCCACGACGCCCTTCATGCGGCCAATGATCGGAGGCGCTGGCGGGACATCACAAGGAGTAAAATCATGTCGAATTATAATGGTCACGACCCTCAGCAGTGAGGAAACGACGCGAGGAGGAAGAGGTATAAAAAACTTTCCTGGTTTTGTGTCTATTCACCCCGTAATTTCTATTGACCCCGTTTTACGGTGCCGGCTTGAGATACATAAGGGAGCATCTTGTGGTAGTAAAACTCCAGCACTTGATATTATTCTTATAATATTTAAATTGAAAGATGTACAGCGTGCTTGAAGAGCGGTTTATGAATAATTGAAATGATAGCGAAATACAATATGTTACTATACTGTGATGCTTAGCGCCTTAGAAGGCTAGCTAGCATCTTTGACATTGCTATAAAATAATTAAACAGTGTTAATACAGGCTATGAACCTTATTCGCGTAAGAATTTTCCAATTTTATTTAGGGCAGGCAACGCACTGGCGTCGCTGGTGACCGTGGGCGGCGGTAAATCACTTACCATCAGGTGACCCGTCTTGCTCGTTTGCACCTTAGCTGTTATAAAAAAAAAAAAAAAATTAATACAAATATTATCTATACTTCTATACTAATATTATAAAGCGGAGGACTTTTGGCGGGAACGCGAGGAGTGAAGTTGTGTGATTTGTTTTATTTTGTCTAGTTAGTGTTTCTTCAGATTTAAATGTGTAATAGCGGTGGTTTATTAACTGTTTAATATCTGTGAAAGTGCACAAATTTGGGAAATTAAAACAAAGCCACTGAACGTAACTTCTCGGGGTCTTCCAAAAAGTCCACTGAAAAAGTCTCAGTAAATGACCACCATTTTACTGAGATTATAATTCAACCCATATCATCTCATCTCATCTCATGTCATTTCATTTCGTTTTCATTTCACTTTAGGTTTTATCATAATCAACTTCATTTTATTTCATAATATCATTTTCATTTAAAAAAGTTACGTATCATTAAAATTAAAATAAGACTTGACCTAAAGGTCTTAGTTACCAGGTCATAAAAGCCCTTCAAAAAAAAAATTATAAAGAGGAAAGATTTGTTTGCTTGTTTGTATTGAATAGGCTCCGGAACTACTGAACCGATTTGAAAAATATTTTCATTGTTTGGATGTTACACTATCTCTGAGTGACATAGGCTATATATACTCTTTTTTTAAAAGTTAGGGTTCCCTACTATTTCAATTCAATAAGCTCAATGGCTTTTGTTTTGTATATGTATGTGACTTTTTTACGGAAATTAGAAAAATAATAATATAAAAATAGATAAGAAAATGTATCATTTAAATGAAAATAAAAGTTCATTAAAATAATAATATTCAAGCTATCTTAATAATTTTCTTTTTTTAGTAACCTGACGCAAATAGAAGAAAGGTTGATGCGTGTGTATTATAATTTTTAAATTTTTATTAAGACCCCGAGCGAAGCCGGAGCGGTTCGCTAGTTTATTATAAACTAAAAACTGCAATGACGTTATTTCCAGACCGCAGTCCAGTCAGTCGGGTTACAACGGTCAGAACCAGCGGAAGTTTCAAACTTACGAAGTGCCCCCCGGCGGATACGATCAGAACAGAGGACGTTACGAGTCAAACCAGTCCGGGTATAGCTCGAACCAGTCCGGGTACACGTCGAACCAGTCCGGCTACACGTCGAACCAGTCCGGGTATACGTCGAACCAATCCGGTTACAACTCGAACCGGTCTAGTCTCGACCTAAACCGTTCCGGTTATGATTCGAACCGGTCGAGCTTTGATAACAGCCGGGGCAGCCAGGGCGGTGGGTACACCCAGGGTTATGGCGACGGATATCAAACGTACGACAGCCTGGGAAATTACAATCAAGGTAATTGTTGTTTTATATACTTATATCTCAAGGTGGGTGGCGCATTTACGTTGTAGATGTCTATGGGCTTCAGTGACCACTTAACACCAGGTGGGCTGTGAGCTCGTCCACCCATCTAAGCAATAAAAAAAAAAATGTTACGGTAAAAGTAGATATTGCGGCAAATGTACACATTTTTCGGTAAATGTACGCATTTTTCGGTAAATGTGCACATTTGCCTCCTCCTCGTTTGGGTAATGTGCATTCAACTAACACTTCCAATTAAAAAAAAAAAGGGAAATGTACATTGACTTGATTGATTCACAATGACCAGGTCGTTTTGGTAAATGTGAGAAAGGCATACAAAATATGAAATCGCAAGTGCTAGTAATTACAATCTAACCTAACCTAACCTAACCTACGACTTGCTATATAATATGCGAAGAAAAGTATGTTTTGTTTGTCATTAACATTTTTTAATTGAAATAATTTTCGTTATTAAAGCCTTTTGTATATGTATGTTTATTTAAGTAAATATATTTTTACTGCAACAACATTATTAATTTATTTGTATTTACTGTAACTTTTCTTAAAACATGAAAGTAAGAGTATACATTTACCAAAACTTGAAGGCAAGTGTGCACATTTACCGGTAAAAGTGTACATTTACCGTAACATATATAAGTTTACATATAATAGAACTAACGGTACGCTCCGGCTTCGCTCGGGTCTTTAACAAAAATTTCAACGATATTTGACTTTGTTTTATTTTTTTAATTAAAAGAACACTTATTGCGGCATAAATATAATAGTTAGACATAAGCTGTCGCGACCCTTTTTGTAAACAGTAATGTGCTCTACAAAGTCGTGGTACATTATTTTATTCTATCTATATATATAAAAATGAATTGCTGTTCGTTAGTCTCGCTAAAACTCGAGAACGACTGGACCGATTTGGCTAATTTTGGTCTTGAATTATTTGTGGAAGTCCAGAAAAGGTTTAAAAGGTAGATAAATTAATGAAAATACTCGGAATTAAATAAAAATAACAATTTGGTTTTTCCTTTGATGTGTCCCCCGTCAGACGGATTCCTTCTGTTTGTTTTAAGTTTATTTTATATAAAAGTTTAGGTTTTTTATTTATCGATTGAGGCACTACGAAGTCTGCCGGGTCAGCTAGTCATCAATAGTTTTCGCAGGGCACGCGATGTAAAAAATATTTTAGTTGATTTTTTAGTAAGGACACTAAATTTTTTTCAAAAAATATTATAGCCTATATCACTTGGAAATAGTGTAGCTTTCAAACAGTGAAAGAATTTTTCAAATCGGTTCAGTAGTTTCGGAGCCTATTCAATACAAACAAGCAAACTAATCTTTCCTCTTTATAATATTAGTATAGTAACCGGCAAACATCTTGAGCAAATGACCTTGACTGCGCAGAACCGAATTTTAGATCACTTTGGTGGTGAGGGTGAGGCGCGACGGCAGGGGAAATCGTATCGAGCGCGTTATTGGGAGATCAGTCGAACCCTGCGCCCCGCACCGCGCCCTCGTTCCGCTTGCTCCCAAAAGTACGCTTGCGTACAGTAAAAAGTCTATCGTTATTAATCGTTAAGTTATTTGTTATAATTGCTTGTTGACTTTGTTGCCATTGCTATATGTTGTGTGTTTGTTGATTTTTTAAAAAATACACTATGCCGCGACAAACTGGTGTAGTATTCAAAAGAAAGGGTAGAAAAATTGTGTACGACGTATATTGCTTCATTATAAAACAGGGGAAGAATGATATGGAAAAAGTAAAACAGACTTCGGTAGCAACAAAAACATCAGTGAGTACTGTTAGGTGCACTATTAACGAAGCTAAAGGCTCTGGCTTGCTCGCCGTGTTTAGGACTCCGGGTAAGAAAAGATCAGGGAAGAAGAAAGTTACCGGAATGAATAGTTTCGTTCAATCTGTAATAAAAAGATGTAATCATAATAACTACATAGCAAGCAGCGAAACTCCGTACCGTAGAAAGGCTTCGAAAAATTTCAAGAAGATATACATTTTAATAGCTCGGAATGAAGTTTACGACGAATTATGAAAGATCTAGGCTTCAGATGGAAAAAAAACAGAAAATAATCAGAAGCTGGTAATTGAAAAAAGTAACATTCGATTACTACGAATCGAATATCTTCAAAAAATAATTAATTATAGACAAAAAAGAAGATCGAGCCCATCGAGTTGTAAACTACACCGATGAACCCTATGTCGACTCATCACGATGATGGCGACTCGGGTGGTGAAAACAGTGATGATGATGATGGTCAAGATTATGATAACGAAAAAAAATTACAAATACTAGCTTCGCTTCAACTGAGCCAAGACCTGGCAACAGCTCTAGTTTTGACTTAATAGAAGGAATATCTATTATACCCCAAGATTAAATTATTACAATTATTAACCTATATTTTTTGTTGATGTTCTAATAATATATAAATAAATACATATGTTGATTTTAATAATTTAATTGCATTATGACGCAGAGTAAATAATGTTTTTGCACGTGAGTGTACCATGCGCAAACTTACCCCCACTACGTCAACAAATGCTCAAGAAGTTTGCCGGCTATTATATAGAATGATAAAAATGTAGAGAATGTGTTTCCCAGGGGGCGGAAACCCGGGCTATCGGACCCAGAACTACTCGGGCAGTTCAGGCCGGGCCCGCGGCGGCTACAGGACCTCCCGTTGATGCAGCCCAACATCGGTCCGCGGACCGCACCGCGCCGCGCCCTCATACGGCGTCAGTGTCCGGTAATATCAGGGGTATAGTATCAAATTTCACTACATCGAATTCTTTAATTACTGGTGGTAGGACCTCTCGTGAGTCTGCACGGGTAGGTACCACCGCCCTACCTATTTCTGCCGTGAAGCAGTAAGGTTTGAAGGGCGGGGCAGCCGTTGTAACTATACTGAGACCTTAGAACTCATATCTCAAGGTGGGTGGCGCATTTACGTTGTAGATGTCTATGGGCTCCGGTAACCACTTAACACCAGGTGGGTCGTGAGCTCGTCCATCCATCTATGCAATAAAAATAAAATAAAGCACACTTTTGGAACACGCTATATATGTGTGGGCCTAAAGAAAACTGAAAAGAATAATTTGAATGTGAGCACAAATCTCTTGCAATTTAATATTAGTGGAATTTGATACTATACCCTTGACGTATGCTTTAAGGGCGCGTTTCCACAAACAATTTGACTTATGAATATCTTGCACTAGGAAGAAATATCGTTGCCTTAATAATATCGATTAATATTTATTTATTTATTACACTTCATGTAAAATTTACATTGGCGGACTTAATGCCTAAGGCATTCTCTACCAGTCAACCAAAGGTAGTGCAGAGTAAATAGTGGTAGGTGCAATAAAATTTATATTAGGTTGCGAATACATACAAAAAAAGTATATCTACATATATACAAAATCACATATACATATATATACATACATACAAAATATATCGTCGATAGGAAACAAAATAATTGCATTTTATTTATAATTTTTTTTAACCTGCAATTTAAATCGAAGCCCGTAATGTACCGCGCGATTCTTTGACGCTTTCGCAATTTATTATATATCGACTTTTTGGGCGGGAACGCGAGGAGTGAAGTTGTGTGATTTGTTTTATTTTGTCTATTTAGTGTTTCTTGAGGTTTAAATGTGTAATAACGGTGGTTTATTAACTGTTTAATATCTGCGAAAGTGCACAAATATGTGAAAATGAAACAAAGCCGCTGGACGTAACTTCTCGGGATCCTCCAAAAAGTCCACTGAAAAAATCTCAATAAATGACCACCATTTTACTGAGATTATATTTCATCTCATCGTATTTCATTTAATTTCATCCCAGTTGATTAATGTCTCTAATTAATCATCTTCATTACATTTTACTCCATATTATCATATTTCATAAAAAGAAGAATATAAATAAAAATAAGACATAAGCTAAATGTCTTAGTTACCAGGTCACAAAATCCCATAAAAAAAGCAATTTACATCATGGCTTAGACAACGCGAAGCTATTTTAAAATACATATAACTTAAGAGAATTGTTTGGTAAATAAATAAAAAAATATTTATTAACAATCACGCCACGTTAACTGGTCCCGTAGTAAGTTCGTAAAGAACTTGTGTTACAGGTACCGGGTAACGGAAATAAATGTAATATTTTTATTATACACATACATATATTTAATATACATCCATAACCCTGGAAAATACATTTATATTTATCATACAAATATCTTGCCTTGGCGGGATTCGAACCCGCGACCCCCTTATGTAGTGACCATGTCACTTACCAGTACACCAGACGGCCGTTAAATCAATAAAAGTTGTTAATATATTGAGTTTGTAATTATTGACGGAAAGCGTTCAAAAAACTTGTCACAAATCAAATCAAATCAAATCAAAAAAGTTTTATTCAACATAAATGACAGTACATACTTGTTGAACGTCAAAAGAACTACCGCTAATTCACAAGAATTAGCCTCCGTCCTGAGAAGAATTGGCAAGAAACTCAGCGGGCATGTCTTTTTTTTTTTATATATATATTAGATAAATTTTTTTTAATATTAGATTTTTTTAAATATTCATTTTTACAATAAGTAATTATAACATAACAATTTTACAATATTGAAATGCCCGGAGCGAGCAACTCATTCCCACTTTGTGCAGTCTTCTAGATAATCATTGACTTTATAGTAAGCTTTATTGCACAGATGTTCTTTAATAGTTTTCTTAAACCTATCTATATGTAGGTTCTGAACATCTTGTGGGATTTTGTTGTACAGGCGCACAATACTTACTGCCTATGATATTTGAATTTGCGATCTATTAATAACTTTGAAGCCAATTTTAAGCCAATTAGTTCGTGGAAACGTGTCTTTTCGTCGATATTAATGAGTTTTCCAAACGATTGTTTGAATTACCAGAAATAAAGTTACCTAGTCCTTTCAGATGCCACGCATTATCTAAATAGATAAATTGATATCTAAATCTAAATTGATATCGCACCGTCCGCCTCCGGAGTAGAGTTCATCCGTACTACCTGGAGCCACTGCGGTCATCCACAGTGCGTTTCCAGAGGTATTTTTTGCCACGTACCATCCGGCTATGGAATGAGCTCCCCTCCACGGTGTTTCCCGAGCGCTATGACATGTCCTTCTTCAAACGAGGCTCGTGGAGAGTATTAAGCGGTAGGCAGCGGCTTGGCTCTGCCCCTGGCATTGCTGAAGTCCATGGGCGACGGTAACCACTCACCATCAGGTGGGCCGTATGCCCGTCTGCCTACAAGGGCAATAAAAAAATATCTAAATATTAAACCATAAATAGGCAATTGTGTATTAGTAGCATTGACTCTTTTTTAATGTCTGAACTTATGAACATTTATCTGATATGATCTGATCTAATATGAACATTTATCTTTTGGCATTCGTGTATGCTTGTTAAGTGCCAAAATCGTATATTATTAGCATGTACTGAGACCTTAGAACTTATATCTCAAGGTGAGTGGCGGCCTTTACGTTGTAGATGTCTATGGGCTCCGGTAACCACTTAACACCAGGTGGGCTGTGAAATCGCCCACCCAACTATGCAATAAAAAAAATAAAAAATCTTAAAATCAAGCACATTTTTGGAACACGCTGTATATGTGTGGGCGTAAAAAAAAACTTAAAACAATAAGACATATAAAAACACCCACTTAAGCACTAAAAAAAAACTTTAAATGGCTCTTCTCTAAAGTTGAAAAAATGGCGCTTAAACCAAAAAGCCTTTCTGTCCTCGATATTAAATGAAATTTTCGCAGTTTTGTTTTTCTAGATAAGGACTAAGTGTTTACACAGTAAAACTAATGTTTATTGTTATAATTTGCAGTATTTTTTTGTAATGCTCGCCAATATGTAGACCTTATATCATTATAATGAAGTAAATATATTTTTACTAGCGACCCGCCCTCGCTTCGCTTCGGAAACTGTAATTTATTATTGATTTCTCCACTATTTAATGGATGTTATTATACATATAAACCTTCCTCTTCAATCACTCTATCTATTAAAAAAAAAACGCATCAAAATCCGTTGCGTTGTTTTAATGATTTAAGCATACACAGGGACAGACAGATATAGGGACAGAGAAAGCGACTTTGTTTTATACTATGTAGTGATGTAATAACGCTGGCGTAATTACTGTCATTGTGACGTAATCATAAATTTTATAATAATATGGCGTTTGAAAGTCGTTGGTTGCTCATTATTTTTTGGTAATTAAAATATAAATCGGGATACCTAAATTAATATAAGTACCTAATTCTGAATTCCGGACACACTGTCGCTGTAATAACTAAGGGTGCGTATGGATAAAATAGTTTTTAAAATATAAATTAATAGTAGTCTAATAAATTCGTCTTCTCAAGCATTATTAAAAAAAAAAACATAGACATTATAAATCATAGAGATGTGTAGATTCGCCTTTTCTAAATAAGCAATAAACAAATTATAAATGTGAAGTAAATTCATTTTTATGTTATCATTTTTTAATTTATTGTGTTTGATAAAAATAATACTTATAAAACGCCAAGACATTTTACATTAGTAGATATAAAAATTTTACTCTTAATTATTTCCCGTTTTTTTTTGTATCTCCAGTATGTATTTTTTCTGAAGATCTTTAATATGCTGTACAGTTGGTGATAGCAAATAATAATATTGTGACCCTTATTTCGTATATTGTGTTGACGGAGATCTTATAATGAAATACAGGCAATTAAATAGTTATAGATCAATATAGTATTTAAATATTATTATTTTTAAATAAATTTGTGTGTATCTTATATCTATTGGCTTTTAAAAAAAATTATAAAGTGAATATTTTGCTTCGTAAAAGTAATATATTTGTGTTTATTTATTATAATATTAATATCAATTCACTGCAATAAAACATTTGTAAATCTAAAAAATAAAGATTTCTATATTAGCTTTGATGATAACTTTTATATAAATTCTCAATAAAAATAATCTTTTATCGCTGACATTTTTGTTTTTATTACAATATTAGAATCATTATCTACAAACAAGTATCAAAAATTTATCTATGTGTATTTAATTGTTACTTTTAATTTAATATCTACCACAAATCTATGTTAAATGTAATTGAGTAGATCAATTTGAAATCTTCCATGAAAAAAACATAAGTGTTAATAATGTGTAGAACCTTATGTTAAAATGCATTAATAGCGACCCATTTTATCATTTAGGTATTAGTAGTAATAACATTTTCTTATTTAAATAAACTGCATTGCATTTTGAGTAGCATTTGGTTTTATTTTATCTTAAACCGGTGTTAATTATTAATTTACGGTAGGCAGCGACCTGGCTCTGCCCCTGACATTGCTGAAGTCCATGGGCAACGGTAACCGCTCACCTTCAGGTGGGCCATATTGCCTGCCTACACTGGCCATAAATAAAAAAAGAAATAATCGGTTTGGAACTGTATATATTTATTTATTAAACTTCATGTAAACTTTACATTGGTGGACTTAATGTCCAAGACATTCTCTACCAGTCAACCAAAGGTAGGTGCAGAGTAAATAATCTTGTGAGTCCGCGCGGGTGGGTACCCCGCCTATTTCTGCCGTGAAGCAGTAATGCGTTTCGGTTTGAAGGGCGGGGCAGCCGTTGTAACTATACTGGCCTATTGGAAAAGATTTCAACATGAAATAAGTAGTGCCCTTGTACTCTGTATCCTTATTGTCGTGTTTCTTCTAACAGCTGTGTGTACAAAATATATTAAATAAATAAATAAAACTCTGGGCTTAGTCCAAAATATAATTTATATCATTAATACAATATTTACATCAATAAAAACAAAATATGCATTATGTATGTACTAACATTCCATAATTGAACAAATAATTTGTAACAATATAAACATTTTGTTGGTAAGCTCAAGGCTCAACTGATGTAAAGTGATTACCGGAGTTTATGAACAACGTGAGAATGTCACCACCTGCCTTGAGACATGAGGTCCAGTCTCATTGGTATTGTATGACTACTGCTGACATTTGGATCTGAACACACGACAGATTTGTGACGGAAATAGACAGAGGACTACAAAATGGCATTTCGATGGGTGATAAAGCTATTTAGTTTAAGTGATATTTTAGCAACTTCACAGGAGAGCCATTTAAAGTTTAATATTTGAAAGAAACTCTGAATGACATGACAAAAAAACTTCTACAACTATTTGAATAAAGTAAACATAATTGAAGTTAAATTGAAAATAAATTTTAATAAATTTGAATTAATAATAGTGTAAGAAAAAATGATTTTATTGTAAAAAAGAGCGTGGGGTGCTTTTCAGGATATTATCAAAATAACCCTTCTACTCATATCTGTTCATAAAATATTTATAACTACTGATACCACCAAAGACTGAACCATAAAAGTTTTTTAAACTACCTATATTTATTTTTCATTTTTTAGTTTAATTTAAATTTTTTCAATATTTTTTTAAGATATTGATTTGTCATTGGTCCTTAATAATTATAAATTTCGAGTCAATCTGACGTTTTGAAGGGGGTCAAAATCATGTTCAAAGATTCCGTTACAAACATACATACATACGTCTGAAGCTAATAAAAGCATATTAATATGGAACTGTTGATGCCAATACCAAATAAAACGGACCTTTAATTATAAAGACCGGTGGTCCCTTAGTAGTCAGAATTAGACTATAATTAATTGTAATTATAAGTTTGAACATTATTATGGTTCTATTGTCAAAGACTATTTATTATACTTCTATGATCACAGATGTCGCCAAGACTGCACTATATACAAATAATATTATAGACAAACAATATCAATCTATTCTCAATTTGACCACAGACTTTAATAATAAACAAAAGAGTCTAAATGTGTGTGTATGTCAAATACATGGTAATGTGTGTAATTATTTTTATTTTATTGATTTAATGAATTTTTTATGCATAAATTAAAAAAATATTAGCATTCCCCACTAATTATCAATATACTCTATAAGTGTGGGTAATTTCATACTCCTCCGTCCGCGCAATTTTCGTAAAAAAGGTATACAAAGTTTTTGCTTCACGCATTAATATATAGAACAAGGATAAATGTCGCTTAAACTAAAAAGCTTTTTACACCTCGACATAATTTAATTTGGTTGTGTATTTTTTTGTTATACATTGTTCAAATACATATTTTTGTGTTAATAAAAATCGACGCTTGAAAGGCAAACGTGACTAAGCGACAATAACTGCTTTGTACATAAATGATAGGCAATAATCATATTCGATGCGCAAAAAAAATATATTTCTAGTTCTATTAAAATCATTTCAATCCTACAGCTAGATTCGTTTAAAATAGAATATTTTGGTATTTCAACTTTAAATTAGTCTACTGTAAAGTTCACGCATTGTCGCTTAGTCGCGTTTGCCTTTCAAGCGTCGAAATATACTTTGAACTATATTTTCTTTTAACTAGCTAGTAACCACCTCGCCGTTACAAGTCCTCGGTACTCCACTTATAAGCTTCCTCCTCTTGAGCTTTCCTCTTGCTCTGTTGTTCGAAGAACTTCTTCTCGTAGCCGTTGGATCTGTCGACGCCGTCCCATCGGTAGCCGGGTCTCAGGTTGAAGCGGTTCGGAGGGAAATTACCTTTATATTTTGGGCGTTCTGCGAAAACAAAAAAAAACAAAACCAATAAAATATATTTTTTCATCTGATGATGGTGTTGTCAGCTACTCAAAATAAACTCCACAAATATGAGAAAAAGTTCTCATATTTGTGGAGCAACCTCAAGACTATATTTGATAGTCTACTATACTACTATACTGCTACTACTATATACATATATCTTCTCTTACTCCACACTGGACAGGGAATTCTAGTTTGGAACCCCACTGTCATGAGTGATTTATTATTGATCATTTATTTATTTAACTAATTTAATTATAGGTACAGTGTAATAATTTATTAACATGTATAATATTAAAATCTAGATCGTTTTAAGCATAATTTTAACTTAAGAATTGTAATTTTAAGAATCGATTACTCAAAAAAATAAAACTCATACAAACCTAAATAATAGTCATTTTTGTAATGCATAATATATGTACATAATATATTAAAAATAGTTCAGTGAACTATGTTATTTAATACAAAAGTACATTACCTGGTGGTAAATTTCCTTCCTCTCTCTTCCTGTCCTGTATGTATTTGAGCATCGGATCTCCTGCCCTCTCTATCTGCTTGAGTCTGTTTTCCGAGTCTGCATCGTCCCGGTGTCGGGCCAGAGGTTTTGAGGCCTCGTGCATGAAATCCTGAAGCCTTTCCTCTTGAGCTTCCAATTGTTTCAACCTGCAAGTTACATACAGAGCTTTTATTATGAGAACAAACCTTTTATTTATTTATGTACACACAAAAAAGAAGACATAGTACAGAGTAATAGGAAAATTATGTACAAAGGCACTGCATATCTCTTCAGAAATCTCTTCCAGCAGACCCGCGAGAGGATTATGAGAATAATAATTAAAAGCGATGTGAGTGTGTGTAGAACAGCTAAAATAACAAATACAACATGAGAATTATAGTAATGCACATACATATAGCAAATATTAAATTTTAGCAAATAATTTTACTAAATCGAAAAGGGAAAATTAATAATATTGAAGGGTGAAAGGGTATTTGTTTAAGAGACATTTTTGAAATATTACAAGAGAGCGATTTAATGTTTAGAATTTGGAAAAAATATCATAACAAAAAACTTCTTCGGCTATTTGTTTTTTTTTTTTATTGCCCAAGTAGACAGACAAGCATAAATCCCACCTGATGGTAAGTGGTTACCGTCGCTCATGGGCATCAGCAATGCCTAAGGCAGAGCCAAGCCTACCACTTAAGTGGGGTAAACTTAATTGAAGTTCAATTAAAAACATTGAACTGTTGATGCTGATACCAAATAAAACACACCTGCAAATATAAATGTCCCGTATATCAAAATATAGTCTTTCAATCCTCGATACAATGTAGTGTTCTGATAGACACCGCAGTGTGTACATACAAATTTAGGGGTGGACCACCTATAGCATTTAGGGGGATGAAAAATAGATGTTGTCCGATTCTCCACTCTGGCCGATATGCACGCTAAGATTCACGAAAATCGGTCGAGCCGTATTTTATATATTAGATAATAAGTTCTATATATTTCCATTATATTTCCATAATTGTATGTTGTCCATGAGATATGTAGGTTTAAATCAGATTTTTGTGGATGTATTATAATATCTGATTGCTATTTCTTTGTAAAAATGTAGATTTACTTATGAAAATGCATTCTGCTTAAAAAGCTTTTAAATTTTGATTGATTTATTTTATTTATTGGTTGTACTAACAAAGTGAACATGTTAGGTATGTATTAATTAAAACAACGGGTAGGTACTTGTCTGAAGATTTCAACCCTAGCAGCATAGCCTTACAAATATGTCTTACCTATTTGATTGAAAATTCTGTTAGAATTAATGGTGAATAATAATTAAAAAATTTGATACATTGTAACTGTGTACTTAGTATGAGTTTTTAACATTCTCGATAGCGTAAAAGTAAACTCAAATTTGTATGGGGTTGGAACGTTTGCCTACGTCAGCCGCTAGGGGCGCTGTTCCAACTCCATACCAATGGAAGTTAACTTTTACGCTATAGAGAACGTTAAAAAACTGGCAATAAGCACACTGATGCCATTATGTGTTATTACCAATATTGGGGAATTGTCGCGAAGAGGAGAAAGAGATTGAAACTTTTATTTGTGTAATTTTAACTAACTCACTTTTCCTACCTAAGCTGAGAGCCTTGAGAGGCTATTTCAGCGTAACCTTAACTAGTAGGTGAGCTCACGGGGCTCAAACCTGACGACGTTGCTAACACGAACCCTAGCAAGAGCCGTGCTTCGCAGAATCTACCACCGGATCGGAAACGCGACCCACTGAGAAGATCCGGCGAGAAACTCAGTGGGCTACTAACTCACCCTTTACTCCATCTTTTATATTTCTCGTCCATTTCTTTTTGTCTCGCTGCTTTCTCTTTTTGTTTTCTTCTCTCTTCAGAATCGTCTCTTTTCACTAGAAATAATATTATATTAAATTTAATATAAGTATTGCGTGTAACTTTACCGGTGGTAGGACCTCTTGTAAGTCCGCGCGGGTGGGTACCACCACCCTGCCTATTTCTGCCGTGAAGCAGTAATGCGTTTCGGTTTGAAGGGTGAGGCAGCTGTTGTAACTATACTGAGACTTTAGAACTTATATCTCAACATTTACGTTATAGATATCTATGGGTTCCAGTAACCACTTAACACCAGGTGGGCTGTGCGCCACCTATCTATGCAATAAAAAAACAAACAAAAAAGAATTTAAATACTATAAGTATTGTAGAATATAAGTATTAGAAGTATATTACTGTCGCACTGAAGTCATAAGTAAATTTAAATATGACAAAAATTTTTTTTTTCTCTAGTCTCAAAACTGTATGGTCTACCTGGTATCGAGTGCCTATCACAACTCATAGACAACGTGAATGCCATCATCCGCTTTGAGACTTGAGGTCTATGTTTGAATTACATACATCTTTTTATTTCTGTATCGTGGAAGTAATTTGGAAACATATGACAACTATGTATTTCATTGCAAAAAAAATTGTAGATGCATGCGGGGTTTTAGCACTGTCTAATCACTTGGTTATAGTACATCGGGCGTCTTATCATTTAAGTCCTCGAATTCTAGCCTTCCTGGTTACAACATCAAGAGGATTGGAATAGAGAGCAATGCGGTGATCATCAACTAAAATCTCACACAAGAGAAAGTGCACGAGAAGAGGTTAGTATGGAATAGCAGAGAAGTGGAAACAGCTGCTTTGGAGACACACTGATAAGAGATTGATGTTTCACCAAATATCACAATATGTATTTGTACGGTATTTTTTTTGTATAAAAATATGTTCCATGAACAATGAATGCTCACATATTTATTATGACTTTAACTATGTAACTTTTTTTTATTGCTTAGATGGGTGGACGAGCTCACAGCCCACCTGAAGTTAAGTGGTAACTGGAGCCCATAGACATCTACAAGCAAATGCGCCACCCACCTTGTGATACGAGTTTTAAGGTCTCAGTATAGTTATAACAGCTGCCCTACCCTTCAGACCGAAACGCGCTACTGCTTCACAGCAGAAATAGGCAGGATGGTGGTACCTACCCGCGCGGACTCATAAGAGGTCCTACCGCCAGTGATTACGCAAATTATAATTTTGCGGGTTTGATTTTTATTACACGATGTTATTCCTTCACGGTGGAAGTCAATCGTGAACATTTGTTAAGTACTAAAGTAATAGAGAATAAGTAATAAAGTAAGACTAAGTAACAAAGATTACTTATAATTTTAAATTAGATTGCCGTAGATATGTGTAATATTCATTATTTTTTATTATTATTTAAATTAAATTTTATATTAATAATTCTAACCTTTCCTTGACACAACTTGAGCATTCCTGCCTGAAACATCATCTTTCATTTTCTTAAACATCTCCTCTTCTTTCTTTCTAAAGTCATCATTTTCTTGCCTCAGCTGCCTGGCATCTTGTAATCCTGCTTTCTTTCCTTCCAAAGTCTTTTCCATTTTTTTATGGGTTGGCGGGGGACTGTCATTCTTGTTAGACCTATCTTTCCTGGGAGGAGATAGATCAGAATCGCTATCATTTCTTTTTGAACTTCTGTCTTTTCTTTTGCGTTCAGAGTCATGCCTTCTGTAGTTATCAATATTCTTAAGCTTTCGCGGTGGTGATAAATCCGAACCGCTGTCTTTTGTGTCATTTCTCCTGTGAGGTTTTTTGCTTACATTCCTATAGGACTTGTTTTCTGCATATCTTATATTTTTACGGGGAGGAGATAAATCTGAATCACTATCATTCGTTTTTTTTCTTAGTGGAACATTTCTACAGGGAGATTCTGAGATTTGTCTCTTACTCTTTCTTGGGGGAGACATATCAGAATCTGAATTTGATCTGTTAGATCTTTTATCATACCTAGAACCATAATCTGTATCATTATATTTTTTTAACTGGCTCTGTCTGTTATCGTGACCAAATTTATATTTCTCTGGTGATTTCTTTCGCCTCGGAGGTGAAACTGAGTTAAGTCTATTTCGTTTTGAATCATCTTTTCTAGATTTTCTGGGAGATGTCACATCATATCTTTTTTGAATTTTCATTTCTTGTCCTGAAGAAATCTTATTCATTTGGGTTTTCCTTGGAGGAGACAAATCAGAGCTTTTAGATCTTCTGTGGTTATTAGCTCTTAAAGACTTTGGTGACTTATCTTTCTCATTGTCCCAACGACTTGGTTTTTTAAGTTTTTCAACTCTCTGACCCTCATGCTTTCTAGGTGGTGAAAGATCAGAATCATATTCAGTAGTTCTTTTAGGAGAATTATTCCTTTTCACTGGATTCCCTCTTCTTGGTGGGCTGAAGTCGCTGTCACTGTTGTGTTTTTTTTTGCTTTTAGCTCTTCCAGACGGCGAAGCTTCTGAAACATTTGGCTTATCATCTTCGGAATCACTGTACATTTTTCCAAAGACCAATTCGTTTTCTTTCTCGGTTTCCTTTACATCTTTCTTTATCTCTTGAATTTGTAGTTTGCTGTTGAATCCGTCATCCTGTAACGATTTTCGGTGTCTGTTATAATCGATGAATAAGATTTATATTAGAATGGTTTTTGAATATGTTGAAGGCTTGACAGTAAAAATAAAGTAATAAATATGTGTACCTGATTCACTATCTTCCATTTAGAACTAGTGGTGAATTGTTCCTGTTTTTTAATATGCTCTGGTCTTTCATCGATGATACCTGCTACTTGCGGTGCGTCATCACCTTCATCATACACATCTAACTCGTCACCTTCAAGGGGTCGTAGCTTCGATAGGTCAATATCATCGTCTATTATTTTGAACCTAAATTAGATGAGAAAATACATTTTTTTAAAATTCACTTTAGTGTTTCAACAGGTAAGGTTATTTGTATCTTTCACTAGTGAAAGAATTTTTTTTTGTTCTTCCGAATTTGGAAGTGACGTTTGAGTCTTTAAAGGTAGATGAGCCCAAAGTGATGATATAGTTAATGCACTGTTCGAACCTTATTAGAACAACATGCATAAGCAACCAAAAAATTCATCCATACTGAATGAAAATATTGACAGGAATAAGAAATTTGAAATTAATTCGCATTTGTTATGTATTTCATTATACAAATAATCAATACTTACTTAAAATACAATAACTTGTAAGGAGAATATGTGAAAATGTACATGTTTTTTTTTTCAATTTTAAAATGCATTTTAGTGTGACGACAGCACTTTAATATAATGTAAATATCAAAACGGTAGATACTTAAGGTATTTTTTTTAGAAATAATAAATTCTTTCACATTTAATTTCAATTATTGCTCACATTGTATACAGTTGACTTACCCTTTTCCTTTTAGCACTTTTTTTTTCTTTTTCTTTTTATCGCCCGATGGACCACCCAGGTATTTTTGCAAGTACGCTTTCTGGTTTACAGTTGTAGCCATTATTAAATAAAATTTCAAATTATTTAATTTAGAAAATTAATTTGACGAACTTTTTAATATTATGTGTATTATCTATGGTATCAATTTAGACAAACACAAATGTCATTCATCTTCAATCTGTCAACATTCTTTCAAAGCCATAATACACTTTTTTAAAGGGATTTTATGTAACTAAGACTTTTGGGTCATGTCTTATTTTACATTTAAATTCTTATTTTTATGAAAAATGATTTAGGGAGTCAAATGAAATAAAATGAATTGAAGATGATTAATTTGAGACATTAATCAACTGAGATGAAATGAAATAAATTGAGATAAGATAACATGGGATGAAATATAATCTCAGTAAAATGGTGGTTATTTACTGAGACTTCTTTAGTGGGCTTTTTGGAGGATCCCTAGAAGCTACGTCCAGCGGCTTTGTTTCATTTGTGCACTTTCACAGATATTAAACCATTAATAAATCACCGTTATTACACATTTAAACCCGAAACAACAAAATAAAACAAATCACGACTTCACTCCTCGCGTTCCCGCCAAAAAATCAGATAGTACACTAAACACAAAGCTTCACAGACTTTTAAATTGGGGTGGACGAACTCTCAGCCCACTTGATGTAAAGTGGTTACTGGAGCCCATAGACATCCACAACATAAATGCACCACCCACCTTGAGATATAAGGTCTAAGGTCTCAAGTATAGTTACAACGGCTGCCCCACCCTTCAAACCGAAACGCATTACTGCTTCACGGCAGAAATAGGCAGGGTGGTGGTACCCACCCGTGCGGACTCACAAGAGGTCCTACCACCAGTAGCCACCAATTCCTCAGAAATAATTTATAACACCTACGTATCCTATTTAGACAAGATCCGACTTTTTTGATTATAATCTATGTAATGATGATGGCGATTGCATATTTTATTTTGTGCATCGGTAAATCAATGCCTCTATGTACATAAATAAAAATGTTATTTGTTAGTAATAAAAAACTTTCATGTCTCTTTAATGAAGCATGCTTATCCATATAGTATTTATTTTTATGACCCTATTAGTTTTATAAAGCCTTTTTAAATATTTTTTTTGGTCAGGAGGAAATCGCTGGACTTCCGCCCTCCACTGGGGATGGAGGACGGGGCATATGAAGTCGAACTGACTAAAACCTCCTGTCACTCAACAATCCAAGTCCTAACCTCGCATGAGCCAGAACTTATGAAAAGGCAAAGGGGGAAAGTGAGGTGCTTAGTGCGGAGCACATATCTCTTCCCTCACCCTCCTCCTCGGGATGCCACATGCCGGACCGGTGGTCGTCGGTGCCACGACCACCAGCCCTCTCGTTCGACAGTCGGTCGGCAGGCTATCCGAAGCCCGCCTAGATGGCGCCGGTTAGAGTGGGTTGTCCTACGGAATACCCCGTTGGGTCAGAACAAGCGTGGGTCGAGGATAGCTGGCCTTCCATTACTCGGATACTCTTGAGTAAAACGCGTGTACTTCGTCTTCTTAGGCCTTCCTCGCCGTTCCCCAGACAGACATGTGAGGGGGACCCGAAACACTTAGAGGGCCTGGGCTTGGTTGAAATCCGTCTCCCTGGCCCCCGATCGACGGCGGCGGGCTTGTGCGTCTCTCACGCGCCCCAGCCAGCAAACAAGCGGCTTCGAAGGAGATGGTGCGATAACCACGGATGACCCCGACCGTGATGGTGCGTTGCGGCCGTTGCAGCAGCTTCGCTACCACCACGGCCAGGGACTGGCCCCGTATAGGGCCATTGAACGCACCACCCCCGTATAGAGACGGCGCGTTACCTGGTCAGGCCCCCTGACGTTGGGCAGAAGCCGGCTTAACTCGCCAGCCACCTCCAACAAACGAGAGACCAGATTCTGAAAGTGAAATAAAGCCTAGCATATTTTTTATTCTATCTTATTTTTGTCATCTGTCATTTTTCCTTTTTTTTTTGACTTCTTCCAAATAGGTTGAAGTCTTTCTAGACCTAGTTAAGTGACCTTTTTAATCGGCACAGTAATATGGAACCTAATCTTGAAACTAAGCCTTCATTTAAAGACTTCATATGACAAGTATGGAATGAACGAATTAAAATATATGAAAAGAACTTCACTGGATTTCTGTGATTGCAGTTTTACTATATTTTCCCATTTTTATGCGTTTTCATTGGTAGCGCTATGGTTTCACGTGTGTAGAGAAGCAAAGAATGCATACTGGTCTAATATTAACAGAATTAGTGCTTAAAATAAAACAATATTTCGGTTTTAAAATTTATATTTGCAGTTACAAATCAAGGAAAAAATCAGAATAAAAGTGAAATCTTTTATTATCTTCTTTCTCATAGTCCAAGCTTTTTATAAAACGCTCCATGGTGACAGTTGCTTTTGAAGAATCTTGAAGGAAAAAATAATAAAAATATTGTGAATGTGTATGTAAATTAAGCAATTAATATTTGATCTGTGAATACAAGTGCTTCTCCTTAAGGATTTTCCTTTAATCTACTTAGTCTGTGAAACAATTTAACAACTAAGACTTCACTCAGCCTTCTTGCGAATATTTAGAGAAATTCGAAAATGTTGCAATACTAAAAAACTTTGCTCATTTTATTGGTACCAGTTATTTTATTGTTTTAATATACATAAGTTTTAATAAAAAAATTTACCATAAAATTACGATGCGGAGGGATCACAGTCATTACCAAGCCTGTAACAAACAAAAAAAATGGGTATTACACATGCAAAACATATAGCTATTTATGTCCAACTATTTCATACAAGGTCAGAGTTACAATAAAAGAGAGAGCCAATTAGGTAGCAGATTTTATCAGCATCGCTTTAAACACAATGACATGATCTAAAAGCGTTAGTTATACTTCTGGTTATAAATACCGAAGTAGATTAGTTTAATTTTAAATAATCGATACAACATTATGTTAATGATATTATGTTCGGTTTTCATAATACTTTACATAGTAACAGAAGTTAGAGTACTCTAATGAGTGGCGTGTAACTTCTTTTTTTCTTTTTCAAAAACAGCATAAGGTCATTTAAAATTATGAATGTCTTTTGCATCTATGCTATATCAACTTACTGCCATCCTCTGAAAAAAAAAGAAACCATGATTTTGTCAAAAAAGTTTTTAGTGTCAATAAAAAGAAATAGTTTGATTACAACTTAAATCAGTAGGCATACTGCGTGTTCGTAGAATTATCTTTGTACGGAATATAATTTTAATTCATTCAATCATTTTGCGTTATTGAGTAACAATCATTACAATTTACAGAATGTTTTTATGTTAAAGCATTATATTTTGGACGTCGTCGTGGCCTAAAGGATAAGAAGTCCGGTGCATTCGTGTAGAGCGATGCACCGGTATTCGAATCCCGCAGGCGGCTACCAATTTTTCTAATGAAATACGTACTCAACAAATGTTCACGATTGACTTCCACGGTGAAGGAATAACATCGTGTAACCCGCAAAATTATAATTTATGTAATTACTGTTGGTAGGACCTCTTGTGAGTCCGCACGGGTAGATACCACCACCCTGCCCATTTCTACCGTGAAGCAGTAATGCGTTTCGGTTTGAAGGGTGGGACAGCCGTTGTAACTATACTGAAGCCTCAGAACTTATATCTCAAGGTGGGTGGCGCATTTACGTTGTAGATGTCTATGAGCTCCAGTAACCACTTAACACCAGGTGGGCTGTCAGCTCGTCCACCCATCTAAGCAATAAAAAAAAGCTTACGTTGTCAAGGTGGCTGGATCTTGCATCCTTCGCGTCCCAAACATGAGGGTGCGCCTGAAATAGAATTACATTTATCCTACAGCAATACTAATCATTGCTCACTGTTGAAAAAAAAATGTGTGTGTCATACACATAACAAACAGATTACGCCTAAAGGCTAGTGTCTGAGGATAGTCAAGAATTTATGTTTGATTTAAATTATGGAGGGTAAAGGAGCACCATCTCAGTGTATTAAAAAGTGTGCGCTGAAAAGGGAGGATTTTTACTGGAGGTAAGACCTCTTGTGAGTCCGCACGGGTAGGTACACCCACCCCTCCTATATCTGCCGTGAAGCAGTAATGCGTTTCGGCTTGAAGGGCGAGGCAGCCGTTGTAACTATACTGAGAACTTAGAACTTATATCTCAAGGTGGGTGACGCATGTACGTTGTAGATGTCTATGGGCTCCAGTAATCACTTAACATCAGGTGGACTGTGAGCTCGTCCACCCAACTAAGCAATAAAAAAAAATTAAGGTGGCGTCACAGTAGCAAGTGAAAAGATTTAAAAAACAAATCCACAAACTACACTCTGTTTAAAACTGCTATATTCATATCATTCCCACTTCCTATACTAGTGCTGTTTCCTTGCGTGCTCTATACAACTTGTTGTATACAGGTGAATACTTTTTCAACTTATCCCCTATACAAGATGGTCCTCCTTACTTCTATAATCCATAACATAAATTAACATAGTGTGAAGTCCGTAATATACATTTGTAATTTTAACTAAGCTCCTATAATTAGGCGCAGATCTAATGATCAACTTCATCGCAGTTTGATGTCAAAGTTCAAATTTGTATGGAGTTGGAAGGTTTGCCTACGTTTGCCGCTAGGGGCACTGTTCCAACTCCATACGAATTTGAGATAGCTTTTACGCGATAGAGAAGTTAATAAACTCGTATTAGGATACATGGCAAAGAGCTTTTTCAAAATGGCCACTCATAGTTCACAGCTGTTTTCTGTGTCAAACTCAAAACAGAGATATCTTTATGAGCTCATGTCCTTTAATTTAAATATTTTTCTAATTTGTTATGGTAGCGCATTGTGTCAATAACAATTTCTTAATATTTATGTTTCTGATTTAGAGACATTAGAATTGCGTGATTTCACTTAAACAAACACTATGCCATAGGAATTCAGAGTGGCTAAGAATTCCGTTGAAGTTAAAGTAGGTGATTGAATTTTTTTTTTTTTTTTTTTAATGTTTACCAATCATCAGTCAAATTTAGTAAATGCTTATCCTTCAGCTTGTAGACCCGACGAATTTTATGATCATAAAATTCAATTTTATGATCATAAAACTTTAATTTGAAGTTAAAAACCTATATTTTGAAACATCTTTCAAACTTACATCAACTGGGTCTGCATAATTCTAGAAACAAAAAACAAAATAAATTTGGGCGAAACTATCGGAGAATAAAAATAAAAATATTGAAATTTATTATGATAAAGTGATTAATAATTTACGGAGGATTGCATTACAAATATCTAATAACGTTAGATGACGCTGCCCGGATAATGTCAATGAATTCTAATGAATGTCTATGAACAATCGGAATTTCATTCAAATTAGATAAATAGTGGTAACAAAATCGTGCAAACCTTGATATTTTTTTAAGGGATTTTATGACCTGGTAACTACGACCTTTAAGTCATGCCTTATTTTTATTTATATTCGTATTTTTATGAAAAATGATAATATGAAGTGAAATAAAATGAAGACGATTAATTTGAGACATTAATCAACTGGGATTAAACTAAATGAAATGAGATGATATAGGATGAAATATAATCTTAGTAAAATGGTGGTCATTTATTGAGATTTTTTCAGGGGATTTTTTGGAGGATCCCGCGAAGTTACGTCCAGCGGCTTTGTTTCATTTTCCCACATTTGTGCACTTTCACAGATATTAAACAGTTAATAAACCACCGTTATTACACATTTAAACCTGAAGAAACACTAAATAGACAAAATAAAACTAATCACACAACTTCACTCCTCACGCTCCCGCCAAAAAGTGCCCTTGACATTTAAAAAAAACAGTACAGATACAGTACAGATTAATCATAAATACTGAACTAGTATAATATAAAGTATCGCTATCTTTGAAGATTCCAGAGTACCTAATATTATGTTTACGAATACAAAAAATTTTTTTAACGTACGTTGTTCCCCAGTCGGTCGAGGTTTGCATCGTGCGCATGACAGGAATGTGAGTGCATCTGTCATAAAAAAAAACACCAAGATTGTAATATTTAAATGTATGTAAGTATTGGATACGAGCAAGCCTTGCATTCCGAATCGATGTAATTGGATATTGAAGTATCTTATAAACTTACATTATTGTCGGGACTGTTGGAATTCAACTCCTGGCCCATCCAAGGATGAGGCTGGACCTGAGCGATTGTACGATTGAGTAAACTTTTTATTTAATGAAAAAAAATAACAAATTTGAAAATATACGAGATAATCATTATCAACAATTAGGTGATCAAGGATCGTTCAGAAATAATATAATGGTATCGAGGGGTGAAAGAGTATTTCGTTTAAGAGACATTTTTGCAACTATACAGGAGAGCCATTTAAAGTATAAAATTTGGAAAACAATATCATAACAAAAAAACTTCTTTAACTATTCGAATGGAGTAAACTTAATTGAAGTTCAATTAAAAACATCGAACTGTTGATTCTAATCTATCTATATTCTATTTATATAAAAAAAATGAATCGTTAGTCTCGCTAAAACACGAGAACGGCTGGACCGATTTGGCTAATTTTGGTCTTGAATTATTTGTGGAAGTCCAGAGAAGGTTTAAAAGGTAGATTAATATGAAAATGCTCGGAATTAAATATAAAATAACAGTATTGTTTTTCCTTTGATATGTCCCCCTTCGGACGGATTCCTTTTCTATGTCTTAAGTTTATTTTATACAAAAGCTTAGGTCTTTTATTTATCGATTGAGGCACTACGAAGTCTGCCGGGTCAGCTAGTATCAAATAAAACGTACCGTTGATTACAAAGATAAGCGTTGCGTGTTAAGCGAAATGTTGCTTAAACAAAATAGTCTTTCAACCTTCGATATAAATAATAATAAATAAATATTAAGTTATATTAAGCTAAATACTAAACAAAACTTGTATATATATACGTCTGTCTATGATCGATGCGATATACAAAAACTGCAGTAACGTTTTATTCCAAGTACTTAGTCGAGGATAAAACTCGAAATATTTTGATATAAAGGTTTTTTTTGGCAAGAGCTTTTGATGAGTTCATAAAACTTGTGTACTTACCGCACGCGACGAATACAGATGAGGTACCTGTGAAACCAAAATGACCGCGGCTCATTATCCATACTTATTAACTGCATGAACCATACTAATATATTTTAATGTGAAAGGGTGTTTGTTGGTTCGTTTGCTATATACTATATGCTATTATATTATAGCGTAGTCTGAATGCAGCTTTAAGATTAAAAAATAGTCAACAGGCGGCTATGATTGTACAATAGGCGGTCTTATCGTTAAAAGCGATCTCTTCCAGATATTCGTTTTATTAGAAGAAGTTCTGAAAAAGATAAAGATACAGCAGCTATGTTGCGGTATACTATTAACAATATTAAAGAAATACATACATGTGGGATTAGCTCAAAGTAAATAAATAACACTTCTTTGGAAAAGTAACAAAATTTAACAAGATAACACGCATTGTAAAATGTTCACACTCCTAATGCCGGCCACTCACATGCGTGCAAATATTCGTACAATGTACGAATATTTGCCCGTCAAGCATTCATTCGCAAACTTAGCGTCTGTGCAAATGGGTTCGGTACTCAATTTGCGAACCTGTTTGCGCTTCCTCCTACACTTGTTCACGAATGTCTCACGAATTTCTCCTCCTTTTTAATTCGTCAATAGAACATTGAAGAGAAAAAGAGTTTTGAATTCTTTCCCAGACATCATAAACAGCCATGCTGTTTTTATGGGATTTCTTTTGATGAAGATACGCTACACAGTAGACGTCACGATCTATGAAAATAACGAAACGTCCGTTGCCTTCGCAATCCTGGGCGCAACTGGTCACACGAATGTGTGGGAGACTACGCGAAGGACCGCGGTTCGCGCGCTTTGATGTCTGTTAAAAAACCGACACAGCTTGGAAAACCACGAATGCAGCGAAAACTTTACATAATCATTTGCAAATGTCGTCCTACACTTGCGGGTTTGCGTATTCGTGCGAATGTGAGTGACCGGTATAATGCCCGATCGCCATCTTATTCATCTCCCTTCCGTCCCTTTCTTCCTCATACATTCATCTCTTTCGCTCTAAACGTTCCGTTTTCCACATACATACAATAAATAGATATAGGTATATCGTTTACATTATGTATCAGCTATATTGATTTAAGAAAACAAAAACAAAAAATATTAGAATTTTCTCACCGCATTACTGTTGTAATTAGGGTAGTTTAAGTTATTCTGGAGAAAAAAAAACCACCCACATTATTAAGCGAAAACTTCACTTTGTTGCTTAGATGAACGAGCTATTCACAATGTGATTTTTTTATTGTCTTCCTAGATAGACGAGTATACGGCCCACCTGATGGTAAGTGGTTACCGTCGCTAATGGACATCAGCAATTTTAGTGGCACAGCCAAGTCGTTGCCTACCTTGTGAATGTCGGAATATCACTTAATATAATGAGGTCATGGTCACAATCCTATCGTGTAACGATTGTGTCCTCACTCCTTCAAGCCCTAATTTCGGATTGATTTACGGCAAAAATAGGGGGGAGGGGGATTTTTGGAACGAAGTTCCTTATGGGATGATGCGGAGGAGTACCCCAACCGGGAAAAAACGTCCGTAACGTAAGATTTTTATTATTTATGTATAGTCTTAGTATGATGGCTATGCAGTGTCTAATGTATAGTCTACGTGATGAAGGTTATTATTATTTTAATAATTATAATTAAATTTTGTTTTAAATAACAATATTTAATTTCTCTGACATCAATTTAATTAATTTTATTTTTATCGATAAAAAAATCATAATAAAAAATGTATACCCGAATAATAATTATTTACTTTATACCTCGAATAGAACTTAAAATTAATATTTTCATAATAAGGAACTTCGTTCCTATACGGTGTCCCACGACACCACACTTTTTTTTTTAATTATAGTTGATACGTTGATTGCTATATAGGTCACCGGTACCCTACGTGGCGCACTGAAGTAATCATGTTGATTTCAGTGCAGCAGCGCCCCTAGCGGCAAACGTAGGCAAACGTTCCAGCTCCGTTAACGTTTGCGCTATCGAGAACGTTAAAAACTCTCACTAAGCACACCGCTCTTTAATACAACGGCTGCTCCACCTTTAAAGCAGCATTACGCTTCGTGGGAGAAGCAGGCAGGGTAGTGACGAAAGAGTGACGTCACCAGTAATGATGATTTAGTAGAAAGTGAAGATACTCACGTCTCTACGTCCACAGCAGTCGTCCTACACGCAAACAAGAAAATCTAGTTATAGTATACAGCATTTTATCTCCTACTAGCGGCCCGCTCAGGCTCCGCTCGGGTCAACAAAATTTTCAATGATATTTGACGTTGTTTTATTTTTTTAAATACATGAACACTTCTAGCGGCATAACTATAAAGCCTTCGTCAAACAGAACGCGCACTTAGCGCGCGTCAGAGCGCTAAACTAACGCCGCGCTATGACGCCGAGATGTGTTGTACTACTATGGTAACATACCGTCAAACAGAGCGTTCTGTTTGACGAAGCCTTTATAGTTAGACATATGTTGTCGCGACACTTTTCGTAAATAATGATGTGTTCTACAAAGTCGTAGTACATTATTTTATTCTCTCATCAATAGTTTTCGCAGGGCACGCGATGTAAAGAAGATTTTAGGTAATTTTTTTACACCTTCGGTTACATTATTGGAGTTTTAGTAAGGATCCCTAATTTTTTTCAAAAAACATTATAGCCTATATCACTCGAAAATAGTGTAGCTTCAAAACAGTGAAAGAGTCTTTCAAATCGGTTCAGTAGTTTCGGAGCCTATTCCATACAAACAAACAAATCTTTCGTCTTTATAATATTAGTATAAGAAGTATAGATAGGTATATGTGTGCCATAAGACAGAGATTTTTTTAGAGCTTAAATGGGTTATAGATCAAAAAAATTTTTACATCGGGCAAACGTTCTTGTCATGAACAGGTTTGTTTTGCTTTTGGTTTGGGTGTATATTAGCTATAGATATATGTATATATTTAATAAACGTGTATGTAGGTATGTCATTCTCTGGTACCCATAACACAGCGAATCCTAATTTAGGGCCAGGTGACCGTGCGTGATTTGTTTTCCAGTTATTTATATTATTTATAACACTCACATCCATCATGGAGTTCCCACGTCGCTGTAAAAAAAATGTCTCAGTTTAATACATTGTTGACTGCCGAATGCTCTCAACGGTGACCTTGTGGTGACTATCAGGGTGTGTGCGACGTATGAACCACCACTCGGCCCGAGATACGAGCTTAAAGTGTTCAATGTATGCCTAAGTCGGAACGCAGCATCGCGACAGAAATAGGCGGGATTATAGCGCCCTAAGCAGGACCTTTGGACTTTATAGCAGCATGTTAGTCATTCAGTGTGCTTAGTGCAAGTGTTTTAACGTTCTCGATAGCGTAAAAGTTAACTCAAATTTGTATGCAGTTGAAACAGCGCTCCTAGCGGCAAACGTAGGCAAACGTTCCAGCTCCATACAAATTCGAGTTAACTTTTACGCTATCGAGAACGTTAAAAAGCTCGCACTAAGCACATAGCTAGGAAGGGGCGTTGGCGAGCCCGTAAGCGTTGGTGTCACTGTGATTTCGCGTTATATGCGGTCCGGTTTTGACAAAACTGAGACATAGAACTTAAGTCTCGAGATGGGGGCGGCATTTAGGTCCTTTAGGTCCGGCAACTACTTAACATCAGGCGGCCGATGGACTGGTTATCCGGTCACCGTCCTCGTCGAACCCATCGCTTGCGACGAAGGGCTCGACGAGTGAATTAACCCATAGACACAGCCCACTGAGTTTCTCGCCGGATCTTCTCAGTGGGTCGCGTTTCCGATCCGGTGGTGGATTCTGCGAAGCACTGCACTCGCTGGGGCCAGTGTTAGCAACACTCCCGGTTTGAGCCCCGTGAGCTCACTTACACGTTAGGGTGAAGCTGAAATAGCCTCTCAAGGCTATCAGCATAGGTAGGAAGGAAAAAAAGGAGTGGTTATTAGCAAAAAAAACGTATCTTAATTTCTTATTACCCTTTTGATTGTTGTAACTTAAGCAATGTACAATTATGATAATAAATACACTTACGTCACTTAAAAGCATTGGCAGTTTCTGGAAACGGTAACCTTCATTATAAAATCAAGTATATTAATATAACCGGCTAAAACCTAGACTCCAGTTGTTTTCTCGGATATGTAAATAACTTTACGAGCGCATGGTCTAATCTTTATCGACCTTCGAATAGGTACGGGATATTTTTTCTTGTTAAAACAGGCGTGGTACGTAATTCGGTGTTAAAGTTCTGTCTGTTCAAGGCCTGTATCAAAAATTAAAAAGCATTGTTTTAAGGGAGATATCACTAAGAGCGTTATATAAAATATAATACTATCGCCCTCGCTTCGCTTCGGAAACTGTAATTTATTATTGATTTCTCCACTATTTAATGGATGTTATTATACATATAAACCTTCTTCTTCAATCACTCTATCTATTAAAAAAACCGCATCAAAATCCGTTGCGTAGTTTTAAAGATTTAAGCATACATAGGGACAGACAGATATAGGGACAGAGAAAGCGACTTCGTTTTATACTATGTAGTGATCACTTGACACACCGGGCGTAGTAAAATATCAGCTGTTGTTATCAAAAAATTAGCTAAATAATGAGGCCAGTTCAAAAAATCACATCGTACAGTTGTCTTAGTGGATTTATCCCCTGGTACAGTAATACTTACGTTGTAACTATTATACTAATCTGTGAGTAATACGTACGTCTCCCAGACCGTTGGTCCAACCTCGTATCTGAAAAGAAATAGTTTTTGATTTGCAGTAATCTATGTATGCCCGCGTTTTCGCTTCACATTTGAATTGACATTTGAAATAAAACGTAAACATGGCGGTTTTACCGGGAATCTTATAACCTATAAAACTGTTCAGATATTTTACGAGAATTTTATAAATCATTTCAATTCGTTGAGGCTATTTTAGCTTATCTTTGACGTGTAGGTGAGTTCACGGGACTCAAACCGGACTGTTGCTAACATTGGCTCTAGCCCCTAGCAAGAGCAGTGCTTCGTAGAATCTACTACCGGATCGGAACGCGAAGATCTGGCGAAAAACTCAGTGGGCTGTGTCTATGGGTTACGTTATTGTTATAATTTATATTCTATTAAATGACATTTTAACATTCCATTTTCCAAATCGTGCGCCGATTTAATGTTTAATTTAAAAATAACACCTGCGTAATATTATTGTAATTAGTATCGTCTAGAGCCTAGCTTCCTTTTCTCCGTTTCTTTTTAATATTGAAGTGAAAACTTCTTTAGAAGCTAAGAATAGCTAAGAATAGCTAATATTGACATAGAGTGGTTACTACTGTATTGATATAATTATGTGTTTCTAATTCATTTCCTTTGTATATTTAATTAATTGAATTAGTATATTGTTCATTTTCTATTTGTATTGTTGAACTGTTTGTGTGCTGACTATTGTATTATTATTATTTTATGGATTTTTTCTGAAATAAATGTTTATTCATTCATTCATTTAGAATCGTTGTGATTTCAAACCGGATGCAACGGAAAAAACGACAGGTAAGAGACACAAATACAAAAATGTGTAGGATGAAGCCAGCAATGAATGAGACAGAAATATACATACTATTTAATACAGCGCCATCTGTGAGATTTTTTAATACTAACGTGTGTATGAAAGCTCTTGTAGTGAATTTTAATTTAGGATTATACGTGAAATTAAAATATCAATTCACAGAGGGCGCTACCTTACAATTATTTACTAATGACAAAATTTTACATATACTTAAGACGTTTAGGATAATTGTATTTTAATTTTGGAAGGTTTCACTTCTACCACGTGTGAATTGCACACATGTTATTTTTTATAATATACTGTACACTACCAAAACATTATAATTGTTTATAAAATAGGGTGTATGACTTATATATTTCTGAGTGTAAACCGCCTAATATGAGAGTAAATAACAAGCCACAGACTATAAATGCGTGGTCAGATTTAATGTATAATGTATTTATTGCAAGGAGGAGTCTTTGAAATTTAAACAGGAAAGAGATTAACAAACTACATTAATTAATATTTAAGTGATTTTACAATACGTACATTATTGGGCATCCATCTGTTGCCTTGCATCTGTGAACGTAACTTCTAATGTTAGCGTTAGTTACTAATTTTGATTAGCACTTATTAGTGATTTAATATCGTGTAAGAGCGTATTCTGAGCGTCCATGAGTAGTTAGTCGGCGTATATGCAACGAAATCTTTCGACGTAATTTTCGCGCACTTCAATACATCCGATTGATTTGAGAATTTGCACAAGTATCAAGAGACAAGATTAGCTGATTATATCTTAATAATTTTAATATCATATTCGGCAGGATAAAAGAGTCTGTTGACTGAGGATTTAATTAAAATTGGGTTATGTTTGGAGAAAATTTAATGGAAATTCAATGGTGACCTAAGTGCGAGACGATACAGCATAAGTAGTGTAAGAGTAACGCCATCTATCGCCGAATAGCCGAACGAATATCGAAGAATCTAATAGCACCTAGAACGCTCGAGAAGTGAAACGCCATCTATTGTTAGATAGCGAAAACACACATTACTAGACTTTTGTGGAATTTTCTCGACGATTCTAGGGATTTCGTCTCGACTATAAAAGCGTTGCAGAGATGGCAATCAGTAATCGGAACTACTCGAAGCGAAACAGCGAACGGATCACCTGAAGCGAAGCGGAAGAAGCGGATTGAGAATTTTAAAGTGTTTTAAGTGTTTAATACAGTTTTTAGTTGTACTTTGGTGGAGCATTTAGTTATCCCGAACCCCGGCCCGTAATAGTACAATACTAGCTGCCCACTGATTTTCGACTTAGTCGCTCAATACGAGTACAAAAACCTCTTATACTTAGGCTTAACTTAGAAAAGTGCTTAAACGCGAAGTAAAACGTAGGTATTTGAACTTACGTCATTCGCATAGTTAATGTTTCCCCGCAACTGTAAATTTGAAGATAAGTAATTTTTACGTTAAAGTATACGAATATAATTTAATTTTTTAAATAGGCAAAGATTTAAAAAAAAGATAAGTGCCATTTCATTAGTTTTCCGTTGTCAGCCAAATTTTTTTTTATAAAAAAACACTAATAAAGCCTTTGTTAAAAAAACTTTTGCGGTTAATTTTCACTACAGCGCTGGCAATACTTACATTGATGTGCCTAAATGGGAAATCAATTATCTGTAAGAAAAATATCATGATTATTATTTAGAGTAAGAGGGCATGATCCTTTTTTATTTAAATACAATGAAAATATTTATTGAATGTTAAAGTATATTGTTGTCTTTGCTACCAATATCGGGGTTACAGTCTCTTGCGTGTAGGCGACATAGACAACTTCACAAAACTTTTATTTTTAATTAGGGGAAAGAGCTCTTGTTACATTATTTGCCACGGTACTCACTGAAATCTTAGAGCCTTTACTTAAACTTGTTTTTAGTGGTGGTAGGACCTCTAGTGAGTCCGCACGGGTAGGTACCCCACCCTGTCTTTTTTTGAAGTGAAGCAGTAATGCGTTTCGGTTTGAAGGGCGGAGCAGCCTTTGTATTGCTAAAAGTGAGACTTTAGAACTTATGTCTCAATATGGGTGGCGGCATTTACGTTGTAAGTGTCTATAGGTTTCAGTAACCACTTAACACCAGGTGGGCCGTGAGCTCGTCCACCCATCTAAGCAATAATTGAGTCGACTATTATCAAAGCCGCCAATGTGACTTTTGGACAATTATTGGTAAATCAGAAAAACGAATTATTGACTTTGTATTCCATTGGCAGTCACAAAACTCTTCTGAACGACATCTTAGATAAATAACAGGTTAAGTATTAACCTTTATTTAATGCAGGTTTTGAACCGTATTCTTTGAAGGAGACGATTATATTCAAATCAATCTGTATTGACATATCAATAACATTTTTTTGTCCAAATGCACAGATTGCCACCTTTGATAATAGACGACTCAATTATAAGAAGCCGGTCCGAGAAGCCCGACTCCTATAAGTTTAAGTTACAAGCAATTTGCGACAAAACAAAATTACCTTGTCCAATAATACGTCCTTTGTCTGAAATAAAATGGTTTCTTAATAATTTACACCCGATTTTTTTTAACAATTGAACGTTTTCCCTTTGGAGTCTCGTTCCATTAGTGATTTATTTTACAGTTACGATAGCGCCTTCGAAGGTACAATGCTAATGCTAACATTCAGGCGTAAGGTTTGCAATTGTGAAGAGGCAATTGGATAGCGGTTGTTCCATTTTCGGATCAGAATCGTTACCGACCTTACAACCTCCCACCAGCAAATCGCATTTGCCATACATCTTTTTTTTTTTTTTCCTACCTATGCTTATAGCCTTGCGAGGCTATTTCAGCTTCACCCCAACGTTTGTAGGTGAGCTCGCGGGGCTCAACCGGAGAGTTGCTAACACTGACCCTAGCAAGAGCAGTGCTTCGCAGAATCTACCACCGGATCGGAAGATCGGAGAAGATCCGGCGAGAAACTCAGTGGGCTGTCTCTATGGGCTAGTTCGCTCGTCGAGCCCTTCGTCGCAAGCGACGGGTTCGACGAGGACGGTGACCGGATTTTGCCATACATCAATGATTCCTGATACAACACTCAAAGAATTCTATTGCCCATTTTCCGGCGAATTACTCAGTCAACTTTACAGCATTCACGAGCAAAAACAGGTTGGTACTATTTTAGGCCACATAGGCACACACTTAAACGGTAGGTAGCGGCTCTACCCCTGGCATTGCTGACGTCCATGGGCGACGGTAACCACTCATCAACTAACAATAAAAACAAACATTCACCTTCGACTTAAGCCTTAAAAAAAAATTAAGCATGCTTGCATGTCTTTGTCTATAGTTTACTTTTCAATAGATCCTAAAAAGTTGTTTGTCAGATAAAATGCAATTTAGATCAATTAGAATTATGGTCGCAATTCGAGTGAAACATTCATCGTTTTACTTTCAAATAAAGTATGATGAAATAATGTAAACTGTGGTTAAGGCTTTTTACTATTATCTGATGATTGAATAAAGAAAACTTGCATATACCTACATACATACACACAATGAATGTTACCTTATGAAGCTTGTCGAGGAAATTGTAGATATGGCCCTTCTGAAAAATGAATTTCCGTAATTAGAAAGTTGCATTGCAGGATATTATTCGCTTTTTCTTCTTTTTTGTCCTACCTACGCTGATAGCCTTGAGAGGCTATTTCAGCTTCTCATTGTCGGGTAGGGGCTCAAATTGGAGTGTTGCTAACACTGGCCCTAGCAAGAGCAGTGCTGTCCAGAATCTACCACCGGATCAGAAACGCGACCCACTGAGAAGATCCGACGAGAAACTCAGTGGGCTTTGTTTATGGGTTAATTTAGTCGTCGAGCACTTCGTCGCAAGCGACGGGTTCGGCGAAGACGGTGACCGGTGCTTGAGGTACCTAAAAGCACCGTTAATGGATCCGTAATGACGTGTTTAGAGAGCGACGTCGACTGCTTACCATTCGGTCCACAGGATCGGGTATGGATTATTCGCGTTTACACGTAATATATACTGCCTTTCATAAAACTAATCTGCGTGGTTAACAATTGGCGAGATCCAAATTCGAATATGCGAATTCCTTGAGCTTTTAAGCTATCTTACTAAATACTTCACGTCACCACAACTTTTCGTTTAAGTATCGTAAGTGACTTTATAAGCTCGCAATAAGCTACTTATTTTTTTCATCTGAAAAGTACTTCGGTTAATCATTCCTAAGGAAGCCACTAAATATCTGAGTAACACTGTGACTTCGAACTATTTTTAAGTTCACCATTGCATCCATTTTCAGTTAAGTTTTCATTATTCCAAATCAGACACGAAAATTGACGAATTTGGCACTGTTAAAAAAAGGCCTAAAAAGTTTTAATAATTTGAATTGAGCTGAATATCTTTTTGACTCCAATTTATGGTATTGGTTCATTATGGTCTAACAGATATGTGGCTTTTGAGGCTTGGGTTTCCAATCGTTAACGTAACGCAAGAGAAAATTCCAGTTTGGCGTATAAGTTGAACAACTAGCAATTGTTTTGGCAAGACGTGTAAACGTAGAGCAGTCTTCCATTGTAAACTAAATAAAGATTGTATGCTTATTACAGGAATTTTCTTGATTTACGATCGACAGATATAATTACATTTTGAACAGGGGGCCCGTAATATTGCAACTGTAACACAGAGCAGATTTTTACCCGATCTTGACTTTTATGACTTTAGATCGATTACATTGCGGGTCCCGAATTAATGAGCTTGAGGCTTGAGGCTTGAGCTCATTCCATAGCCGGATGGTACGTGGCAAAAAAGACCTCAGGAAACGCACTGTGGATGACCGCAGTGGCTCCAGGTAGTATGGATGAACTCTACTCCGGTGCGATGGTAAAAACGAGATGATGGTATCATCTCAAACAATTCCTCAGAGCACTCCCCATGGAACATACGGTACAAAATATAGAAGGAACCGAAGTCCCTCCGCAGACCCAGAGCTTCCAAATTGAATTAAGGCTTCGATTATTAAGGGCAAGCATTGTATATTTAAGCGTTAGTTTGCCTTTTTTTTATTGGTCAGATGAGTGGGCAAGCCTCGCAACCCACCCGGTATTAAGTGGTTATCGGAGCCCATAGATATCCACAACGTAAATGCCGCCACCTACCTTGAGATATGAGTTCTAAGGTGTCACTTTTTATATCACAACGGCTGCCTCGCCCTTCAAACCGAAACGCATTACTGTTTCACGGCAGAAATAGACAGGATGGTGGTACCTACCCGTGCGGACTCACAAGACGTCCTACTACAGTAATTACGCAAATTATAATTTTGCGGGTTTGATCTTTACTACACGATGTTATTCCTTCACCGTGAAAGTCAATCGTGAACATTTTAAAGTATTTCATAAGAAAAATTGCATTGAAATAGTAATAATAAAGATTTGTCGTTAGACTCGATTGAAACTTAATTGGGTTTCTCATTAGGAAGTAATATTTCCTGTCTCGCTGTGTTGCTTGTCGTCTCTTGTGTTTTTGTATTTCTTACTAACCGACTTTAAAAAAAAAATAACGAGTTTATTAAACTCGACTGTATTCGTTTATGTGCAGGTAAGTCAAAATCCGTTTTTTTTCCCTACCTATGCTGATAGCATTGAGAGGCTATTTCAGCTTCTCCTTGACGTGTAGGTGAGCTCACGGGTCTGAAACCGGGAGTGTTGCTAACACTGGCCCTAGCAAGAGCAGTGCTTCACAGAATCTATCACCGGATCGGAAACGCGACCCACTGAGAAGATCGTGCGAGAAACTCAGAGGGCTGTGTCTATGGGTTATTTCACTTGTCGAGCTCTTCGTCGCAAGCGACGGGTTCGACGAGGACGGTGACCGGAACAAGATCCGACCAGAGCTTTTTAAGTAACAATGCCTATTTAATTGACTTGCAAGTACATTTGTGGTATTTTAATTTTTTTATGTTGAACTAAGTTTTGTTTTTGTTTTTTGTTAAGTTTGTATTGAAATTTTTACGTCATTGTTATTACGTGCGCATTCAGTGTTGGTAGACCGTGACGTCATACCGACACTCGAAGACCTTAGCTGCTGCTAAAATACTTACAGTGTAACCGTAAGGATTATCACGCATCTGCGAATAATAAAATATCAAACGATAACATTCATCATTCATCATCAGCTTGTAGCAGAACACTGTTCGACATAGGCCTCTTCAATTGTTCGCCACTCAGCGCGATCCTCGGCTTCTCTCATCCAGCTCCTGCCAACCACCCTGCATAGATCATCACTCCACCGAGCCTGAGGGTGTTCTGCACTGCGTTTGCCAATTCGCGGTCTCCACTCAACACCAGGCTTACTCTTTTTTACGTCGTCTCAAACTTTTTCGTCTATGTGTTGCATGTCGCGTGACGGTCGCCCGCGGAGTAGGGATAAAGTGAAAGGCGCTCGTCAGAGCAGCCAAGGCCAATATGGCGGCGCCTATAGTTCGCAGCAGCTGACCGTGTAGTGTATAGACTATTACTCATTTGTGCCAGTGCTCCACGCTATTTTGTTTTTTTTTGTCAGCGTTTAATGTAAATGTTGTTAGTCAGAGTTAAATGTCTATAATGTGAAAAAAAGTTTCACTTTTACCTTGGTTTCATAAAACCACACAATCCTTTTTTTTATTGCTTTGATGGGTAGACGAGCTCACAGCCCACCTGGTGTTAAGAGGTTACCGGAACCCATAGACATTTACAACGTAAATGTGCCACCTAACTTGTGATATAAGTTCTAAGGTCTCAATATAGTTACAACGGCTACCCTGAACTTCAAACCGAAATGCATCACGGTAGAAATAGGCAGGGGGTGGTACCTACCCATGCGGACTCAGAAAGCTCCAACGGTTATCGGTTGTCCGGCTAATATGGCTAGCCCATTGCCACTTCAGCTTACTAATTCGCTGTGCCCATGTTTATAACTTTGATTCTCTGTTGGATTACCTAGTTCTTGGTGGTAGGAGCTCTTGTGATTACTGGTGGTAGGACCTCGTGTGAGTCCGCACGGGTAGGTATCACCACCCTGCCTATTTCTGCCGTGAAGCAGTAATGCGTTTCGGTTTGAAGGGTGGGGCAGCCGTTGTAACTATACTTGAGACCTTAGAACTTATATCTCAAGGTGGGTGGCGCATTTACGTTGTAGATGTCTATGGGCTCCAGTAACCACTTAACACCAGGTGGGCTGTGAGCTCGTCCACCCATCTAAGAAATAAAAAAAAAGTTTCGGATTCGATCTTTCAGAAATACTCCAAGCTTAAACGGTAACATTGATGATGAATTAAAAATGTTTCTGTTGTGATTGATACTCGTGGTCTTTTACGTAGAGACGAAATTTGTCTGAGGTTCTTTCAGAATTTGGTGCCGCAGACAGGGTGGGACTTGTCAAATAGAAGTGACGTTAAGATAACATTAATAATGAATTAAATATGTTCTTAAGTAATTACGAGTATATGTGGGTTGTTAGTCTTATTATTTTTTTAGGACAAAAGAATTTGTGATTTCGATAAAAAAAATTAGAAAAAATAAGAAAGTCAAATACCTGATTAATTACGAACAGTCTCGTCTATTTTGAAAGAAATAATAATATTAAACAAATAAATACACAAATGAAACCGGGTTTTTTTAAAATCTATACTAATTTATAAATCTACAGTGGTTTTTACGGATGTTCCGTTATAACTACTGGACCATGCGTCCGATTGACATGAAACTTGGTACCCATGTAGAAAATACATGTACTTAATGGATAGGCTAATATTTATATGAGTGTTAGACTCTCTAATAATAATAACAATAAATAATAATGTTAATTTTAAATGCCCAGCGAAGCGGGCGAGTACGGCTAGTTTGATTGTACATAACTGCATAACTATGCAACTTAACTATGACACCCATCTACCCACCCACACGACTATCTGGATGGGTGGTTGGTATTTTTATCAAGCTCCGACTAGCAACAATGCTGACCACGAAAACTGTAAAGTATTTGTAACGTCAGAAATAATATGACGACAATTATTAACAGCGAAATCTATGCGATGCGCAATTTCGTCCGGAACGCGAATCTTAATAACGATATAAAAATAATCAAGACGAGATGAAACCATAAAAGTAGTTTTAATTATGTATCCGAGTTGCCAAAACTAGAGGGAATACTAAAAAGTGTAGTTTCTTTTTTCCTACCTATGCTGATAGCCTTGAGAGGCTATTTCAGCTTCTCCTAGACGTGTAGGCGAGCTCACGGAGCTCTTACCGGGAGTGTTGCTAACACTGGCCCTAGCAAGACCAGTGCTTCGCAGAATCTACCACCGAATCCGAAACGTGACCTACTGAGAAGATCCGGCGAAAAACTCAGTGGGCTGTGTCTGTGGGTTAATTTACTCGCCGAGCCCTTCGTCGCAAGCGACGGGTTCACCGAGGACGGTGATCAGTGCTTGTGATACATAAAAGTACCGTTAATGGATCGGGAGGATCTGTAATGACGTGTTAGGGCGAAAAGTGTAGTTCGGAGGCTGAGATCCTGAGAAAAATACTAGAATGCTTTTGTTAAAGTTTGTGAATCCCGGACATGCTCTGCTGTGTCTATAGCGCGCCATCTAACGTCACATGACGGTACTATGACACGTATAAAGTTTCAATTTTATTTCTCTACCTATTCGCTGGTAGCGTAAGGGGCCATTACAGCTACGCGCAGTGTGGGTGAGCTCACGGGCTCAACCTTAGAGAATTTGCTAACGCTAGTCCTAGCAAGCTAACTGGTGCCGCGGCTCCCCCTCTGGTTTGTAGAGGTGGGGCCGCGGCATGGGGCCGGTGGCGGGCCCCTCGTATCCGCTGACTGTTGTCCCTGCATTGTAAATAGTAGAGTAGTGTAGTTTTAATGAAGAAAAAAAAATGATAGTATTAGCATTAGGAAGCAGAGGACAGCACGACGCCGGAGGGTCCTGCCGCCGGGCGTCATCCCTGGAGCCATTCAAGCCCATCGTATTATGTTTAAGTATTATATTTTTGTCGATGTTGTGCGACCGAGACGCACGCTGCGAACAGCCCCCTCCCCAATATTAACCTGCACCCACATCACCCCTGCCCTGTGTGACAGGGAGCTTCTACTCGGGTAGTGGGTTTTGCCCCGAGGGCCGCTCCGTGCCTCCGTCAAATGGTACGACGACCCATTTTGATTAGTCCTAGCAAGAGCAGCGCTTTGCTTAATCTACCACCGGATCGGAAACGCGACCTACGGAGAAAAACGGGCGAGAAACCCAATGAGCTTAAGTTTCATTGCAATGTCGTTCTATATGAGCGAACGTACCCTGAATGACAGATCTCCAAAACTATTAATTAGGTTTGCTCTGTAATTTGACGTGATTTGTGAAATTACTAAATATTTTTGTTGTTGTTTTTTATTATATTTGTTGTCTGGAAGAGATCGCTTTTAACGATAAGACCGCCTATTGTACAAACGTATCGTGATTGTTTTTTTGAATGTAAATTGTGTTTTGGCGTGCAATAAAGTGTATTTTCTCTCTCTCTCTCTCTCTCTATGTATTAAATTATTGTCTCCTAGCACGGCATTTAGCTTATAAAACTAAACTAAATATGGGATTTTGTGTGAAGATCCTATAGGATCGCTTATTTAGGTCTACAAACCAAAGAGAGAGTAAGTTTAACCAAATCTATATAATGTAATAGTCTATGTGTGTGTGTGTTTCACATAGACTCCGATAGGACTGAACCGATTTCAATGGAATCTGTAAATTGGTGCAGCGTGTGATACTGTAATGTTCGGTCGCGATCGGATCTAAGTCATATCGGCCGTCTGGTGTAGTGGTAAGTGACATGGTCACTACACAAGGGGGTCGCGGGTTCGAATCCCGCCAAGGGGAGATATTTGTATGACAAATATAAATGTCTTTTCCAGGGTTATGGATGTATACTAAATATATGTATGTGTATAATAAAAATCTTACATTTATTTCCGTTATCCGGTACCTGTAATACAAGCTCTTTACGAACTTATCACGGGACCAGTTAACGTGGCGTGATTGTTAGTAAATATTTATTTATTTATTATTATTTATATCGAAGGTTGGAGAGTAAGGCGGGTCGGGTTTGACTTGCAACAAATGTTTTATAAGGCATACAACATAACGAGAGGTGAAAGGCTATTGGGTTTAGGCGACAGTTCCCTTAATACGCGACCTTTACCTTTGTAATTGTTAATTAGATGGGTGGACGAGCTCACAGCCCACCTGGTGTTAAGTGGTTACTGGAGCCCATGGCCATCTACGACGTAAATGCGCCACCCACCTTGAGATATAAGTTCTAAGGTCTCGAATATAGTTACAACAGCTGCCCCACCCTTCAAGCTGAAACGCATTACTGCTTCACGACAGAAATAGGCAGGGTGGTGGTACCTACCCGCGCGGACTCACAAGAGGTCCGTTTTATTTGGTATTAGCATCAGCAATTCGATGTTCTGAATTGAACTTCAATTAAGTTTACCACATTTAAATAGCCGAAGAAGTTTTTTTGTTACGAAATTTTTTTCAAATTTTAAAACTTTAAATGGCTCTCTTGTAAAGTTTGCAAATATTTCGTTTAAACCAAATTGCCTTTCAATCCATATCTATCTATGTATATATAAATATGAATTGCTGTTCGTTAGTCTCGCTAAAACTCGAGAGCGGCTGGACCGATTTGGCTAATTTTGGTCTTGAAAATTATTTCCAGAGTAGAAGTCCAGAGAAGGTTTAAAAGGTTAGAGATAGATATGAAAATGCTCGGAATGAAATAAAAATAACGATTTTGTTTTCCCTTTGATGTGTCCCCCGTCGGACGGATTCCTTTTGTTTGTTTTAAGTTTATTTTATAGGAAAATTGAGTCTTTTATTTATAGATTAAAGCACTACGAAGTCTGCCGGGTCAGCTAGTCTTTCATATATATTGACCACGTTGAGTGCCCCTTTTCTTCGTTTCGTATGATTTCTCATCATCATGAGATGCCGGCATCATGTAGAGGAAATATAGGGTAGATTCAGGTATGGGCAGCCAGACAGACGCCCTATTTAAAATGATCATTAGTAGGTTCGATAGATTTTATGTGAATCATTGCTGCGTCGATTCTCATGGGATGATGCAATGGTGATTCGCAGATTTATTTATTTTCATTTCACATAGATAATTATAATTCTCATTTTAATACTAACGTTGTTTTAAGAGCGGGTGCTACAATTAACTCTCTTAGTGAATATTCGTAAAATCCCTCCAAATAGATATTAAGCGAAGTGTTTGATTGTAATACTTACGCCAGACATCTGCAAGCAAAGTTCATTCATTACTTATTATACAAATATTTAAGTTAGTAATCAAAATTGTGTTTTATAAGCTGCGCAATAGCTGGTGGTAGGTTTCTTATGTGGATACTATAAACAAAATTATAATTTGCGGAATGACTGGTGGTAGGATCTCTTCAACTCCGCACGGGTAGGTACCACCACCAGCACCACCCCGCCTATTTCTGCAGTAATTCTTTCAGGCACGAATAGCCTCTGGTGCAGATGTTCCCAAACTTATTTTGTCTAGTGCCCACTTTGAAAATAAATTGTTAACTTGCGCCCCCAGTTGGTATCTAAGAGTCCTCTTAGATGAAATTACAAATCGCTTCCCAAGCCTTTACACAACGCCCCCTTTTTTTCTGGATCTCTTACCGCCCCCTTTTAGGGCTATAGAGCCCACAAGGGGGCGTGATCGCCCACTTTGGGAAAGACTGCTCTTACTAGAGGCTACTGACACATGGGTTCACTTGTCTTGGTCTAATGGAACTACGACCTCATGTCGATGGCAACATTAATGTCTTGGTATCCATGTTCTTCACTTATCATTTAAATTAGTTTGAGGGTAGACTTAATAAAAAGTAATGTAAGTTTTATTTTGTCGCATGGATTTGTGCTAAATAATAAATAAATTATAGTGTATTTTATTAATAATAAAGTTGAAGTCGTCGTGGCCTAACGGATAAGACGTCCGATGCATTCGCGTTGAGCGATGCACCGATGTTCGAATTTCAGGCGAGTACCAATTTTTCTAATGAAATACATACTCAACAAATGTTCACGATTGACTTCCACGGTGAAGGAATAACATCGTGTAATAAAAATGAAACCCGTAAAATTACAATTTGCGTAATTACTGGTGGTAGGACCTCTTGTAAGTCCGCGCGGGTGGGTACCACCGCCCTGCCTATTTCTGCCGTGAAGCAGTAATGCGTTTCGGTTTGAAGGGTGGGGCAGCCGTTGTAACTATACTTGAGACCTTAGAACTTATCTCAAGGTGGGTGGCGCATTTACGTCGTAGATGTCTATGGGCTCCAGTAACCACTTAAAACCAGGTGGGCTGTGAGCTCATCCACACATATAAGCAAAAAATTAAAAAAAAAAAAATAGGTTGGTACTCACGCCATTGGGTGTATTTCTGTAGTCGTTGACGGGCTGTGAATTAAGTTTGGTTTTTGTCATTTCGGAATGCGCTCGCTTTACAAATGTTATATAGTTATTGGAGCCCATACTCAACAATGACGCAAATGCCCTGCGTCTCAGTTATAGGGTACAACGAATCGAAACAACTAGTGCTGTAGGGAACGTTCGAGAAACGTTATGGCGATACGAGCAACGCCATCTGTTGTCCTATGTGTACACGACCATCAATCATTTAACTTAATATGGGGGTAGACTTAAAAAACAAATTTTGCAAGTTTAATATGTGTGCATCTCGTATGGATTCGTGCTACGTATGCTGTTGAAGAAATTCGAGTGCATTATATCTTATACCTTTAAACGAGCAATTCTTGTATATATATATATATATATAATCTGAATCTCGTAAACGGCTACAACGATTTTCATAAAATTTAGTATACAGGGGATTTCGGGGGCGATAAATCGATCTAGCTACGATTTATTTTCAGAAAATGTTGTTTTATTCGTGTTTTCAATAATTAACTCTTCCCGACATCTATTGGCGAATAATAATACTATTTTTCTTAATTGAGGGCAACTAACCGCTTTAAAAACACAACAAGATGGCGTTATAAAAAAAAATCATCGTCTAGTTAATAATAATGTAGGTACTCACGCTATTGGGTGTATTTCTGTAGTCATTAATGGGCTGCAAATTAAACTTTTTACATTATACGGGTAACTTGAAAGGTTTTTGCGGCACACGCAAGAATAGCTTGTAGATGGCAGATATTTTCCTACTCACTTGACACTTATCGTTATATTTTGTGTAATTCATACTAAATCTTTATAAATTATAGCCTGTGTTATTCTGATGTGTAAGCTAATATTATTGTAATGTTTCATCAAAGTCCATCCAGTAGTTTTTGTGTGAAGGAATAACAAACATACATCCAAACATTCTTACAAACCTTTACGTTTATTGTATTAATAGGATTATATTAATAATAAAGTTGGTTGGGTACTCACGCTATAGGGGATATTTCTGTTGTCGTTCATAAGTTGTAAATTAAGCTGTAAATGTAAGAAAGGACTAATACCATCGGAAATGTCCTGAAAAATGCTAAACATGTCGTGTCAACTATAAAACCGTTGCAAAAATGATATGAGGATTAAAAGGCGTTAGTAATCAGTTTCACTCGAAGGGAAATAGTGAAGCGATCACCTGAAGCGAAACGTAAGAGGTGAATAATTGTAAACTTGAGCATTGTGGTGAATTGAATTGTTAACGTCTAATTTAAGCATTGTGATAATTAAATCAGGTTTTAATTTGTATTTCAGTGAGAGTTATTCTGTATCCCGAGCTCTAGCGAGCAACATCAACTTTCATGGTATGTACTTTTGGAGTTGCTACAAAAATTTATTTGCGTCTCGTATGGATTTGTGCTGCGTATGCTACTCAAGAAATTAGAGTCCATTATATTGTTAATAATGTTGGTACTCACGCTATTGGGTGTATTTCTGTAGTCATTGACGGGCTGTGAATTAAGTAAGAAACGACTAGTACCATCGGAAATGTTCTGAAAAATTCTAGACATGTCGTGTCGAGTATAAAAGCGTCGGAAAGAAGATAAAAGGATTATAAGGCGTTAGTAATCAGTTCCACTCGGCGGGAAATATTGAAGGGAACACTTCAAGCGAAGCGTAAGAGGTGAATAATTGTAAAGTTGAACATTGTTGTGAATTGAATTGTTAAAGTCAACATTAAGCATTGTGATAATTAAATCGGGTTTTAATTTGTATTTCAGTGAGAGTCATTGTTTATCTTGAGCTCTAGCGAGCAACGACATCTTCCATTGTATGTACTTTTGGAGTTACTAAAAAATATGTATGCGTCTCATATGGATTTGTGTTACGTATTCTGCTGAAGAAATTAGAGTGCAGCATCAATCGCGTTTGAGTAGCAACCGTTTGTCAGGAGAAGACCTGGTCACCCTGTACACACTTGGCGACGCACCGTAGAGAGTGAGATGAGGACTGCCAACGTGACCTGGAGTGATGTCAAGGAGCAAACGCAAGACAGGATAAAGTGGAGACAATTTGTGAGGGCCCTATGTACCAGCGGGGTACCCTAGGACTACAAAAACAACAACATATTAATAATAATGTTGGTACTCACGCTATTGGGTGTATTTCTGTTGTCGTTGACGGGCTGTAAATTAATCATTTTATTTTATATGGGTAACTTGAACGATTTTTGTGACGCACGCAAGAATAGCTTGTAGATGACAAATTTTTTCCTACTCATTTGACACTTATTGGTATATTTTGTGTACTTCACACTTAATCTTTATAAATTATAGCCTGTGTTATTCTAATGTGTAAGCTAATATTTCTGTAATGTTTCATCAAAATCCATGCAGTAGTTTTTGTGTAAAGGAATTACAAACATACATCCATACATTCTGACAAACTTTCAATTCTATTGTATTAGTAGAACTATATGAATAATAATATTGGTACTCACGCTATTGGGGATATTTCTGTTGTCATTCATAGGCTGTAAATTAAGTAAGAAAATACTATCAGAAATGTTCTAAAAAATTCTAGACATGTCGTGTCGACTATAAAACCATTGCAAAGATGATATAATGATTATAAGGCGTTAGTTATCGGTTTCACTCGAAGAGAAATAGCAAAGGGATCACCTGAAGCGAAGCGTAAGAGGTGAATTGTAATGTTGAAGTATACGTTAAGCAATGTGATAATTAAATCAGGTTTTAATTTGTATTTCGGTTTTAGTTTATTTTTTATTTTTTTGTGAGAATTACTCTTTATCCCGAGCTCTAGCGAGCAACATCACCTTCCATTGTATGTACTTTTGGAGTTGTTAAAAAAATATGTATGCCTCTCGTATGGATTGGTGCTACGTATGCTGCTGAAGAAATTAGAGTCCATTATATTAACCGTATTGTTGGTACTTACGCTGTTCGGTGTATTTCTGTAGTCATTGACAGGCTGTAAATTAGGTTTTTTACATCATGCGCGTAATTTCAATGGTTTTTGCGGCGCACGTCAGAACAGCTTGTAGATGACAAATTTATTCCTACTCACTTGACACTTATCGTTATAATTTGGGTAATTCACACTAAATCTTTATAAATTATAGCATATGCTATTCTTATGTGTAAGCTATGTTATTGTATTGTTTCATCAAAATCCATCCAGTAGTTTTTGTGTGAAGGAGTAACAAACATTCTTACAAACATTCACGTTTATTGTATTAGTAGGAATATAATTATTAATAATGATGTTGGGTACTCACGCTATTGGGGATATTTCTGTTGTCATTCACGGGCTGTAAATTAATTAAGAAAGACTAGTAACTTAACCATCGGAAGCTTTCTGAAAAATTTTAGACATGTCGTGTCGACTATAAAATCGTTGCAAAGAGGATACGAGGATTATAAGGCGTTAGTAATCAGTTCCATTCGAAGGAAAATAGTGAAGCGATCACCTGAAGTGAAACGTAAGAGGTGAATAATTGTAAACTTGAACATTGTGGTGAATTGAATTGTTAACGTCTAATTTAAGCATTGTGATAATTAAATCGGGTTTTAATTTGTATTTCAGTGAGAGTTATTCTTTATTCCGAGCTCTAGCGAGCAACATTATCTTCCATTGTATGTACTTTTGGAGTAGCTACAAAAATATGTTTGCGTCTCGTGTGGATTTGTGCTACGTATGTTACTGAAGAAATTAGAGTCCATTATATTAATAACAATGTCGGTACTCACGCTATTGGGCGTATTTCTGTAGTCATTGACGGGTTGTAAATTAGATTTTTTACACCATACTGGTAACTTGAACGGTTTTTGCGGCGCACGCAAGAATAGTTAGCAAATGACAAATTTTTTCCTACTCACTTGACACTTATCGTTATATTTTATATAATTCACACTTAATTTTTATAAATTATAACCTATGTGTTACTATGATGTGTAAGCTATATTATTGTAATGTTTCATCAAAATTCATTTAGTAGTTTTTGTGTGAAGGAGTAACAAACATTCTTACAAACCTTCACGTTTATTGTATTAAAAGGATTATATTAATCATAAAGTTGGTTGGGTACTCACGCTATTGGGAATATTTCTGTTGTCGTTCATAAGTTGTAAATTAAGCTGTAAATTAAGTAAGAAAGGACTAATACCATCGGAAATATCCTGAAAATTCTAAGCATGTCGTGTCAACTATAAAGCCGTTGCAAAGATGATATGAGGATTATAAGGCGTTAGTAATTAGTTCCATTCGAAGGAAAATAGTGAAGCGATCACCTGAACCGATGCATATAAGGTGAATATTTGTAAAGTTGAACATTGTGGTGAATGGAATTGTTAAAGTCTACTTTAAGCATCGTGATAATTAAATGGAGTTTTAATTTGTATTTCAGTGAGAGCTATCTTTACCCCGAGCTCTAACGAGCAACATTATCTTCCATTGTGTGTACTTTTGGAGTTGCTAAAAAATATGTATGGTACTACGTATGCTGCTAAAAAAATTTGTCATTATATTTATAATATTGTTGGTACTCACGCTGTTGGGTGTGTTTCTGTAGTCATTGACGGGCTGTGAATTAAACTTTTTACATTATACGGGTAACTTGAAAGGTTTTTGCGGCGCACGCAAAAATAGTTTACAAATGACAAATTTTTTCCTACTCACGTGACACTTGTCGTTATATTTTGTGTAATTCACACTTAATTTTTATAAATTATAACCTATGTGTTACTATGATGTGTAAGCTATATTATTGTAACGTTTCATCAAAATCCATCTAATAGTTTTTGTGTGAAGGAGTAACACACATTCTTACAGACATTCACGTTTATTGTATTAATAGGATTATATTAATAATGATGTTGGTACTCACGCTATTGGGCATATTTCTGTTGTCATTCATAGGCTGTAAATTAAGTAAGAAAATACTAGTACCATCGGAAATGTTCTAATAAATTCTAGACATGTCGTGTCGACTATAAAACCATTGCAAAGATGATATAAGGATTATAAGGTGTTAGTAATCAGTTCCATTCGAAGAAAAATAGTTAAGCGATCACCTGAAGCGAAGTGTAAGAGGCGAATAATTGTAATGTTGAAGTCTACTTTAAGCGTTGTGATAATTAAATCGGATTTTAATTTGTATTTCAGTGAGAGTTACTGTTTATCCCAGCTCTATCGAGCAACGTTATCTTCCATTGTATTTTGGAGTTGCTACAAAAATTTGTTTGCGTCTCATATAGATTTGAACTATGTATGCTGCTGAAGAAATTATTATAGAATGCATTAATTAATAATAATGTTGGTACTCACGCTGTTCGGTGTATTTCTGTAGTCATTGACGGGCTGTAAATTAATGTTTTTACATTATACGCGTAATTTCAACGGTTTTTGCGGCGCTCGTCACAATAGCTCGCAGATGGCAGATTTTTTCCTACTCACTTGACACTTAGCCGTTATATTTTAGGAAATTCACATTATACTAATATCTTTAAAAAATATAGCTTGTGTTATTCTGATGTGTAAGCTAATATTATTGTAATGTTTCATAAAAATCCATCCAGTACTTTTTGTGTAAATGAATAACAAACATACGTCTATACATTCTTACAAACTTTCACGTTTATTGTATTAGTAGGAATGTATTAATAATAATGTTGGGTACTCACGCTATTGGGGATATTTCTGTTGTCATTCACGGGCTGTAAATTAAGTAAGAAACGACTAGTACCATCGGAAATGTTCTGAAAAAATCTAGACATGTCGTGTCGACTCGAATTGTTAATCCCGAGTTCCAGCTCGCAACCTTATCTTCTATGGTATGTACTTTTAAATTGCTTAAAAAATACAGATCTTTATTGCATGCCATGATGTCTACAAAAATGATTTAGCACAATTTGAGGGTACACTTAAAAAACAAACTGTGTAAGTTCAATATGTTTTCGCCTCATGTGGATTGGTGCTACGTATGCTGCTGAATAAATTAAAGTATATTACTACTTAATGTTGGTACTCACACTATTGGGTGTATTTCTGTAGTCACTGACGGGCTGTAAATTAGGTTTTTTACATTATACGCGTAATTTCAACGGTTTTTGCAGCGTACGTCAGAATAACTTGTAGATGACAAATTTTTTCCTACTCACTTGACACTTATCGTTATATTTTATGTAATTCATACTAAATCTTTATAAACTATAGCCTGTGTTATTCTGATGTGTAAGCTAATATTCTTGTAATGTTTCTTCAAAATCCATCCAGTAGTTTTTGCTCGAAGGCGTAACAAACATACATCCATACATTCTTACAAACATTCACGTTTATTGTATTAATAGGACTATATTAATAATGATGTTTGGCACTCACGCTATTGTGAATATTTCTGTTGTCATTCACGGGCTGTAAATTAAGTAAGAAAGGACTAGTACATCGGAAATCTTCTGAAAAATTCTAGAAATGTTGTGTCGACTATAAAACCATTGCAAAGATTATAAGGCGTTATTAATTAGTTTCACTCGAAGAGAAATATTGTTGGGAACATTTCAAGCGAAGCGTAAGAGGTGAATTGTAATGTTGAAGTCTACTTATAGCATTGTGACAATTAAATCGGGTTTTAATTTGTATTTCGGTTTTAGTTTATTTTTTATTTTTTGTGAGATTTATTGTTTATCCAGAGCTCTAGTGAGCAACATCATCTTCCATTGTATGTACTTTTGGAGTTGCTAAAAAAATATGTATGCATATCGTATGGATTGGTGCTACGTATGCTGCTTAGAGTCCATTATATTAATAATTTTGTAGATACTCACGCTACTGGGTGTATTTCTGTAGTCACTGACGGGCTGTAAATTAGGTTTTTTACATCATGCGCGTAATTTCAACGGTTTTTTCGGCGCACGTCAGAATAGCTTGTAGATGACAAATATTTTTCTACTCTTTTTTTTCTTTATTGCTTAGATGGGTGGACGAGCTCACGGCCCCCCTGGTGTTAAGTGGTTACTGGAGCCCATAGACATTTACAACGTAAATGCGCCACCCACCTTGAGATATAAGTTGTAAGATCTCAGTATAGTTACAACGGCTGCCTCGCCCTTCAAGCCGAAACGCATTACTGCTTCACGCCAGAAATAGGCGTGTTGGAGGTACCTACCCGTGCGGACTCACATGAGATCCTATTACCAGTAAAGCTGATACTCACTTGACACTTATCGTTATATTTTGTGTAATTCGCACTAAATCTTTATAAATGATAGCCTGTGTTATTCTAATGTGTAAGCTAATATTTCTGTAATGTTTCATCAAAATCCATGCAGTAGTTTTTGTGTGAAGAAATAACAAACATACATCCATACTTTCTTACAAACTTTCACGTTTATTATATTAGTAGGAATGTATTAATAATAATGTTGGGTACTCACGCTATTGGGGATATTTCTATTGTCATTCACGTGTTGTAAATTAAGTAAGAAAGGACTAGTACCATCGGAAATGTTCTGAAAAGTTCTAGACATGTCGTGTCGACTATAAAATCGTTGCAAAGACGATATAAGGATTATCAAGCTTTAGTAATCACTTCCACTCGAAGGGAAATAGTGAAGAGAGCACCTGAAGTGAAACGTAAGAAGTAAATTGTTTTGAAGTCTACTTTAAGCGTTGTGATAGTTAAATCGGGTAATTATTTGTAATTCAGTGAGAGTTATAGTTTATCCTGAGCTCTAGTGAGCAACGTATCTTCCACTGTATGTGCTTTTGGAGTTGCTAAAAAAAATATGTATGCGTCTCGTATTTATTATTATTATAGTTATTTATTATAAATTATAACCTATGTGTTATTCTGATATGTAAGCTAATATTATAACTGTTTCATCAAAATCCGTCCAGTTATTTTTGCGTGAAGGAGTAACAAACATATAACCATACATTCTTACAAACTTTTAGGTTTATTATATTAGTAGGAATATATTAATAATATTGTTGTTACTCACGCTATTAGGGATATTTCTGTTGTCATTAACGGGCTGTAAATTAAGTAAAAAACAACTAGTAAGTACCATCGGAAACTTTCTGAAAAATTCTAGACATGTCGTGTCGACTATACTATACTTCTCACTGGTGGTAGGACCTTTTGTGCCAGAATATACCCGAGCGGAGTCACAAAAAAAATCTACTAAGGGATGTGATAATTAAATCGGGTTTTAATTTGTATTTCAGTGAGAGCTATCTCTTCCATTGTAAGTACTTTTGGAGTTGCTACAAACATTTGTTTGCGTCTCGTATGGATTTGTGCTCCGTATGCTGCTGAAGAAATCAGAGTCCATTATATGGAGAATAATGTTGATACTCACGCTATTGGGTGCATTTCTGTAGTCATTGACGGGCTGTAAATTAGATTTTTTACATCATACGGGTAGCTTGAACGGTTTTTGCTGCGCACGCAAAAATAGCTTGCAGATGACAAATTTTTCCTACTCACTTGACACTTATCGTTATATTTTGTGTAGTTCACACCAGTTTTTAATAAATTATAGCCTATGTGTTATTCTGATATGTAAGCTAATATAATAACTATGTTTCATCAAAATCCGTCCAGTAGTTTTTGCGTGAAGGAGTAACAAACATATATACATACATTCTTACAAACTTTCAGGTTTATTTTATTAGTAGGAATATATTAATAATATTGTTGTTACTCACGCTATTCGGGATATTTCTGTTGTCATTCACGGGCTGTAAATTAAATAAGAAACGACTAGTACTATCGGAAATGTTCTGAAAAATTCTAGATGTCGTGTCGACCCGAATTGTTTTTTTTTTATTGTTTAGATGTGTGGACGAGTTCACAGCCCACCTGGTGTTAAGTGGTTACTAGAGCCCATAGATATTTACAACGTAAATGCGCCACACACCTTGAGATATAGTTCTAAGGTCACAGTATTGTCACAAGGGCTGCCCCACCCTTCAAACCGAAACGCATTACCGCTTCACGGCAGAAATAGGCGGGGCGGTGGTACCTACCCGTGTGGACTCACAAGAGGTCCTACCACCAGTAATTACGCAAATTATAAGTTTGCGGGTTTGATTTTTATTACACGATGTTATTCCTTCACCGTGGAAGTCAATCGTGAATATTTGTTAAGTACGTATTTCATTAGAAAAGTTGATACCCGCCTGCGGGATTCGAACACCGGTGCATCGCTCGATACGAATGCACTGGACGTCTTATCCTTTAGGCCACGACGACTTACAAATCCCGAGTTTCGGCACGGAACCTTATCTTCTATGGTATGTACTTTTAGATTGCTTAAAAAATACAGATTTTTATTGCATGCCATGATGTCTACAAAAATCATTTAAAACAATTTTAAGGTAGACTTTAAAAACAAACTGTGCAAGTTCAATATGTTTGCGTCTAATGTGGATTGGTGCTACGTATGCTGCTGAATAAATTAGAGTGCATTATATTAACCGTATTGTTGGTACTCACGCTGTTCGGTGTATTTCTATAGTCATTGACGGGCTGTAAATTAAACTTTTTACATTAGACGGGTAACTTAAACGGTTTTTGCGGCGCACGCAATAATAGCTTGCAGATGACAAATTTTTTCCTACTCACTTGACACATATATATATTTTGTGTAATTCACACTAAGTTTTTATAAATTATAGCTTATGTATTATTCTGATGTGTAAGCTATATTATTATAATGTTTCATCAAAATCCATCCAGTAGTTTTTGTGTGAAAGAGTAACAAACATATACCCTTGCAATCCATCACGTTTATTATATTAGTAGAATTATATTAATAAATAGCTGATTCGGCAGACTTCGTAGTGCCTCAATCGATAAATAAAAGACACATCAATGGGACACATCGAAGGAAAAACAAAATTGTTTGTTTTGATATAATTCCGAGCTTTTTTATATATTCTCACCTTTTAAACCTTCCCGGGACTTCCACGAATAATTCAAGATCAAAATTACAACTTACAAATTACGAACAGCAATTCATTTTTATATATAGAGATAATAGATAATGTTGGTACTCACGCTATTGGGTGCATTTCTGTTGTCATTAACGGGCTGTAAATTAAGTAAAAAACGACTAGTAAGTACAATCGGAAACTTTCTGAAAAATTCTAGACATGTCGTGTCGACTATACTATACTTCTCACTGGTGGTAGGACCTTTTGTGCCTGTACCTAACCGCGCGGACTCACAAAAAATAATCTACTAAGGGTTGTGATAACTAAATCGGGTTTTAATTTGTATTTATATAATTTGTATAGTGAGAGTTATTCTTCATCTCGAGCTCTAGCGAGCAACATCAGCTTCCATTGTATGTACTTTTGGAGTTGCTACAAAAATTTGTTTGCGTCTCGTATGGATTTGTGCTACGTATGCTACTGAAGAGTTTACGTATGCTACTGAGAAATTAGAGTTCATTATATGGAGAATAATGTTGATAATCACGCTATTGGGTGCATTTCTGTAGTCATTGACGGACTGTAAATTAGATTTTTTACATCATACGGGTAGCTTGAACGGTTTTTGCTGCGCACGCAAAAATAGCTTGCAGATGACAATTTTTTCCTACTCACTTGACACTTATCGTTTTATTTTGTGTAATTCACACTATTTTATTATAAATTATAGCCTATGTGTTATTCTGATATGTAAGCTAATATTATAACTATTTTTCATCAAAATCCGTCCAGTAGTTTTTGCGTGAAGGAGTAACAAACATACATCCATACATTCTTACAAACATTCACGTTTATTGTATTAATAGGACTATATTAATAATGATGTTTGGCACTCACGCTATTGTGAATATTTCTGTTGTCATTCATAGGCTGTAAATTAAGTAAGAAAGGACTAGTACATCGGAAATCTTTTGAAAAATTCTAGATATGTTGTGTCGACTATAAAACCATTGCAAAGATTATAAGGCGTTAGTAATTAGTTTCACTCGAAGAGAAATATTGAAGCAAACATTTCAAGCGAAGCGTAAGAAGTGAATTGTAATGTTGAAGTCTAGTTAAAGCATTGTGACAATTAAATCGGGTTTTAATTTGTATTTCTGTTTTATTTTATTTTTTGTGAGATTTATTGTTTATCCAGAGCTCTAGTGAGCAACATCATCTTCCATTGTATGTACTTTTGGAGTTGCTAAAAAAATATGTATGCATCTCGTATGGATTGGTGCTACGTATGCTGCTTAGAGTCCATTATATTAATAATTTTGTAGATACTCACGCTACTGGGTGTATTTCTGTAGTCACTGACGGGCTGTAAATTAGGTTTTTTACATCATGCGCGTAATTTCAACGGTTTTTTCGGCGCACGTCAGAATAGCTTGTAGATGACAAATATTTTTCTACTCTTTTTTTTACTTTATTGCTTAGATGGGTGGACGAGCTCACGGCCCCCCTGGTGTTAAGTGGTTACTGGAGCCCATAGACATTTACAACGTAAATGCGCCACCCACCTTGAGATATAAGTTGTAAGATCTCAGTATAGTCACAACGGCTGCCCCGCCCTTCAAGCCGAAACGCATTACTGCTTTACGCCAGAAATAGGCGTGTTGGAGGTACCTACCCGTGCGGACTCACATGAGATCCTACTACCAGTAAAGCTGATACTCACTTGACACTTATCGTTATATTTTTTGTAATTCGCACTAAATCTTTATAAATGATAGCATGTATTATTCTTATGTGTAAGCTATATTATTGTAATGTTTCATCAAAATCCATCCAGTAGTTTTTGTGTGAAGAAATAACAAACATACGTCTATACATTCTTACAAACTTTCACGTTTATTGTATTAGTAGGAATATATTAATAATAATGTTGGGTACTTACGCTATTGGGGATATTTCTATTGTCATTCACGTGTTGTAAATTAAGTAAGAAAGGACTAGTACCATCGGAAATGTTCTGAAAAGTTCTAGATATGTCGTGTCGACTATAAAATCGTTGCAAAGACGATATAAGGATTATCAAGCTTTAGTAATCAGTTCCACTCGAATGGAAATAGTGAAGAGAGCACCTGAAGTGAAGCGTAAAAAGTAAATTCTTTTGAAGTCTACTTTAAGCGTTGTGATAGTTAAATCGGGTTATTATTTGTAATTCAGTGAGAGTTATAGTTTATCCTGAGCTCTAGTGAGCAACGTATCTTCCACTGTATGTACTTTTGGAGTTGCTAAAAAAAATATGTATGCGTCTCATATGGATTGGTGCTACGGATGCTGCTCAAGAAATTAGAGTGCATTATATTGTTAATAATGTTAGTACTCACGCCATTGGGCGTATTTCTGTAGTCATTGACGGACTGTGAATTAATTTTTTTTACATTAACTATACGGGTAACTTGAACGGTTTTTGCGGCGCACGCAAGAATAGCTTATAGATGACAGATATTTTCCTACTCACTTGACACTTATCGTTATATTTGGTGTAATTCATACTAAATCTTTATAAATTATAGCCTGTGTTATTCTGATGTGTAAGATAATATTATTGTAATGTTTCATCAAATTCCGTCCAGTAGTTTTTGCGTGAAGGAGTAACAAACATATATCCATACATTCACACAAACTTTCAGGTTTATTGTATTGGTAGGAATATATTAATAATATTGTTGTTACTCACGCTATTGGGGATATTTCTGTTGTCATTCACGGGCTGTAAATTAAATAAGAAACGACTAGTACTATCGGAAATGTTCTGAAAAATTCTAGATATGTCGTGTCGACCCGAATTGTTTTTTTTTTATTGTTTAGATGTGTGGACGAGTTCACAGCCCACCTGGTGTTAAGTGGTTACTAGAGCTCATAGATATTTACAACGTAAATGCGCCACACACCTTGAGATATAGTTCTAAGGTCTCAGTATTGTCACAAGGGCTGCCCCACCCTTCAAACCGAAACGCATTACCGCTTCACGGCAGAAATAGACGGGGCGGTGGTACCTACCCGTGTGGACTCACAAGAGGTCCTACCACCAGTAATTACGCAAATTATAAGTTTGCGGGTTTGATTTTTATTACACGATGTTATTCCTTCACCGTGGAAGTCAATCGTGAATATTTGTTAAGTACGTATTTCATTAGAAAAGTTGATACCCGCCTGCGGGATTCGAACACCGGTGCATCGCTCGATACGAATGCACTGGACGTCTTATCCTTTAGGCCACGACGACTTACAAATCCCGAGTTTCAGCACGGAACCTTATCTTCTGTGGTATGTACTTTTAGATTGCTTAAAAATACAGGTTTTTATTGCATGCCATGCTGTCTACAAAAATCATTTAAAACAATTTGAGGGTAGACTTTAAAAACAAACTGTGCAAGTTCAATATGTTTGCGTCTCATGTGGATTGGTGCTACGTATGCAGCTGAATAAATTAGAGTGCATTATATTAACCGTATTGTTGGTACTCACGCTGTTCGGTGTATTTCTATAGTCATTGACGGGCTGTAAATTAAACTTTTTACATTAGACGGGTAACTTAAACGGTTTTTGCGGCGCACGCAATAATAGCTTGCAGATGACAAATTTTTTCCTACTCACTTGACACATATATATATTTTGTGTAATTCACACTAAGTTTTTATAAATTATAGCTTATGTATTATTCTGATGTGTAAGCTATATTATTATAATGTTTCATCAAAATCCATCCAGTAGTTTTTGTGTGCAAGAGTAACAAACATATATCCTTGCAATCCATCACGTTTATTATATTAGTAGAATTATATTAATAAATAGCTGATTCGGCAGATTTCGTAGTGCCTCAATCGATAAATAAAAGACACATGAAGGGGACACATCGAAGGAAAAACAAAATTGTTTGTTTTGATATAATTCCGAGCTTTTTTATATATTCTCACCTTTTAAGCCTTCCCTGAACTTCCACGAATAATTCAAGACCAAAATTACAACTTACAAATTAAGAACAGCAATTCATTTTTATATATAGAGATAATAGATAATGTTGTTACTCACGCTATTGGGGATATTTCTGTTGTCATTAACGGGCTGTAAATTAAGTAAGAAACGACTAGTACCATCGGAAACTTTCTGAAAAATTCTAGACATGTCGTGTCGACTATACTATACTTCTTACTGGTGGTAGGACCTTTTGTGCATGTATCTACCCGTGCGGACTCACAAAAAAAATCTACTAAGGGTTGTGATAATTAAATCGAGTTTTAATTTGTATTTCAGTGAGAGTTATTATTCATCTCGAGCTCTAGCGAGCAACATCATCTTCCATTGTATGTACTTTTGGAGTTGCTACAAAGATTTGTTTGCGTCTCGTATGGATTTGTGCTACGTATGCTGCTGAAGAAATCAGAGTACATTATATGGAGAATAATGTTGATAATCACGCTATTGGGTGCATTTCTGTAGTCATTGACGTGATGTAAATTAGATTTTTTACATCATACGGGTAGCTTGAACGGTTTTTGCTGCGCACGCAAAAATAGCTTGCAGATGACAAATTTTTCCTACTCACTTGACACTTATCGTTATATTTTGTGTAATTCGCACAATTTTTTAATAAATTATAGCCTATGTGCTATTCTGATGTGTAAGCTAATATTATAACAATGTTTTATCAAAATCCATCCAGTAGTTTTTGCGTGAAGGAGTAACAAACATATATCCATACATTCTTACAAACTTTCACGTTTTTTTGTATTAGTAGGAATATATTAATAATATTGTTGTTACTCACGCTATTGGGGATATTTCTGTTGTCATTCACGGGCTGTAAATTAAATAAGAAAAGACTAGTACCATCGGAAATGTTCTGAAAAATTCTAGGCATATCGTGTCGAGTATACAGGGTGTCCCAGAACTCAACGTCAAGCCGAAACGGGGTGACAGGATTGATTGTAACCATCATGAGAAAAATCAGAAAAAAGATCTATCCCATGCAGTTTGGAAATTAGGGACATTTAAGAAAAACCTAGAAATTTGGTCAAACTGTAAGCATTTTTGGTTATTGTGGTTAATTTTTATTATTTTTGTTCATTTAAACTTTGGAACCGTAACCCTAAATAACATTTCTAGAAGCACAGTCAAAAATAACGACACAACTGCCCCAAGTTTTCTAGAATTAAGTCTATTTTTTAAACTATGAATCTAAAATTGTCAAAACTTGTCGACTTTGAAAAATACCCAATTATCCAAAGAATTTACAGAAGCAATTTTCGTTCAAAAGGCTAAAAGGTCATTGTAACTATAAATTTGGTTCGTTGGTAGTTCTGTAGACAGTCAGACGGGTGGGGTCATTATACTCGTGAACATCGGAAATGCCGTCAGCCATTTAAGGCAAATATCTTGGCAAAAGCCGAGTACTTGTTACGTAAAATAAGTAATAAGGGTAACAAACGCGGCAATTAGACTTATAGAATACGGAGCGTAGGTGCAATTAAAGCTAGCTACCTTTACAATTTAATCTCGTGTTTATTGTATTCCCGTTTTCAATACCGTCTTTACCATAAGGGCACACGGGGCCCGTGCCCAGGGCCCCCATTCTCAGGGGGCCCCGAAGAACCGACAATTTGGTTACCAACTGTAGTCGAGAGCGGTCATTTTCGCAGCTTAAGAGACTAAAAAATGAATTGCGAACAACAATGTTACAAGAACGTCTGAGTAATTTGTCAATTATAGGGCATAGAAAGTGATATCCTTCAAAAAATTTACTTTAAAGATATAATGGAATATTTTGCTCAACAGAAATCCCGAAAGAACCATTATTGTAATCGTAACCAAAAAACCAGAAGCATTCTAATATAATTATTATTATTATATCATACTGTATTTGATGACCTATAATAAATGGTCTCATACTCAGTAAAAAAATGTTATTATAATTCCCTTTTTTTACTTTCCAAAAGGGCCTCAAATTCTTGTGTGCCCAAGGGCCCCAGCCTAGTTTAAGACGTCCCTGCCCGTTTTATTGTATGTGTATCAATTAATGTCTACGTAATTATACATTGACTTTTAATGACATGTTAGCGCAATATTTATATATCTACTTATTTAAGATTTCAGTCGTTCGCGCCAACGAAAACTTTAAGATTTCAGTCGTTCGCGCCAACGAAAACTGTAAAGTATTCAGGCGTCAGTATAAAAATACAAGATCAAACCGTAAAACTAGTTTTAATTGAATGAAAATAATATTAAAACTATTTTTACGTACGAAAACTGTACAATATTCGAAATTGTATTCGAATTTCGATGCTCTTATTTTAATGTCTCGAAAATGTATTGTAATAACAGTAAAAAAACGCAAGATCAAACCGTAAAACTAGTTTTAATTCAGTAGAAATAATTTTAAAACTAATTTTACCACAAAAATTGTAATGTAATAAAAATGAAACCCGCAAAATTATAATTTGCGTAATTACTGGTGGTAGGACCTCTTGTGAGTCCGCGCGGGTATGTACCACCACACCGCCTATTTCTGTCGTGAAGCAGTAATGCGTTTCGGTTTGAAGGGTAGGGCAGCCGTTGTAACTACTATACTGAGATCTTAGAACTTATATCTCAAGGTGGGTGGCGCATTGTAGATATTTACGGGCTCCAGTAACCACTCAACACGACGCGGGCTGCGAGCTCATCCAACCATGTAAGCAAAAATCGATTGAAATATGTACATATATGTCGGCGTTAAGCCAGGATTTACACACATAAGTTCATTTACAATGAAAATACAATACAATTCTATAAAACTTTAACATTACTTGTTTACAACAAAAAGCCACGCCTGAGTTATTCAGTGGTTCTTACACAATTAGCCATTTTGTGTTGGTTATAGCAACTACAACTTCTTTTATACAAACAAATGTAATTACTGCGAAACAATTCACAAAACATAGCTTAATATTCAAAATACATATTTTAGTGATTTTACATGACTCACATTTAATTTAATTTACATGAATTACTTTTAAGTAATATTAACTAACATTGTTATTATCCAGCCTAATAATAGATGGCGCCAACAACATCATTGCATAACAATTACAATACTTAATAAAATTATTAGTACTGTTAATTATAATATAAATTATTATTAATATTTATGCTTTATTCATATTTAATCATTTATACAGTCATTTGTGTTTTTAAACAATAATATAAACATTAAACATATTCTGAACATTTTCACATCAAAACAGTGTCTGCTAATTATTAAATATGGTAGAATAACAGTTTTGTTGCTAATAATAAATAAATATTAACATAGAATAAACTAAACTATATATTATTATGTTAATTATTGCCAACAGTGGCGCTTGCGCCCATATATATTTAAGCGATTTAGATAAATATTTCAGTGCATAGTATAGAGCACGGACGACCTACATAGCAGGCAAAGGGTTAATATTATTGTTTTTAGTAAGTTTGTTTTTCTTACCTGAGGCTGAGCCAACGCGACTGACAGCAAAACGGTGTGCAGGACAAGAAACTTCATCCTGAAAACTAAAACGGATCTGTCGTGGCTCGTGTGATTTCCTACTTATATATCGATTATTGACGCCAAATCGAATCAATGGTGATTAATACATGCATCACTTAATAAGTATTGTCGTCGGTAATTGTGGGAGTGATTGTTTTCTTTTCTTTTTTAATTTTAATTTTTGTTTTAATTTAATTAAATTCTGGTTTCTCGGCGTGCTAGCTAAATCGAGCTCGTATTACCCGAGTTTTAATTAATCGATAACTTGTTATTGTTAAATTGGTACATATCGATTTCTCGGTGCGAAAACTAGTGATGTCGGATTGTGATTTTGAAGTGATTTTGGAAGTCGTCGTGGCCTAACGGATAAGACGTCCGGTGCATTCGTGTTGAGCGATGCACCGATGTTCGAATCTCAGGCGGGTACCAATTTTTATAATGAAATACGTACTCAACAAATGTTCACGATTGACTTCCACGGTGAAGGAATAACATCGTGTAATAAAAATGAAACCCGCAAAATTATAATTTGCGTAATTACTGGTGGTAGGACCTCTTGTGAGTCCGCGCGGATAGGTACCACCGCCCTGCCTATTTCTGCCGTGAAGCAGTAATGCGTTTCGGTTTAAAGGGTGGGGCAGCCGTTGTACTGAGACCTTAGAACTTATATCTCAAGGTGGGTGGCGCATTTACGTTGTGGATGTCTATGGGCTCCAGTAACCAGTTAACACCAGGTGAGCTGTGAGCTCGTCCACCCATCTAAGCAATAAAAAAAATAAAAAAAAGTCGGATATCGGTTTTTTTTTTAAACTTTTTTTATAAAGGAATCCTTTGGAGGCTTCGCACGTCTATGGCTGCTGTTTCAAATCCCTCGGTTCATTCGTTGCGATGGAGGAAGCCGTCTCCTGATCTGACCATTAAGAAGATATCATTCACAAGGTAATATATCAGTCTTTTAACCAGCGAGAAATAAATCTTCGAAATACAAATTGTTATCTGGAATTTTCTCGCCACAGGCAAGATCCTTCCTGATTTATTGCATACCTGTTTCTATACCTTCGTTTTCCAGGTGAGCAGTGTCATTTCATCAGACATGCGTAAGCACGCTTGTCATAATATGCACGATGCAATTAAAATAATTTAGTGTTGTCTTCAAAATTCCTTTAGGGAATCCTAAAATCACCGTCAAGTTCAGTGTTAGACAAAATAACAACAGTTCCGGATTTGTTATTCTTAGACTTGTCTATGGATATAACTTGTACGTCAACTGAGTAGAGAATTTATTAGTATGGCAATACTATTTTTTTGTTGTTGTTGTTTCAATGATGAATTCTCAGCCTAGTGTTATGTGGATACTAGAAGCTATTGACACGAGTATAACGACAATGCTGTCGCTAGCTTGGAGACGTGAGGTCAAATTCCCTATTCCCGTTGTGTTAAGACTGACTTTTGAGGTATACTCACTAATTGAAATGTACATTAAAGAAAATAAAACATTAAATATACCAAAATAGATAATAGTATGTTTTTATATGTACATATTATGTTAACGATAATAATTATATATCTATTTTTAAGCTGTCCCAAAAAGGTTTGACGATAGTTCTAAATATACCAGCAGAAATATACCAGCTACTACCATTTGATTCCATACAGAAGAGGGCCCTTCGGATTGTCGATAATCCCGTTCTCACGGATCGTTTGGGACCTCTGGGTCTGCGGAGGGATTTCAGTTCTCTCTGTATTTTGTACCGAAGAATCCACGGGGAGTGTTCTGAGGAATTGTTTGAGATGATCCCATCATCTTGTTTTTACCATCGCACCGCCCGCCACCGGAGTAGAGTTCATCCATACTACCTGGAGCCACTGCGGTCATCCACAGTGCGTTTCCAGAGATCTTTTTTGCCACGTGCCATCCGGCTTTGGAATGAGCTCCCCTCCACGGTGTTTCCCGAGCGCTACGACATGTCCTTCTTCAAGCGAGGCTTGTGGAGAGTATTAAACGGTAGGCAGCGGCTTTGCTCTGCCCCTAGCATTGTTGAAGTCCATGGGCGACAATAACCACTTACCATCAGGTGGGCCGTACGCTCATCTGCCTGTTAGGGCAAAAAAAAGCTCAAACAAGACTTAGGATACCATAACTTTATTTTTATCGATAAGCTTATTAAATAAAAAGGTCAAATAAAAATTTTGTTCAGCAAAAAAATAATATAACCGAAATAATATTTTTAACATGTTATTTATTCGATAAAATCGAACAAAACATTAGTCTCTCTAGTGCTCCGAAATGGGAGCGTGGCCCGCGATGGGGAGGGACCATCCGTCGCCTAGCAACCGTTGCTAAGCGACCGACATAGAGTACTCCAGCAGACAGAATTGTATGACATATTGATTTTTCTATTTACTTACAAAGACAATGACAGTTAGAAGTACGGACGTACAATCGCAAAGTAAAGTTTTTTGTTTAGTTATCTACACACATGTACCTAATTTAGAGAATTGAACGTAATTTACTGCCTTACGGCTGTAATGAAGGTGTTTGCATACGTTGGGATACTCAAATAAAATTTTAGGTAATTCTAGACATATCTGTAAAGCATTAACGATGCTATACACAATAATTTTGTCAACAGTAAAATTAATGATGCTTAATCTATACATATAAATAAAATTGGTGTGTCTTTTTTTAATATTGAAATAGCCGTTTTTTACTACATGCATATGAATATATATACGGTACATAGACCAAAATAACATTTTTTACAATTTTTGTCTGTCTGTTTGTTCCGGCTAATCTCTGGAACGGCTGGACCGATTTTGACGGGACTTTCACTGATAGATAGCTAATGATATAAAGAGTAACTTAAGCTTTAGACTTTTTTAACATCGCGGGACTCGACTATTCAATAATAAAATTTAATGTTTCCGAAGTGAAGCGAGGGCGGGTCGCTAGTATACAATAATTTTTTGACAAATAAATGAAATAAGACACAGAGAAGACGATTTTTTTTAAACAATCTCGCTATTGTTTAAACATTTAATGCAATTAATGAATATAAAAATTTTCTTGCTACTAAAATATAATTCTAAATGTTTTACCTTTAAATTATTTAAAGTGATCGAAAACTAATGATTTTTTTATTGATAGATGGCTGGAGGGACTCACAGTTAAGCGGTTACCGGAGCCCAGAGACATCTACAACAAAAATACCGTCACCCACCTCGCGACATGAGTTATAAAGTCTCAATTTTAACAGTACAACGGCTGCTCCGCTCTTTAAACCGAAACGCATTACTGCTTCACGGCAAAAATAGGCAGGATGGTAGTACCACTCCTGGTGGACTCGCAAGACCATCAGGGAAACGACTGATTTGAAATTCTGTTTTACTATTGTGTATTACAAGGGACAGAGTTGAAATGTATCTTCACCACATATCTGTTGTACTTAGCATTATAGAAAATAATTAACATATTTTAAGTCAATACATGAATAGCATTTCAGAAGACAAGTACTTATTGCTCAAATCGTTAGTATCCACAGTCGTTTGAACTCTGTTCAGTTTCTGAACGTCAAAATGTCAGCGAGTGACGTCCGCCATGACACCAACTCTCTTTCAAACCCAGCCGTCAAGAGCAACGCATCAATTTTATATTACTCTTATATTAACTCTTTAATTTGTCATATAAGGATAAAATAAATATCTCAAAACAATAAATACAGTCCACGCTCAATTACTACATAGCAACAAAGACCAAAAACAAAAACAATTTATTTTCACGTCTCTAATACCGATACCGCATTCAGTAGATACCGATAAAACATAACAAAAAAAGCTTCCATGCGTCGGCGATTTCCTTTAACATAACACAAAATTTATCCCGCACTAGCTGACCCGGCAGACTTCGTAGTGCCTCAATCGATAAATAAAAGACCTAAACTTTTGTATATAAAAAAAAACTTAAAACAAAGAAAAGGAATCCGTCGAACAGGGGGGGACACATCCAAAGAAAAACAAAATTGTTATTTTTATTTAATTCCAAGCATTTTCATATTTAACTACCTTTTCAGTCTTCTCTGGACTTCCACAAATAATTCAAGACCAAAATTAGCCAAATTGGTCGAGCCGCTCTCGAGTTTTAGCGAGACTAACGAACAGCATTTCATTCTTATATATATAGATAGATGATTTATAAAAAATATATAATAAAAAATTTATTATTTTTTGCACGCTATTACAAAGTTAAGTCGTACACTGTGTGCATTACAAATAAAAATCTTACGTTACGGACGTTTTTTCCCGGTTAGGGTACCCCTCCACATCGTCCCATAAGGAATTTCGTTCTAAAACAAGAACAATTTATTTTCACGTCTCTAATATCGATACCGCATTCATTATATACGAATAAAACATAACAAAAGAAGCTTCCATGCGTCGGCTATTTCATTGAACATAACACAAAATCTATCCCGCATTAAGTTCTCTCTCTGTCCGTTATCTAGTCTGTATCCCGGCCAGACATCACGTCGCCGGCGGCTGTGCTCTCCCCGGGACCGCCCGTACCACGGGAATCTTTATTTATTGGTTTTTTATTGAGATCCCGGAACAGTCGTACGTTTTGATGGATTACGTCACAAGTGGCAGCTCTACGCTCAGTTCTATCATTGACCCGGTCGATGAATATTTGTGAATGGAATTAATAAATTTTAATTTAGAATTTTGCTTGCGAGAGTTTTGTTATTATTAGGGTATTATATAATAATAAGGTTATTTATTACGATGTGCTGAAGATTTCGTGATTCATTAAGGAGTTGTCTGTTGCTTAATAATGGTATTTTTGGAGATCTATTTCTTCGTTAATGGTATAAGTACTCACAGAATGAGGTCGAATGAATGCTACTTGAAGCCTGGAGCCTTGAGCCTACTGGTGGTTGGATCTCTTGTGAGTCTGCACGGGTAGGTACCACCACCCTGCCTATTTCTGCCGTGAAGCAGTAATGAGTTTCGGTTTGAAGGGTGGGACAGCCGTTGTAACTATGCTGAGACCTTAGAACTTCTCTCAAAGTGTGTGGCGCATTTACGTTGTAGATGTCTATGGGCTCCAGTAACCACAGTAACAACTTAACACCACGTGGGCTGTGAGATCATCCACCTATCTAAGCAATAAATAAAAAAAAGCCGCATCGCTTTGATTCAATAAAACTAATTTTTGTTTTTATTGTTTTTGAGCAATACTTACATTCATTTAATCTGTTTTTAAGCAACTTGTAATGACATTCACATATATTTTCAATGAGGTTTTTTAATGCTTCTAGACTCCTGAGAAATACACCGTGAACATTACCCGAGGAAAAAAAAATGTGTTTCGTTTTTCTTTGTACTAAAATATAAACGCATGTATCCCTCAATAAAGATGACGTAATTAATACAAAATAATTAAAAAAATCACCATTACATTGTATGTTATCTTTCGAACGCGAATAAAGTCCATTGGGGCACGCTTAATCATTATAAAATGAATCATATGCGACATCCTTAAGGTTGAATTTCACATTTACTTCCATCTGCATATACGGTATATGAACAATTAGATTTACGAGTACTAAGTGCCTTTAACAAACTCGAATTCGAATAGACTTGTCACTAAACATATTGTGATTTCGGCCCAGCTGTTAGGATGACAGGGCGATCGGATTATGTTTGAAGTTCTCAATACAGTAATTCTAATTCGAATCTAGATATAACCGTAGCATCACGCAAACAGGAAACTATGGTAATAACCGATACGTAATATAATTTAATTCGAACGGGGAATTGAAAGTTTTATCGATATATATGTGAATATTGCAAATTCAACTTTATTCATTATGTGAATAATGAAGGATTTTTTTTAAACTAATTAAACTAGTGGCCATTATGGGATTCTCGGTGCTAAGCCGGCCGGCTTTACGGGTTTGTTACGAAATAGTCGGGTGTAAGAAGTTTTTATACAAAAACATTTTATTGGTGATAGGACCATTTGTGAGTCCGCTCGGGTAGGTACCACCACCCTGCCTATTTCTGCCGTGAAGCAGTAATGCCTTTCGGCTTGAAGGGCGGGGCAGCCGTTGTAACCATACTGAGACCTTAGAACTTATATCTCAAGGTGGGTGGTGCATTTACGTTGTAGATGTCTATGGGCTTCAGTAACCACTTAACACCAGGTGGGCTGTGAGCTCGTCCACCCATCTAAGCAATAAAAAAAACCGAATTCGTTGGAGAATCGGCCCACACTGTTTATGGCCTGTTAAAAAAAGTTTATCATCAATATTATCTATGTCTCTCCCAAGATACATTCAGTATCACCGTTGGAATATGAAGGGTTAGTCTTATCTATACAATGACAGTTTCTTCTTCTCCCTCTTCAAGCCAGAACGCAAGAGTGATTTACGCTAAAAATTTACGTTTGGGTCCAAATCAATTATTAAAGTTGATTAATTTTCATATCGTTTTGAATTGAATTGACAGGCTCTTAGTAAAATTGGGTATACGATAATCGGATCGGATATTATTAATAAATATTTAATCAGTTCGGTTTTAGGATTAGGCAAATTGAATTTTCATCTGTTTCGTCCAAATACGCTTTCAAATTACCCTTTCTTTTTTAATTTTATTAGAAAAAAAAAAAAACATTACACACACTACCATGTATTTGACACAACACGCATACATACTATTTGTTTATTGTCAAACTTTTCTTATTGCTTAATTGCTTCTAATCTGTGGTCAAATTGTGAATAGAGTAATATGGACTTTTTGGCGGGAACGCGAGGAGTGAGGTTTGTGATTTATTTTATTTTGTCTATTTAATGTTTCTTCAGGTTTAAATGTGTAATAACGGTGGTTTATTAACTGTTTAATATCTGTGAAAGTGCACAAATGTGGGAAAATGAAACAAAGCCGTTGAACGTAACTTCTCGGAATCCTCCAAAAGTCCACTGAAAAAATCTTAGTAAATGGCCACCATTTTATTGAGATTATATTTCATCTCATCTCATTTCATTTAATTTCATCCCAGTTGATTAATGTCTCAAATTAGTCATCTTCATTTCATTTCACTCCATATATCCGTTTTCATAAAAATAAGAATATAAATTAAAATAAGACATGACTTAAAGGTCTTAGTTACCAGGTCATAAAATCCCTTAAAAAAAAGAGTAATATTGTTTGTTTGTTGTTTAATAGTCTTGAAAATAGATCATCATAGTATACAAACTTATAATTTCAATTAATTGTAGTCGAATTTTGACTACCGGGGTATCACTATACGTATAAAAGAGTGTGAGATTCCACAGTAAAAACAGCGTGTGTCATTCCACAGTCATAACAGAGAATAGAGAGAGAGTCCGTATGAGAGATGGGAAAAGTGTATTTATTAAAGTTCAGCACTAAATACTAAGTAGAGCGATAGTTAGCGGTTCTGGCTGTTGCACCGAAGGTCGTGGGTTCGATTCCCACATCGGCTAAGCATTCGTATGATGAACAGGTTTGCTTGCTCTTTGCTGGGTGTTTATTGTCTACATACGAGTTTGTATATATTTAAACGTATAATGTATGTCAGTCCCTGGTACCCATAACACAGGGATTTCTAATTTGGGGCCAAATGAACATACGTAATGTGTTCCGGTTATCTTTTTTTAATTATTAATAATATTAAATGAAAACAAAAACATCCATTTTAGCGTTCATGAAAAAAAGTAATTGAAGTATTATTAACTCAAATCGAGAACAATTTCACTTCTTAGGAATATGAGAATACAATAAATTAAAATTAACCTTTGTCATATAAATTTTCATCGTTAATTAGCGCGGCCTATTTATGATAATTATTGGGAAATTAATTACGTCCGGTCATGCTAGTCTGTGTCACTATTACTGTATTTGTTTACTTAATGTTTATACCATGGTTTGCTTATTATCCTTATAGCTTTTGGAAATAAATAAGTAAATCTACATATCGAACAGTGAAAGGCTTATTAGATTTAACGAAATTTTTGCAACTTCACAGTGGAGAGCTGTATAAAGTTTGAAATTTGGAAAAAATATCATAACAAACAAATTTCTTTAACTATATATTTCAATGGAGTAAACTTATTTGAAGTTCAATTAAAAACATCGAATTATTCATGCTAATACAAAATAAAACGGGGCTTTCATTACAAATATAAATGTCGCGCACTAAGCTATATTTTTAACTGAACTTTAATTAAGCTTGCTTCTTTTTTTTTATTGCCCTTGTAGGCAGACGAGCATACGGCCCACCTGATGGTGAGTGGCTACCGTCGTACATGGACTTAAGCAATGCGAGGGGCAGAGCCAAGCCGCTGCCTTCCGTTGAGTACTCTCCACAAGCCTCGTTTGAAGAAGGACAAGTCATAGTGCTCGGGAAACACCATGAAGGGGAGCTCATTCCAAAGCCGGATGGTACGTGGCAAAAAAGATCTCTGAAATCGCACTGTGGATGAACGCAGTGGCTCCAGGTAGTATGAATGAACTCTGCTCCGGTGGCGGGCGGTGCTATAGTAAAAACGAGATGATTGAATCATCTCAAATAATTCCTCAGAGCATTCCCCATGGAACATGCGGTACAAAATGCAGAGAGAAGCGAAGTCCCTCCGCAGACCCAGAGGTTCCAAACGATCCGTGAGAACGGGATTATCGACAATCCGAACGGCCCTCTTCTGTGTGGAAGTAGTTGGTATTTGAGAGCCCCAGCCCAGAGGTGAGAACAGTACTCCACGCGAGGCCGGTTTTTTTTTTTTTTTTATTGCTTAGATGAGTGGACGAGCTCACAGCCCACCTGGTGTTAAGTGGTTACTGGAGCCCATAGACATCTACAACGTAAATGCGCCACCCACCTTGAGATATAAGTTCTAAGGTCTCAGTATAGTTACAACGGCTGCCCCACCCTTCAAACCGAAACGCATTACTGCTTCACGGCTGAAATAGGCAGGGAGGTGGTACCTTCCCGTGCGGACTCACCAGAGGTCCTACCACCAGTATTTACGCAAATTATAATTTTGCGGGTTTGATTTTTATTACACGATGTTATTCCTTCATCGTGGAAGTCAATCGTGAACATTTGTTAAGTACGTATTTCATTAGAAAAATTGGTACCCGCCTGCGGTATTCGAACACCGGTGCATATCGTTCAACACGAATGCACCGGACGTCTTATTCTTTAGGCCACGACAACTTCTTTATAATGGACTTGCGCTTTATAAAGCAAAAGTCTTCATTCAAATATCTAAAGAATTTTTTGTGTATGATATTTTTATTTCAAATGCTATACTTGAAATGGTTCTGCTGTAAAGTTGCAAAAAGCCGCTTAAGTTAAATAACCTTTCATCTCTCGAATTATAAGGTATTAGGTTTTTGAAACTATTGGCGCGCCACCAATCGTACGTTGATGGTACTATGGCAAAAACCTTGACGTGCTAAGAATAATTCAAGTGCTTTTTCTAAATTACTCTGTGTTGGATGATATGGTCACCGTATGGTACAGTGTCCGGCGATAGACTAATTTCGACTTCGTGAAGCTATCTTTAAGCGCCGGGTACTGTACCAACCTTAATGGTATCACTTTTATCTATTTTAATCTTTAGTTCTTTTTTTTTATGGCTTAGATGGGTGGACGAGCTCATAGATATCTATAATGTAAATACCGCCACCCACCTTGAGATATCAGTTCTAAAGTCTCAATTTAGTTACAACGGCTGCCCCACCCTTCAAACCGAAACGCATTACTGCTTCACGGCAGAAATAGGCGGGGTGGTGGTACCAGGCTACCCGTGCAAACTCACAAGAGGTCCTACCACCAGTAAATGTTCCTATGAATTAACAGTGTAGCAGGCGGCTACAAAATTTCGTAACGCTACGTGTCGCTACGCCACCTCTACGGGTGCGGCGAGGCTTTTGTGAAAGTTCGGAACATTCGATAGTGTTTGCAAGCTAACGTTTTGTTATAAAAGCTTTACTTAAATATATATAATATTAGGTATTTAGTTACAACATTAATCACTTATCTATGTTGTTGATTCCGTGTTTCTGAATTGTAAATTATTCCGACAAAGTTGGTCGGTACATTCATGATTTTATTTATTTATTTATTCAGCTTAATGCACAAAAGTACAGTGGCGGACTTAATGTCTGAAGCATTCTCTACCTGTCAAGCAAGGCTGGTGTAGAGAGTCCTGTGGTGGGTGCATTCCGTTTTTGAGAAATAAGAAAAATAATAATAATATTAATTACATATTATACAAACACACACACACACACACACAGTATACATACATAAACATGATATACAACAACATATGTACATTATATTATAACATAATAATAATATAAATTTTACACATTTATACTCAATATAAAAATATGTTGATTCGAGAAAAAAATAATTAGCTGTCTCTCTGTCAAAAGTTTAATCATATTTTCCTTCATTCGAAACATTTATTAAATAAATATGCTAAATAATAATTAAAAAAAATAATGCTTTTCATGGTATTATCAAGATAACCCTTCTACTCATATCTGTTCATAAAATATTTTTAGCTATTGCTACCATGCAACCCACGCTTTTTTTACAAAAATTTTTTTTTTCTTACACTATTTTTAATTCAAATTTATTTTCTATTTTTTAGTTGGATTTTCTATAAAGGCGTATTGTGTTAGTTTTTTAAACTATTATTTATTTTTCATTTTTTAGTTGAATTTCAATTTTTAATTTTTAATTTTTTCCAATTTTGCTTTAAATATTGAATTGTCATCGGTCCATAATAACTATACCAAATTTTGAGTTAATCCGACGTTTTGGGGGGGGGGTCAAAATCATGTTCAAAGATTCCGTTACAAACATACATACGTCTGAATCTAATAAAAGCGTATTAAAAACAAATCTACTTTACCACTGTAAAGAACGTAGACACGCCTCGCGGCTTCGTTTGCTCTAAATTCTGATATGTGAATGAATTAAGAAATATGTTCCATTTTCTCGGGCCAACGAGTTGCTTCTGTCACTCTCTTATATATAAAGTACCAATCGATTTGAACATCCGCTGTTAACGAAAATGACGTATTAAGGAACACATTCCCGTATTTACTAGAGCAGAATTATCCGGAGTTACCCGGTTCAAGTCACTTACCATAATAAAGTACTTAAGTGTCTTGTTAATCCTTAAGTTGTAAGCTGTTTGTGGGAAATTCATGTAAAACTAACAGACAAACTTTCACGTTTATAATGTTAATATCTTCTCAGTGGGTCGCGTTTCCGATCCGGTGGTAGGTTCTGCGAAGCACGGCTCTTGCTAGGGTTCGTGCTAGCAACGTCGTCAGGTTTTTAGGCCCGCGAGCTCACCTACTAGTTAAGGTTACGCTGAAATAGCCTCTCAAGGCTATTAGCTTAGGTCGGCAAAAAAAAGTAGCCATCGTACAGTACAAAGATATTTGACAGATGAAGTCGTCGTGGCCTAACGGATAAGACGTCCGGTGCATTCGTGTTGAGCGCGATGCACCGGTGTTCGAATCTCAGGCTGGTACCAATTTTTCTAATGAAATACGTACTAAACAAATGTTCACGATTGACTTCCACGGTGAAGGAATAACATCGTGTAATAAAAATGAAAACCCGCAAAATTATAATTTGCGTAATTACTGGTGGTAGGACCTCTTGTGAGTCCGCGCAGGTGGGTACCACCACCCTGCCTATTTCTGCCGTGAAGCAGTAATGCGTTTCGGTTCGAAGGGTGGGGCAGCCGTTGTAACTAAACTTGAGACCTTAGAACTATATCTGAAGGTGGGTGGCGCATTTACGTTGTGGATGTCTATGGGCTCCAGTAACCACTTAACACCAGGTGGGCTGTGAGCAATAAAAAAAAAAGCTCGAATCTCGCTTACGACATTTTCAAGATAAGCTTGCGTATATACAAGCTCCGAACAACAACATTCGGACCGTCGGTCTACCGAGCAATATCACACCCCGATTTATGTCCCAAAAATTTCAATAAAATTTATCATCAAATCATAAACGAAGAGAATCTAAATTTGTACGTTCTGTGGTGATTGTAATTTTTTTTATCATGTTTTAATAAATGAAACACGTTATCACATATAGTCTATAGCTTTATAGTCTGTAGCTTTTGCCAAAAATGAACTTAAATAACCTGTTGATTTTAGTATATAAGGTATTCTGCATATCGTTCTCACATTTATAAAGAATTCGAGACGTTTCCTGTGAATTTCATCTACATTTGTCACGAATAAAACACTTTGATGATATCCTGTGGTATCCTTGATGAGGAGGCTTTATCTCGTTGCGTTTCAGTCGCCCCTCGGAGTCTCAGCCGAGCAGACGTGTAGATTAGGTCGGTTTCCGCGAATTCCCACAAACAAAAAAAAAGTATTTTCTGTGCTTGAAGCCTGTGTGTGTGTGTGTGAAATTGAGATTGGATTTTCAAAGCTCCGATCCATTCTATCTCGAGTGAGTATTAACGTGTAATTCAATTATATGTCTATACGTTATCTATCGATTTAGTTTAGCTGGATTTTATTTTACTATACATAATAATATGTATGAATTACTACGAATTAATGAGAGAGAAAAAAAAACTAAAAACTGTTTTAAATGTTTAATTAACTAACTGTTTTAATAGAAGCACATATTTTAAATTTAAAATGCGTTAAAGGAATTCTTATACCCGTTTTAGCGTATATTAACGCTTCAAATTTGATTTATAGGCGGACACAGACTAGTGTTTGCTTTGTTTGTTCGTTAAATATATAATAATAAAAAATTAAAGATGTCTGTCGAAGCATGGTCGAGGATCGTACTGTGTCACACCCGTTTTCAATGTATATAGGCTTAGGTCATTGAACGGGCTCCAGACATAGCAGTACTTGCAGAGTTCGATTCTCGGTGCCTTAAAATAAAAAATAAGGAGTTTCTCGTAAAAATAAACATTAAGACAGAATTGGTTATTATAATGGAAGTTTGCTGCGAAAAAATTGTCGAGCGACGACGTAGTGTTGAATTAGTAATGTAGCTCGCTGTGTCGAGACATAGAATTTGAAGCCTAATTTGTATTAAGCTAGTGTTGTTTCATTGTGTTCATTGAAGCTTGCGGCTTGCGGAGAGTACTCAATGGTAGGTAGCGGCTTGGCTCTGCCCTTGGCATTGTTGTACGTGAGCGACGGTAACCACTTACCATCAGCTGGGCCGTACGCTCGTCTGCTTGCAAAGGCAATAATAAAAAAAAGACATGGGTGATCGAAATCGCGACCCACTTGTAATATTGGTAATATTACGACTCGGCTTCCATAGGACCGGTCATTGTAGCGTACCCTCAGATGATGATGATGATTCAATTAAGTTCCAAAAACCGTTTAACATGAAACTGCCCACGAGCACTCCTGTTTCAACGAAAAAATAACTAATTCACGTAAAAGAAAAAAAACGACTTTGAATTTCAACATTTGAGTCTGTCGAATAATTCGAATAAATAAATATAAAAACTGTTTACATTTCGGTCAGCGCTCGTGTTGCTAACGATCGGTAATCGAACAGCTGACAGATACGATTTGCGTCATGAAATACTCATCAATATCTTGGTTATAATACCTCATTTATAATGTATTGAGTGTGTGTGTGTGTGTACACGCAGCGTTTTTGACGCGCGTTCGTGACGCTCTGTTTTTTATAAGTCATCGTGGCCTAAAGGATAAGACGTAAATTGTACTCGTATGGAGACAAGTGTCCTGCTATTCAAATCCTTAACGCACGTTCACTAATGAATTTCACGATGAAGGAGTTAGCAACATCGTTAATAATAATCGACAGCAGACTTCGTAGTGCTTCAATCGAAAAATAAAAGACCTAAGCTTTTGTATAAAGTAAACTTAAAACAAACAAAAGGAATCCGTCCGACGGGGGACACAACAAAAGAAAAACAAAATTGTTATTTTTATTTAATTCCGAGCATTTTCATATTTATCTACTTTTTAAACCTTCTCTGGACTTTTCCACAAATAATTCAAGACCAAAATTAGCCAAATCGGTCCAGCCGTTCTCGAGTTTTAGCGAGACTAACGAACAGCAATTCATTTTTATATATATATAGATGTTTAAATGCACGTTTTACACGTAACCAGTAATATCGATCTCATCCTATTTTAACTTCCCACAACTAGTTTAGTCTTTTTGTGTAAACACTCGAGATGCTCTTAATCTCTTTATATTAATACGTGAAGCAAAAACTTTGTATCCCTTTTTTCGAAAATTGCGCGGACGGAGGACTTTGAAAATTTCCACACTTATAGAGAATATAGAGAAGGAGTGCACAATGCTAATTTTTTTTTAAAATAATGCATAAAATATACATTAAATCAATAAAGAAAACATTACACACACTACATACCATGTATTTGACGCACACACGCATGCATACTATTTATTGTCAAACTTTTGTTCTTCATGTCTGTTGTCAAATTGAGAATAGATTAAATATTGTTTGTCTTTGTTAATATTTTTTATAGTGTAGCCTTGGCGAAATTTGTGATTATAGAAGTATAAAATACAATCATAATAGTGTACAAACTTACAATTCCAATTAATTATAGTCGAATTTCGACTACTCCGGGACCTCTAGTATGAATAGAATCTTATACAAAAAACGTAAACTTCCATCGGATTCTTTGATAAAAGAACAAACAAAAAATAATTGCAAAGTAAACGTATCGGAACGGATTTAATTGTATTTACATCAATGCGAATTCGCTTGAAGCAGACGGGGGCTGTAATAGACTTAAATGTTGCGAGGGGAGAACGAAATTGTGGAGAGTACGTTGAGCAAAATTTAAGGGATCATCTCGTTACGATATTGTTTTTTTTATTTAACTAGCTGACCCGGCAGACTTCGTGGTGCCTCAATCGATAAACAAAAGACCTAGAATTTCGTATAAAATAAACTTAAAACAAAGAAAAGGAATCCGTCCGACGGGGGACACATCAAAGGAAAAACAAAATTGTTATTTTTATTTAATTCCGAGCATTTTCATATTTATCTACCATTTAAACCTTCTCTGGACTTCAGCAAATAATTCAAGACCAAAATTAGCCAAATCGGTCCAGCCGTTCTCGAGTTTTAGCGAGACTAACGAACAGCAATTCATTTATATTTTGTACACACAGCTGTTAGAAGAAACACGACAATAAGGATACAGAGTACAAGGGTACTACTTATTTCATGTTGAAATAAATCTCTTCCAGTAGGCCCGCAGAAGGAAAGAAGAATTAGTAACAAAAGCATAGTGCATACAGTAAACATCACATAATAATATATACATAGTAGCTGTACCCGTCCGCTTCGCTGGGCATTCAAATTTAACTTTATTATTTCTCACCCCCACAAAGATTCTCATCATTAACGCCTCCGCAACTGGTTTAGTATATCGGAACATCCTAAAAACCACTGTAGATTTATATATTAATAGATGTTTAATTTACGGTAGATGCAAAGACAATAGCTTAGTACCGGGATTAAGTGCAGATTTGTTTTTCTATATTTTGGAAATTCAGTTTGTCGATATACGTCAAAAGAGAGATAGATATACAATATAACCGATGTCTTTGCTTGGCGTTCTTGTAAAAGACGTTAGAGCGATTCAGATTTTTGTTAAATACCTTTAGTTCTATGATAATCTATGATATCAGTTCTTTACTGGTGGTAGGACCTCTTGTGAGTCCACGCGGATAGATACCACCGCCCTACCTATTTCTGCCGTGAAGCAGTAATGCGTTTCGGTTTGAAGGGTGGGGCAGCCATTGTAACTATACTGAGACCCTTAGAACTTATATCTCAAGGTGGGTGGCGCATTAACGTTGTATATGTCTATGGGCTCCAGTAACCACTTAACACCAGGTGGGCTGTGAGCTCGTCCACCCATCGAAGCAATAAAAAAAAAAGATTAATTAAAATTGCCTTGATATTGGAAGTTACGCGATTTTTATTGGCAGCTTCTTTATCGCTCTTTAGAGGTACTTCAGGGCAGAAATTAGGTGATATTACCCACTTGTGTGGGTTACAACACACCCTACAATCATATGCGGGTAATTCGTCATTATAGAACACAATGCCATTCAATTTTCAACTGTATGTAACATTCATATGTCAAATTCCAAATTCAACACTTAATCTCACGTCTCGTTTCCGCAAATAACATTACAATGCTTCTATCTCTTTCACGGTGTTTAAAAAGCCACTAAAATTCGTTATACGTGTTTTGTAATTTCAAATGAGTAACGACTCGAATTATGGCGTCGACATGCGGCCATTTTTTTTTTTTAAAGTCACATTGCCCCCGTCTGGTTTTCGGCAGACATTCTGTGACCTCCGCCCGCTACTCATGGTAAAATCGATTCAGACACACTCGAAACTCGCTCGAACGAACGTTCCGAGCATTTATTTTATTTATTTATTTACGTACACACAATAAAGAAGACATGGTACACAGAGTAATAGGAAAATTATGTAGAAAGGCACTGCTTATTTCTTTAAGAAATCTTTTTTTTTTTTTTTTTGATTGAAAGATTACTGGTGGCCCGGAGGCCTTTCCAGCTTCACCAGGACAGGTGGGCGAGCAAAGGCTCAGCCAGGAGGGGTGGGATTTGCTAACAACTGCCTGAAGGAGACTCCGAAGGAGACCTAACAACTCAAGAGCAATTGCTTCGCGAATGAATCTACTACCGGATCGGAATCGCGACCCACTGAGAAGATCCGGCGAGAAACTCAGCGGGCTGATGCATGGGTTAGGTTGCACGTCGACCTCTTTGTCGAGTTCGACGAGTACGGTTACCGGGGTTCCTCAGCCTGCTCCTAGTGAAATCTCTTCCAGCAGACCCGCGAGAGGACTATGAGAATAATAATTAAAAGTGATGAGTGTGTGTAGAACAGCTACAATAACAAATACAACATGAGAATTACAGTAATGCACATACACATAGCAAATATTGTTAAATTTGAATACAAACTATTATAAGTAACACAGTATATACGAAGAGTATAGAACACTGATCATTCGGTTGTTGTATGTTATTTCGCGAAATTAATTCGAGCTGTGAAATAATCTAATGTTCGTAATCGCGTGAATTTAAAATCACTACCTGAGTCGTTTTCAATTTCGCGGCCAAAAAAGTAACGATTTCATGGATTTAAATTTTCGCAAACTTTCCATATTTTTTTTTGTATTTAGACATGTTCAGAATAAAAAATGCTTCAACACAATGAGTTTAATCACTCATTTATAGATAATATTATATAATATTCATTTATATTTATCATTTTACGTATTTGATAACGCCATCACGGATGTGACAATTTAAATAGTAACTTTTTTTTAAAGAAAATCGTAGAAATCGTACTTCTTTTGTTTTTAATAATGTTCTAATATCCAGATAGTTTTCCTTATTATTGTATTATATACTGATTAAATAAAATTGCCGAATTTCAACACGCATTACTAGGAAAATGGCAATTTCGAACCAGTGATACGATTGGGATTTGGGGTAGTTTTTAATGTATAACTCCTAATTTAATAGTGTTTATGAATATATAGAGCGCCTCCAAAGGAGACCTAACAACTCAAGAGTAGCTGCTTCGCGAATGAATCTACTACCGGATCGTAATCGCGACCCGCTTAGAAGATCCGGCGAGAAACTCAGCGAGCTGATGCTTAGGTTAGGTTGCACGTCTAACTCTTTGCCGTGTTCGTCGAGAGCCTATGTGTCATAGACGCTAATACGACGCAGTGGTAGTAGTTAGTTAGTACGCATAGACATAACCCACTGAGTTTCTCGCCGGATCTTCTCAGTGGGTCGCGTTTCCGATCCAGTAGTGGTATTTTTTTTTTTATTGCTTAGACGGGTGGACGAGCTCTCAGCCCACCTGGTGTTAAGTGGTTACTGGAGATCATAGATATCTACAACGTAAATGCGCCACCCACCTTGAGATATAAGTTCTAAGGTCTCAAGTTTTTTTTTTTTTATTGCTTAGATGGGTAGACGAGCTCACAGCCCACCTGGTGTTAAGTGGTTACTGGAGCTCATAGACATCTACAACGTAAATGCGCCACCCACCTTGAGATATAAGTTCTAAGGTCTCAAGTATAGTTACAACGGCTGCCCCACCCTTCAAACCGAAACTCAGCGAAGCACTGCTCTTGCTAAGGCTAGTGTTAGCAATTCTCTCAGTTTGAGCCCGTAAGCTCACCTACCGATCCGCGTGAAGTTGGAATGTCCCTTTAGCCTACTAACGATTAGGTAGGGTGAAAATTTGTATACTACTCTAGATACACAGCAAACATAAAAAAAAAATCGACCTCATTACATGCGAAACAGTTCCTTTACATTCTGTACGAGCCTAATACAGATTACTTCAAATTAGTTCACATGAAAACACACACTCATTCTAATTAGTAATAGCTGTAAAGCTAAATTAACATAAAATATCGTATAAAACAGGCGACTCGGACACGTGCATAACTTGATTAGTTTTTAACGATCTCGCTTACAACGCTGTAAATGCTTATAACGCATACAATAACGTACAGTATAATGAAGATAAAACATGAAAATGACTACTGGTGCGTGCACTATTTTTTGTTTACTTATTAATTAAATCGGTAATTCGGTATTGCCTTTGTAGGCAGACGAGCATACGGCCCACCTGATGGTGAGTGGTTACCGTCGCCCATGGACCTCAGCAATGCCAGGGGCAGAGCCAAGCCGCTGCCTAACGCTTAATACTCTCCACAAGCCTCGTTTGAAGAAGGACATGTCATAGCGCTCGGGAAACACCGTGGAGGGGAGCTCATTCCATAGCCGGATGGTACGTGGCAAAAAAGATCTCTGGAAACGCAGTGTGCATGCTATAAGCGCGCTTAAGCGAAACTTGGGGACGAGACAACGTAAATGCAGCTACTCTTACATGAATGAAACGTTAACCTATTGCTACGCCGGTAAGAGTAACGCCATCTATCGCCGGATAGTCGAACGAATATAGAAGAATCTAATAGCATCTAGAACACTCGAGAAGTAAAACGCCATCTATTGTTAGATAGCGGAAACACACAATACTAGACTTTTGTGGAATATTCTAGACGATTCTAAGGATTTCGTCTCGACTATAAAAGCGTTGCAGAGATGGCGATCAGTAATCGGAACTACTCGAAGCGAAACAGCGAACGGATCACCTGAAGCGAAGCGGAAGTAGTGCACTGAGAATTTTAAAGTGTTTGTCGAGTGTTTTAAGTGTTCTAAGTACTAATACAGTGTTAACTTGTACTTCAGTAGATTTTTTTATTTATCCCGAACCCCAGCGCGTAAAACTATTAAAACAACTAACTACAAGACGTCCGATTAATTCGAGAATTTTCACATGCATCCAGAACCATAGAGAATACAATAATTTCATAACTTCGTCCCAATATCCTGACTAATATTAACAGGATTAATAAGGACATTAATTGTCAGTTCGGTATGCTATTTAAGCGTTTTTTCTTAACTTAGTTTATTATTTGTTAATAACAGGGAATAGCCAGATTGGCGGCAATAATTTAATTAAAATAATCGGTTGTCTGTAAAGTCGGTTTACTGACGATAGTTGAACCTGACAACGTCATAAGAAAATACTGATGGAATGGTTTCATTTTTCAATTGTCGCAATTATCGTTGCTATAAATAATTGACACCACATTCACTTTTCACTGAACTTCTTACTTGACGAAAACATGTAAATTTATTATTGTATAGCAGCTGTCCACGCGGATGCATCGCTCACTCAAGTAGGAGACAGATGTCGAACGCTGCCGAACGCGGAGGCCGATTGTGCCTCTTTGTCGCTCGTTGCGCGCTCTCGCTTGCACTGCAAGCCTTAAATGGAACGCCTCAGAGCGAGGTAACGCCGCACGAGTCATGTTTTTTCGTGCGTGTAGCCGGCTCCATCGAATTATAAGACGTTGTCACGTCAAAAAATACGTAACTAAAATCTAATTAAAACTATCTTAAAGCTTGTTTAGTTGAATTTACTGGCTGCGCTAGAAATACGTCATGTAAAAATCACCCTGCTGTTTTTACGACATTACGGTCGGCCGTATAAAATATTTCATTCGATAACTCATGGTACTCAATTCTCTTGTGTATTTTGTAGCATAATTTAAGCTCTCGGCTGGAGCTCGTGAGCTACGGGGTGAAAAATAAAATTAAAGATTAGTAGAACTTACTCACAGCGTGAACAAAGAAAAGTCGTAAATTTAGTGCTTAAATAAAAGCTCCGTGTTTTTTTTTTATAACAAGTCTTTATTAGTTTCACTTGCAACCGGCGCGGCGAGTTTCTTGAAGTCGATTTCCGTTATTATGAAGCTTAAGTATATTTCTGATACTAGCGACCCGCCCTCGCTTCGCTTCGGAAACTGTAATTCATTATTGATATCTCCACTATTTAATGGATGTTATTATACATATAAACCTTCCTCTTCAATCGCTCTATCTATTAAAAAAAACCGCATCAAAATCCGTTGCGTAGTTTTGAAGATTTAAGCATACCTAGGGATATAGGGACAGAGAAAGCGACTCTGTTTGATACTATGTAGTGAAGTTTTTTTTTTTTCCTACCTAAGCTGGTAGCCTTGAGAGGCTATTCCAGCGCAACCTTAACTAGTAGGTGAGCTCACGGGGCTCAAACCTGACGACGTTGCTAACACGAACCCTAGCAAGAGCCGTGCTTCGCAGAATCTACCACCGGATCGGAAACGCGACCCACTGAGAAGATCCGGCGAGAAACTCAGTTGGCGTTCGTAGTCGTAACCGGTAAGATGTTGGTGTGCCAGTATCGATGCGTCTATTCTAAACCTCTTACTCTGTAAGCAGGTACCAGATATTTCTAAGCAACAATATTTGACAGAAGTCGTCGTGGCCTAAAGAATAAGACGTCAGGTGCATTTGTATCTAGCGATGCACCGGTGTTCGAATCCCGCAGGCGGGTACCGATTTTTCTAATGAAATACGTACTTAACAAATGTTCACGATTGACTTCCAAGGTGAAGAAATAACATCGTGTAATAAAAAAGAAACCCGCAAAATTATACTGGTGCCAGTAATTATACTGGTGGTAGGACCTCTTGGGAGTCTGCACGGGTAGGTACCATCACCCCGCCTATTTCTGCCGTGAAGCAGTAATGCGTTTCGGTTTGAAGGGTGGGGCAGCCGTTGTAACTACACGGAGACCTTAGAACTCATCTCAAGATGGGTGGTGACATTTACGTTGGAGATGTCTATGGGCTCCAGTAACCACTTAACAACAGCCGGGCTGTGAGCTCGCTCATCCATCTAAGCAATAAAAAAAAGAAAAAAAAAAAGGTAGAGTCGATGAACTTTGTTCCTTTAGTTGGCGGGTGTAATTACTCCCAATGGGGCATAGTTGTAAAGAGAAGTGAAGACTTTACATAGACCCATAGGCTTGAAAGATCCGTGCGTTTATTGCAAGATTGGGGCGAGTCGAACAGCGAGATACGCTTAGTGCTAAATAAATATATGCGCTCATAGCGAACTCATGAAGGGATCTAAAGGAGGTCAATCATGATAATTCCCGCCGACGCGGCGACTTGAAACTTTTCGTTTTGCTGAAAGTCCCTTTGAAGTCGCTCCAGTAAGCCCTTTTTACACCGTAACGTTATTTAGAGCTTTCGTGAATTTCAAAGCGGTCCCTTAATTTTTCGTTATTAACATAAACCATAATGTTTCTTGTTTAACCAAGTTTTTTTGCAGGCTTTTAATTCGTCATGACTTTAGGAGCGGTGTTTCGGCTCGGATAAATTATCATAAGGAACTCAGGGTTTTTTTCTTTTCCAAATAAATTATTGTCTACACAGGAAATTCACACAATTTTGAAACTATTAACATTGAAATCCAATTAGCCTATAATATGTTATATAGCCTAATAAGAATTCTTATTTTTGTACTTATCCCACATTTTGTTTGGTACGGCACAGCATGTTCTTGTATCATGCTGCATAAGGATTTTTACGATCAGCCGCTCGCGTTACGTCAACTGTTATGTCTCTGTTTACCTCTAGTGACATATCCATTGAAACGTGCCAACGTGACTGATTCGGTGGTGCAATAGTTGGTGCCTTGACCGTTGCACCGAAGGTCGTGGGTTCTATTCCCGCATCAAACAAACATTCGTGTGATGAACAGGTCTGTTTGCTTTATGTCTGGATGTTTGATATCTATATATGTATATATTTAAAAATATATAAGTTTGTTTGTCAGTCTCTGCTACCCATAATACAGACCGGAAGATCATGCGTAAGCTGTTCCCCATTATTTATTTATTTATATAAATAGAGAGGAACTTATTCTGTTTCTTCTTTTGGTGTCCTCTTTAATTCAACCTTTTTTGGTTTTTTTATAGCTTAATTGGGTGGACGAGCCCACCTGGTGTTAAGTGGTTACTGGAGCCCATAGACATCTACAACGTAAATGCGCCACCCACCTTGAGATATAAGTTCTAAGGTCTCAAGTATAGTTACAACGGCTGCCCCGCCCTTCAAACCGAAACGCATTAAAGCTTCACGGCAGAAATAGGCAGGGCGGTGGTACCTACCCGTGCGGACTCACAAGGGGTCCTACCACCAGTAAGTTCTAAGTTTCGGTTCTATGATTTGCATTTTATTATTATATAATTTTTTATGTGCACATACTAATATCACAATTTATAGGTTTTTTTTTCTGGTGTTTTAATAGCACTTTATTCGTTCGTAAGCACTTTCTCTTCCATCGAATTACACAACGGTGTAATACAAATAGTCTCGAAGTTTCCGGCTACAAAGGTACTGAATATTAAACGAGAATTAACACTCAAAAATGAATAGAATTAAATTAAAAAAATAGATACAATTAAAATTTTCAAACTGTTATCTTGATGAGTTTCGTGTATATCAAAGGATATCTGGAGCTGATCTTAAATTATATATTCAATTAAATTTCGGTTTTTTCCCTACCTATTAGCTGGTTAAAAGGCTATTCCAGTTATACTTGGACGGGTAGGTGAGCTCATGGGCTCAACCTGAGAGAATTTGCTAACACTAGCCTTAGCAAGAGCAAATTTTTGCAGGATCTACTACCGATTTGTTGTTACTGTAGATGGGTAAACGAAGGTCACTAGAACGCAAAGATATCTAATAATTTTAGATAGTCGTAGTAGAATTAGGCGGGGTGGTGGTACCTACCCGTGCGGACTATCAAGAGGTCCTACCACTAGTAAAAAAGTGACTAATATCTAGTTTATCTTATTAATTTTCACATACACTACGTCATTCAGATCTTAAGTACCATTAAGTCGAAATCGCTTTCATACATCCCCTTCTCGGTGATTCACTAGTACTATGACACATGCTTTTCCAAAGAAAACCTACTGAAAAAAGCTTCTCAACTACTTCTAAACATCTATTAAATTGTACGGCTGACTTAGAACAAATTGTTATTGATCAAATTGATATAAAATGCACGTAGTCCAGGCGAATATTTGTAGAAAGAGATTTTTCTAGTTTGCTATTCGATTTTATTTAGAAAAAGAGAGAGAGAGAGAGTGAAATACACTTTATTGCACACCAAAACACAATTTACATTCGAAGACAGTCAAAAAGCGGATACATTTGTACAATAGCCGTTTAATATAGAGAAATTCTGGAAAATATAGCGTAAGTTTCGGTTACTATAGACCAGTGATTCTCAACCACTGTTCCGCGGCACTTTTGTGTGCCGCCAAATTTCAAAAGTGTGCCGCCAAATTTTGCGAATATATAATAATGTTAATATTATTGAATTATGTCATTTTAAAAGAAAAATATTTTAAACATGAATATATATTTAAATCCACAAAAAACAATTATAGTATATTTTAGTTTATTTCGTATATTAAATTTTTTTGATAAACTATTTATGCAGTGTGTTGTAGTAAGTAAATAATTTTTATCTTTTTTTTTGGGTGCCGCCAAATTTTGAAATCGTTAAATATGTGCCGCAACAAAAAAAAAGTTGAGAATCACTGCTATAGACAATACATTATTATAGAAGATATGTACATACAATATATATATATACCATTTACATATAATATGAAACAACGATTTGACATGATGAATAAATATAATGTGGTAACTATGTACTGGTGGTAGAATGTTATGAGTCCGCACGAGTAGGTACCACCACCACAACCCTACCTTTTTCTGCCGTGCAGCAGTAATGCATTTCGGTTTGAAGGCTAGGGCAGCTGTTGTTCTGAAAAATTGAGACTTAGAACTCATGTTTGAAGGTGGGTGGCAGCATTTATGTTGTTGATGTCTATGGGCTCCAGTAACCACTTAACAGCAGGCAGGCTGTGAGCTCGTCCACCAATCTAAGCAATAAAAAAAGAAAAAAAGAATCAGCATTCCTTATCTTAGGACGACGCGCTTGATGGTGAGTTATTGCTCATGGATAGCAACAATGCCATGGGTATAGCCAAGCCCCTGCCGCTGTTGTTGCAGCTATTGTTCTGAAAAATTGAGACTTAGAACTCATGTTTGAAGGTGGGTGGCAGCATTTATGTTGTTGATGTCTATGGACTGCAGTGACCTCTTAACAAACACTACATGGGCCGTTAACTCGTCCACTTATCTTAGCAATAAAGAAATGGATAGGTTCAGTTTGATAGCATTTATGTATTTATATATTATGTATATTCTTCGATATATCTTGGTGCACCCGTGCGAGTCCCGTTGTTAGATTGACCATAAATCGATAATAGTTGGCTTTGACGGACGGAATCCACTTAGTGACTTGAGTCGGGCATGATTCAATAACGCGCTTAAAAGCTTCATTGAGTGGTCCTTTCATTATTTACGAAGTTTCAGACACTTCATTGTTTCCGTGGTTTATCTACTATTTACTTAAAATTAACTATTTACTTAGTGTCAACATTGTTGGTTAACTGTTATAACTCCAACGCGTTTAAACAATTATTTAAGAGTTACTCAAGAGAAATCATGAATAAACTACCCCCAATTTTCTATTATAAATACGAGTGACTATTGTTGACAATACATTCCAGCTCGAGCAGCCGAAGGGAGCGGAGCTCTCTGTTGATATCGCTGTACGCTTGAAATGTAATAAACGGAATTCATTGGAAAAATTCGTCTTAATTGCTGTGACTATGAAAGTCAATGATAACGATGAAGAGAAATGACGTCATCATTCTTAAAAAACAACGTGGCGCCAGTCGCGCTGTCATACGATACATAATACTCGGATATTTCATAATTACTCGGATGACGAAAAATATACAAATGTTGTGCATGGCGTGATTTGTTCCCAGCTATCATTAATATAATATATTTATTTAAAATCTTATTAACTATAATTGTATAGTTGTATATTACACGACATAAAAAATAGATTGCCGCTGATGGCGGTGTCTACGACACCAGTATTGGTCAGGGCTCTAGGCAGCTGGATAGCGAAACTTTCTGAATACTATTATTATTAATATTATTATTATCAACTGGTATTCCTTTTTCTCGTCTTACACTGCCTTCTTTTTTCGTTTGTTCACATTATGATAATTATAAAAAAATTCTGTCAGAATAACTGGACACTGACGATGGAATCGTACTCAAGCCCTATGCTATTATTCAGCATTATCTACCGCCAGACTAACCGGGCTTTTAGTTCTAAATGCCCATTGAATTCGGAATAGCAGCTATGTATTCGCAACTGCAGTCCATTCCCTGATGTTTTTCAATCCCCACTTCCATCGCCATCCAAGTTGAGCTCCAGCTACGGTCATCTCTTCATGCGCTGCAGGGCCTCATAGTTTATGTCACCTAACTGCCTCAAACCAGGCCATGATATAACATTGAAAATTTGTTAATTTATATTATTGAAATGGTATAAGGATTTAATGGAAGATTGAGCAATTGGATACTGCTTTGTGGGTAGATGCTGCCAGCATTATTATTTCTTTTGATTGCTTAGATGGGTGGACGAGCTCACAAACCACCTGGTGTTAAGTGGTTACTGGAGCCCACAAACATTTACAACGTAAATGCACCACCCACCTTGAGATATGAGTTTTAAGATCTCAGTGTAGTTACAACGGCTGCCCCACCTTTCAAAACGAAACGCATTACTGCTTCACGGCAGAAATTTGCAGAGTGTTGGTACTTACCCGTGTGGACTTACACGAGGTCCTACCACCAGTAACTACGGAAATTATATTTTTGTGGGTTTCATTTTTATTACACGATGTTCACCGTGGAAGCCAATCGTGAACATTTGTTAAGTACGTATTTCATTACAAAAATTGGTACCCGCCTGCGGGATTCGAACACCGTTGCATCGCTAGATACGAATGCACCGGACGTCTTATCTTTTAGCCCACTACGACTTCATAATTACTATTAGCTCACGACAAGAAGCTTTGGATCAGTGCATTAATAATACGAGAGCAACTCACTGGTGGTAGGACCTCTTGGGAGTCCGCACGGGTAGGTATCACCACCCTGCCTATTTCCGCCGTGAAGCAGTAATGCGTTTCGGTTCGAAGGGTGGGCTAGCCGTTGTAACTATACCTTAGAACTTATATCTCGAGGTGGGTGGCGCATTTACGTTGTAGATGTCTATGGGCTCCAGAAACCATTTAACACCAGGTGGGCTGTGAGCTCGTCCATCCATCTAGCAATAAAAAAAAAACCAAATCCGATTTGGCCGAATTTTCATATAGTTCCCAAATGCTTTCGAGCGCAGAGTGATGGTTTAATGAACATTAACATTAATAACTCAACGACACGATGCACGCTTATGAGAATCGAATCGCCTGCCGTGAAATTATTTGCAGTTGGTTTGCGGAGGTCACGACCTTTATTCAATAATAAGCGCTTCGATAAGCATAAATTGCAAGGACGAGCATGATAGACCTGACACGCAGCGCTAATCTGAAACCTCAATCGATAGACTGAAGGTCACAGTAAGGACTGCGTTCATATTGTATTTTTACTGATAGTAGGACGTCTTGTGAGTCCGCACGGGTAGGTACCACCACTCGGCCTATTTCTGATGTAAAGCAGTAATGCGTTTCGGTTTGAAGGGCGGGGCAGCCGTTGTAACTATACTTGAGACCGTGAAAGTTATATCTCAAGGTGGGTGGCGCATTTACGTTGTAGATGTCTATGGGCTCCAGTAACCACTTAACACCAGGTGGGCTGTGAGCTCGTCACCCCAACTAAGCAATAATAAAAAAAAACTGGTGGTGGACGTCTAGTGATTCCGTACGGGTAGGTAGGTACCACCACTCTGCCTATTTCTGACGTGAAGCAGTAATGCGTTTCGGTTTGAAGGGCGGGGCAGCCGTTGTACTGTAAAAACGAAGGCCGCAGAACTCATACCTCAAAGTAGGTGACGGCACTTACGTTTAAGATGTCTATGGGCTCCGGTAGCCACTTAAAACCAGATGGAACGTAAGATTTCCACACATCTAAGCAATAAAAAACAAAAAAAAAAACCCCTCATACAGCAGAGCATGTTACTAAAACAACTTAGGACCTAGGACAATTTTTTTTTTAATTACCATTTACGATCACTCGAATTTACTTTGTGACCCCTTTTATATTCGTGAATAGCTTAATTTTGTACACGAACGCATTGCTGGGTCACGCCAAGGTCTGATTACCTTGTTTCTCAGTTTGTTCGATACGCTATAGTAACCGACAGCTCAGCACGCATAGCTCACAGTCTTTACTGTCTTTTTCGCGCTAGACGGCCGATTAAGCTCACGGAGTACCTTTTGTTTACTGGTCATGAAGGCTTATAAGCCAGCGGGTACGGGTCGAACAGTGAACAGTCGACGTCACACAAAATACGTCATATCAGATCCCCCTGATCCACTATCGGTGTTTTTAGGCATTCCAAGCACTGGTAACCGTTCTGATCGAACCCGTCGAGTGCTAAGAAGGACTCGGCGAGTAAGTAACCCTCAGACCCAGAGTTTCTCGCCGGATCTTCTCAGTAGGTTGCGTTTTGGATCCGGTGGTAGATTCTTTTTTATTTATTTTTTTATTGCCGTATAGGCAGACGAGCATACGGCCCACCTGATGGTGAGTGGTTACCGTCGCTCATAGACGCCAGGAATGCCAGGGACCAGGGGTCTACCTTTCAATACTCTCCACAAGCCTCATTTGAAGTAGGACATGTCATAGCGCTCGGGAAACACCGTGGGGGGGAGCTCATTCCACAGCCGGATGGTGGAACCCTATCTGAGCTTAGCTGGAACAGCCTCCCATCAGAGATTAGGAAAGAAAACGTATTGCATTTATTCGCTTAGAAAAATTGGTATTCGCAACCAAGCAAGCTTTGTAAACGATAAACTGGATTCCATTTTAATAAGTTAAGCCATCAAAAATATTATATTCGAGCTTAAAATTTTGCTTCATTCACGTTAAGTCTGTGAGGTGTCAGTGAACTTTAGGATTTAGGGCTGTCTAAGTAACATAAAAAAAAATCGATTGCTTAATATACTTATATGAATGAACATTATTTAAAAGGTTACAATTAAAGACATTTACTGGTGGTAGGACCTCTCGTGAGTCGGTTTTTTATAGCATAGATGGGTAAACGAGCTCACGGCCTACCTGGTGTTAAGTGGTCACCGGAACTCATAGACATCTACGATATAAATGCCGCCACCCGCCTTGAAATATGAGTTCTAAGGTCGCAGTGTAGTTACAACGGCTGCCCCATTCTTCAATCCGAAACGCATTACTGCTTCACGGCAGAAATAGGCAGGTTGAGTATAGTTACAACGGCTGCCCCACCCTTCAAACCAAAACGCATTACTGCTTCACGGCAGAAATAGGCAGGTTGGTCGTACCTACCCGTGCAGGCTTACAAGAGGCTCTACCACTAGTGATTATTAATATAATATTTTCTTCGGTATTCGCGAGTTGAAGAAATTGAAATAAAAACGACTTTTATTGTAATTATACTATTTCCGACATTAACCATGTTTTTATAGTTACTAGTGATCCCCCGGTAGTCGAAATTCGACTATAATTAATTGAAATTATAACTTTGTACACTATTACGATTTTATTATCAAAATTTAATTAAATATAATCAAAATATATCGAGTATAATCACAGATTTCACCAAGACTACACTTTAGACAAATATTACGAAATAATAAAGACAAACAATATTTATTTTTTTCTCAATTTGACCACAGATTATATAAGAAAAGTTTGAGAATAAACAAATAGTATGCATGCGTGTGTGTGTGTGTAAAATACACAGTAGTGTGTGTAATGTTTTCTTTATTGATGTAATGTATGTTTTACGCCTTATTTAAAAAAAATCTTGGCATTGTGCACTTCTTCTCTATATTCTCTATAAGTGTAGAAAATTTCATACTCCTCCGTCCGCGCAATTTTCGTAAAAAGGGATACAAAGTTTTTGCTTCACGTATTAATATATAGATAGTCTGTAACCACGTTAATTGTAAAATATTCGAAATGTCAAAAACGTAATATAATTACAGTAAAAAAGGCGAAACTAAAAGCGTAAAAGTAATTTTAGTTAAAAATTTGCGAATAATTTATTTAATACGTAGTTCGATACGTAATAAGTATGACGTAAATAGAAATATAAAAAGGCCATTGTCCGATCCACTGAAGCCCGTAGTATATGAATATGAAAGAGTGATTTCTCTATTGAACAAGAACCGACCTAAGCCGCAGTAACAATACCTTTTTTTCTGTAGGCGAAGCATTTTTGCGGAACATAATGGAGGTTATGTTATTCCTAATTCTTGTGTATGTGTTGTTATATTTCGAAATTTCTTTTATTGCTTAGATGGTTGGACGAGCTCACAGCCGACCTGGTGTTAAGTGGTCACCGGAACTCATAGACATCTAGTACGTAAATGCCGTCACCTGCCTTGATATGTGAGTTTTAAAACTCCTTTAATAAATCACATTTTTTTATTGCTTAGATGGTTTGACGAGCTCACAGCCGACCTGGTGTTAAGTGGGTACGGGACCCCATAGAAATCTACTACGTAAATTCCGCCACCTACCTTGAGATATGAGTTCTAAGGTCTCAAGTACAACGGCTGCCCCACCCTTCAAACCGAAACGCATTACTGCTTCACGGCAGAAATAGGCAGGGTGGTGGTACCTACCCGTGCGGACCCACAAGACGTCCTACCACCGGTAACCAGATCTCTATCAAGCTTCGCGGGATCATCCGATCGATCTAAATATTAGTTGTGAATATTCGCGAAATCGGTCCAGCCGTTTTGGAGTCTATAGGGAACACAAACACAAGCCTATAGAGAAAACTAATAACATAAATGTGTAAATGTGTTTGTATGGCCTTATTTCACGTAGAAACAAACACAACGGAATGACATGAATTATTTAGTAGTATTATTATTATGTGAGGAGAGCTATTTATACCGAAATAATATCTTATTTTCCGGAACAACATAATGACGAATCTCTCTTAACCACGCGGACAAAGCCGTGGGTAATAGCTAACAGTATCTATAAGGTAGAAATATATATGGAAATATAGGAAGAGAGCGGAATTGTCGTATCTTGAAAAACTCAACTTTATACCGCAAACATAAATTTATTTATATCTATATATATAAAAATGAATTGCCGTTCGTTAGTCTCGCTAAAACTCGAGAACGGCTGGACCGATTTGGCTAATTTTGGTCTTGAATTATTTGCGGAAGTCCAGATAGAAGATTTAAAATATGAAAATTCTCGTAATTAAATAAAAAATAACAATTTTGTTTTTCGTTTGATTTGTCCTCCGTCGGACGGATTCCTTTTGTTTGTTTTAAGTTTATTTTATACAAAAGTTTAGGTCTTTTATTTTTGATTGAGGCAGACTGCCGGCTCAGCTAGTAAATAAATAAATTAATAATTGTGAACAGCTCGCGCGCGGTCATCTGGTCCCAATTTATGATAACCTGTGTTGCCGGTACCAGAGACTGACATCATCATCATCGTTCTCCTGCCCTACTCCCAGTTTTACTGGTGGTAGGACCGCTTGTGAGTCCGCGCGAATAAGTACCACCACCCTGCCTATTTCTGTCGTGGAGCAGTAATGCGTTTCGGTTTGAAGGGCGGGGCAGCCGTTGTAACTGTATTGAGACCTTAGAACTTATATCTCAAGGTGGGTGGCGGATTTTCGTTGTAGATGTCTATGAGCGCGTCAGCGCGCAATAAATAAAAAATAAAAAGATGTGTGGTGTCGTGTGACACCGGATAGGAACGAAGTTCCTTATTATAAAAATATTAATTGTAAGTTCTATTCGAGGTATAAAGAAAATAAAACTCGAGGTTTCGCAACAATCCACGATCATTCGGTAACGTGCGAGCTTATTGTGGTACACTTCATTCACGGTTGTTTGCATAAGAGTTAGTGTATTGCGCAAACGAACGCTCTGAGATCGTGGTCAATGATAAAAATATAAGTTATTTTTTGTACGTTATTACAAAGTTAGGTCGTAAACTGTGTGCATTACTAATAAAAATCTTACGTTACGGACTTTTTTCTCGGTTAGGGTACCCCTCCGTATCGTCCCTTATGGAACTTCGTTCCAAAAAAATAATACGCTAAATTGGATTTCATTGTTAATAATTTCATAATTAAAACCGCGTTGATAAGCCTATCGGAAATAACGAAAGCGTATAGGTTAGAATTCTTGCTCCATATATGTATAAGCGGAACGCGAGAATTCAAAGTGTGAATCCTGTTAGATCACTCAACACATCCCTCAAACGACATGTCAGTACAAAGCGTGCTGACGTTTTGACGCCGGCTCTAGGAACAAAGGTGTGACGTCACACGGAGACATGTGACTAGCGGTCTGAGTGTTTGTTCGTGTTTGTTTCAACTTGGGAGTTCGAGGGCTGAGTTTTGTTACAAATCTATGCAAATAAATAAAATTGGTATTATTTTTTTCCCTACCTAAGCTGAGAGCCTTGAGAGGCTATTTCAGCGTAACCTTAACTAGTAGGTGAGCTCACGGGGCTCAAACCTGACGACGTTGCCTACAACGTTGCGAACCCTAGCAAGAGCCGTGCTTCGCAGAATCTACTACCGGATCGGAAACGCGACCCACTGAGAAGATCCGGCGAGAAACTCAGTGGGCTGTGTCTGTGGGTTCAAAATTGGAGTGTCTGTCTATCTGTCTGTTTGTAATAATGAAATAACCACTTTTTGCTAAATGCGTAAGTATGTACCTAATACATAGTGTATATAAAACATAGTGCATACACCAAAATAACATTTTTTTTAAATGTTGTCTGCCTGTCTGTCTGTCTGTTTGTTCCGGCTAATCTCTGAAACGGCTGGGCCGATTTTGACGGGACTTTCACTGATAGGTAGCTGATGATATAAGGAGTAACTTAAATGATTTTTAGACTAGCTTCGCCTAGCGGCGTCACCCGCGTTACGAAAATAACCGCGGCTAACATCACGGGACTAGACCATCAATAATAAAATTTAATGTTTCCGAAACGAAAAAAAAACGGTTTTTTTAAAGATCCCTTTTATTTGGTACCGCCGCCCTCACTTCGCTTTATTTAATTTTATTGCTTAGATGAGTGGACGAGCTCACAGCCCACCCGATGTTAAGTGGTTACTGGATCCCATAAACATCCACAACGTAAATGCGCCACCTACCTTGAGATATAAGTTCTAAGGTCTCGAGTATAGTTATTTTTATTATATATATTATTAATTGTTAATTGTTGTTATTGTTTTTTTTACGGGGTGTTATGACCTGGTAACTAAGTCCTTTAGGTCATGTCTCAGAAATGATAATATGGTGTGAAATGATTATTGAGATGATTAATTTGAGAGATTAATCAACTGGGATGAAATTAAATTAAATACGATGAGATGAAAATAATCTCTGTAAGATGGTAGTCATTTACTGAGATTTTTTCAGTGGACTTTTTGGAGGATCCCGAGAAGTTACGTCCAGCGGCTTTGTTTCATTTTCCCACATTTGTGCACTTTCACAGATACTAAGCAGTTAATTGACCACCGTTATTACACATTTAAACCTGAAGAAACACTAAATAGACAAAATAAAACTAATCACACAACTGCACTCCTCGCGTTCCCGCCAAAAAGTCCCATTGTTGTTTAAGTGTTATTATATTAATCTCTATATATAGAGTGTTCCACAAAAGCTATATTAAACCAAAAATTGTAGATACTTTTTTTATCAGGATTATCGATTGGACGAAAGAAAAAAACATGTTTCCAAGTAAAGTGCTTCGAAATAGAGATTACTTGAACATAACTAAAAATATAACATAACTAAAAAACTATTCTTCTGCCAGCCCTTGAATTATATTTTTACGTCAGGTATCGTAATACGATTCGTAGTAAAAAATAAGGTTGGCCACATATAAAAATATATGAATTTTTAATTTTTTTATATTGTTTAGAAGATTGGACGAGTACACGGCCCATTTGTCGTTAAGAGGTTACCGGAGGACATCAACGACATAAATGCCGCAATCCACCTTGAGACATGAGTTCTAAGTATCCGTTTTTACAGTAAAATCGACCGTAAGACCCGATTTATAAGTGCAATCCAAGCTTAATTACTCAAAAGAGGAACAAACCGAAAAACTTCAGATTGTTTTCAGAAGTCTGAAGAAAAGCTGCAAGCTCAATTGTGCGGTGGGCGAATCTAGCTCAAAGAACTTAAATAATTTTAAACTATTTTTACTGGTGGTAGGACGTCTGTTGAGTCCGCGCGGGTAGGTACCACCGCCCTATTTATGCCGTGAAACAGTAATGCGTTTCGGTTTGAAGGGTGGGGCAGCCGTTGTAACTGTACTTGAGACTTTAGAACTTATATCTCAAGGTGGGTGGCGCATTTACGTTGTAGATGTCTATGGGCTCCAGTAAGCACTCAACACCAGGTGGCCTGTGAGCTCGTCCACCCATCTAAGCAATAAAAAAAAACGCGAAATTATTTGCATTATTTAAGTGTAAAATATAAATAAGTTTTCTTTTGTTTGTTCACGAGAGGAATCGTTGTAAAATATTAGCTTTACCTCCCATAAAGTTTATATATTATATTATGATGAGATTATGGATTTTTAGTTCTGAATACTAAAGATATTTTAAGGACAATAGGGATGAGTAATCAATTTTTAAAATATTTTCTTTTTATCGATGAAAACCAAAAATTGTTTAAAATAATTGGACCGTATCTTTTAAATTAGTTCAAGAAGTAACGAGTTAGAACAGTTAATACACTACCGCTACCCAGTAGATTTAAATTAAATTTAATTAGAATTAATCGAATCGATAAATGCACGTGGCAGCCCTAGTCGCCCTGAGTTAATATTACCTCAGTGTGCCCCAATAGTTTGCCGACTATTTCTAGGTAATAATCCTTGGAAGGTTGTTACACACCGGCTTATTAAACGAAAAGCTATTTATGATATATATGTTCACGCTTCTCATCTGATTTCCTTATAGACAGCGACGTTTTCTAAAAAACTGATTTATCTACCAAAAAAAAAGTTATACAAATACGATGTTGCAACGGTTAATACTCCTGACTACTAGGCCGAGGGTTGTGGCTTCGGTTCCCACATCCAAGAAACGTTCGTGTGATAAACAGATTTTCTTGCTCTTTATCTGGATGTATAATATCCACGTATGTAAATTTTTAAAGGTATTGTTACGCGGGCAAGCGTAACGCCATCTATCGTCGAATAGCAGAAACGAACATCAAAAGAACTAGTCAAATCGAGAACGCTCGAGAAGTGCAATACCATCTATTAACAAATAGCGGAAACACACATCGAAACGACTGGCCTTATCGAGAATGCTCTCGATAATTCTAGGGATGTCGTATAGACTATAAAAGAGTTCCAGAGATGAGACGAAGCTAGTAAGCGGTTCTACTCGAAGCGAAACAGCGAACGGATCACCTGAAGCGAAGCGGAAGAAGTGCACTGAGAATTTGAAAGTGTTTGTCGAGTGTTTTAAATGTTCTAAATGTTAAATAGAGGGTTAATTTGTACTTCGGTGGAAGTTTTATTTATCCCGAACCCCATTGCGTAACAGTATGTATGTCAGTCTGTAGTTCCCATAGTACAGGCAATTCAAGTTAAGGGACATATTATGACGGTGTGCGACTTTTCCCCGTTACTACTCCACTCAAAGCTGGAATAGTCCTTAGGTGCCAGGGAATGGGTAGGGAAAAAACTTTACTCATATATTGCGTTATGGAATTAGTTGGGCGTTATAAGAAACGAAGTACGTACTCGTGCATATATGAATATCAACTCTAAAGCTGCTACGTTAAAATTGAAACTCTAATGATAAGTAATATAATCTATATTTTAATACCTGAGGCAAAAACTTTGTACCCCTTTTCACGAAAATTGCGCGGACGGAGGAGTATGAAATTTCCCACACTTATAGAGAATGTAGAGAAGGAGTGCAGAATGCAAATATATTTTTTAAAATAATGCATAAAAAATACATTAAATCAATAAAAGAAACATTACACACACCACCATGTATTTGACATAACACATACATATAAATATACTCTTTGTTTATTGTCAATTGTCAAACTTTTCTTATTATTTAAAGTCTGTGGTCAAATTGAGAATAGATTAATTAATATTTTTTGTCTTTAATATTATTTATCTATAGTGTAGTTTGGCGAAATCTGTGATTATATTATAGAAGTATAATAAATAGTGTTTGACAATAGAACCATACTAATGTTCAAACTTATAATTTCAATTAATTATAGTCGAATTCCGACTACCGGGGGACCACTAGTTAGTTATATGTAATAGATTATTAGAGGATATCTGTGCAAAAATGTGACAGTCTTGAAATATTGATGGTGACTGGCACGATAGCAGGCAAAAGATCTCGTGGCCGCAATCCAATGGGCTGGTCCGACCAAATCCGCACCACTCTACGATACCACAGTCTACGATGCCATAGACACCGTCGAGAACAGAGGAAGACTGGTGGTAGGACCTCTTGTACCTCCGCACGGGTAGGTACCACCATGCTGCCTATATCTGCCGTGAAGCAGTAAAGCGTTTCGGTTTGAACGGTGGGGCAGCCGTTGTACTGTAAGGACCCAGACTCAGAACTCACGTCGCGTATTGCGTGACGAAATTCACGTTGTTAATGTGTGCTTCGGTGACCACCTAACACCGGGAGGGACGTGATTTCATCCACACATGTGAGCAATACAGAACAAAATTTAGGATTTTCTTGAGATCGCGTATTACGTGCGACATTTTCAGCTCTTATCGAAATAAAACGTAATGTTTTTTTGAATCGTCTAAGTCAGATGTCATGTTTAAGGCCAGTTTATCTGTAGGGCGCGGCGGCCGAGCCCACAGCGTACCGAATTAGTCAGAAATAGAACTAAAAGTTACGTTTTTATATTATTTTCATTACATTGGTCGTTCTGCTAATCATAATTCAATTAAGGTTCTAATTATTAGTAACTAGCGGCCCGCTCCGGATCTGCTCGGGTCTTTAACAAAATTTTCAACGACATTTGACGTTGTTTTATTAGTTAGACATATGCTGTCGCGACACTTTTTGTAAATAATAATGTGTTGTACAAAGTCGTAGTACACCTTGGGTATCATTATTGGAGTTTTAGTAAGGATCCCTTTTTTTTTTTTCAAAAAAATTATAGGTTATGTCACACAGGAATAAGTGTAGTTTCCAAACAGTGAACGAATTATTCAAATCGGTTCAGTAGTTTCGGAGCCTATTCAATACAAACAAACAAACAAACAAACAAATTTTTCCTCTTTATAATGTTATAGTATAGATTATTTAGATGACGCGTACTCCAAAATATACTTAAAGAGCGTCTTATGAGTCCGCACTGGCAGGTACCACCACCCTGCCTATTTCTGCCGTGAAGTAGTAATGCGTTTCGGTTTGAAAAGCAGGTAGCCGTAGTTAAAAGTGAGATATTAGAACTCATGTCTCAAGGTGGGTGGTGGCATTTACGTTGTAGATATCTATGGGCTCCGGTAACCACTTAACATCAGGTGGGCTGTTAGCTGGTCCAATCATTATAGCAATAAAAAAAAATATAAAAATCTTAACCGCGACTGATTGCCGTCGAGACGTGTTACAAATAAGACGATTTTTTATAGACGAGCTCATGGAGTCCAGCCTGAGTGAATTCGCAATAGAATTCTCTATATAACTAGCGACCCGCCCTCGCTTCGCTTCGGAAACATTAAATTTTATTATTGATAGCTGAGCATCGCAATGTTACCCGCGATTATTGTCGTACCGCAGGTACAGTAGTCTATAAAAAGTAACCTAAGTTTCTCCTTATATCATCAGCTACCTATCAGTGAAAGTCTCGTCAAAATCGGTTCAGCCATTCCAGAGATTAGCCGGAACAAACAGACAAAAAAACAGACAAAAATTGTAAAAAATGTTATTTTGGTGTATGTACCATATATATATTCATATGCATGTAGTAAAAAGCGGTTATTTCAATATTACAAACAGACACTCCAATTTTATTTATAGGAAGAGAGCGGAGAGAATTGTCGTATCTTTAAAAACTCAACTTTATACCGCAACCATAAAACTATTTATTTATAATAATATAATAATTAGCTTTAGATACCATACCATACTGATTATCAACTTCCTATCTCTATTATAAATATTAGTTGTGAATTTTTCAAATAGTTTTATGGCTCTGTTGTAAAGTTGGGTTTTTCAAGTTACGACAATTCCGCTTATTTCCGTCGATTTAAAAATAGAACTTTTTTTTTCCTACCTATGCTGATAGCCTTGAGAGGCTATTTCAGCTTCACCCTAACGTGTAGGTGAGCTCACGGGGCTCAAACCGGAGTGTTGCTAACACTGGCCCTAGTAAGAGCAATGCTTCGTTGAATCTACCACAGGATTGGAATCGCGACCCACTGAGAAGATCCGGCGAGAGACTCAGTGGGCTGTGTCTATGGGCTAGTTCGCTTCGACGAGGACAATGACCGGGGCTGGCAAAGCTTGGAGACGTTGATTGTGCGTTGTCCGGTCGTCTGGATAGGGTATGAAATTAAACTAGAGGTCCCGCAGTAGTCGAAATTCGACTATAATAATTAATTGGAATTGTAAGTTTGTACACTATTATGATTGTATTTTATACTTCTATAATCACAAACTTCGCCAAGGCTACACTATAAAAAATATTAATAAAGACAAACAATATTTAATCTCAATTTGACAACAGACGTCAAGAACAAAAGTTTGACAATAAATAGTATGCATGCGTGTGTGCGTCAAATACATGGTATGTAGTGTGTGTAATGTTTTCTTTATTAATTTCATGTATCTTTTATGCATTATTTTAAAAAAATATTAGCATTGTGCACTTATTCTCTATATTCTCTATAAGTGTGGAAAATTTCATACACCTCCGTCCGCGCAATTTTCGTAAAAAGGGATACAAAGTTTTTGCTTCACGTATTAAATATATAGATTTCCTGGGTATAAAGTACAAGGCCACTGTAGTCTTTCTGTCCAGGGATGGGATCCTCGGAAGTTCTACCATACAATCAGCATCATCAACATAAATTAGCATAAAAATTTAAAAAAATATTTAAATTATCAATTACTTTAAAATTATTAGTTAAAATTAATTGTTGCGTGACTAAAGTCGATCTCGTAATATGGCAATACGGAACGAATGTAATGGCTAACAATTTTATACGATGTCAATGTGTTTGAACAACTCAGCCGTTTGTTTCGGGATTGTGTGAACGTCAACTGTTTCTATCAATCTATATCTATCTTATATTCCAAGACCAAAATTAGCCAAATCGGTCCAGCCGTTCTCGAGTTTTAGCGAGACTAACGAACCTTCTTGTAGAAGTCCAGAGAAGGTTTAAAGGGTAGATAAATATGAAAATGCTCGAAATTAAATAAAAATTACAATTTTGTTTTTCCTTTGATGTGTCCCCCGTCGGACGGGTTCCTTTTGTTTGTTTTAAGTTTATTTTATACAAAAGTTTAGGTCTTTTATTTATCGATTGAGGCACTACAAAGTCTGTCGAGTCAGCTAGTGGCTAATAATTTTATAGCATGTCAATGTGCTTGAACAACTCTGCCGTTTTCTTCGGGATTGTGTGAAAATCAACTGTTTCTATCAATAATATTTATCTGTTCTATATATTAATACGTGAAGCAAAAACTTTGTACCCCTTTTTACGAAAATAGCGCGGTCGGAGAAGCATAAAATTTTCCACACTTATAGTTTATATACAGAGGGAGGGCAGAATGCTAATATATTTTTTAAATTATGCATAAAAATTTATATAAAATCAAAAATCAATAAATAAAAACATGACATACGCTACCATGTATTTGACACACACACGCATATAAACTCTTTTGTTTATTGTTAGCCTATGGTCAAGATGAGAACAGATTATATAATATTGTTTGTCTTCAATATTATTTAACTATAGTGTAGCCTTGGTGAAATTTGTTATTACAGAGGTCTATGATAGCCTTTGAGAATAGACCCTTGATAATATTCAAATTTATAGTTTAAATTGATTGTAGCCGAATTTCGAATACTGGGAGATTAGTATTTATTAAATTGTCATTTGCAGTTGGAGAAATACGTACACAGTCTAATTTGATTATACGCCTAAGCAACTGGTGGGAGGCCTTATTGTTTCACGGTAGAAATAGGCAAGTGGATGAGATGCGTGTGCGGTTACAATAAGACTTATGGTCGATAGTAACATTGAATTATTTTAAGCTGCACTCAGTTCTTATCCTAACAAGATGCAAATTAAATATAACTTATATTCTTCAGACTAAGTAGGAGAATCATGCTAAAAGACATAGCCCTAGAGATTGCGTGATTGAAATGACAGTAGCCAGAACACAGCGGTCATAGAAGAGACGCCACCTGGGGCTAGAAAGTGGTGACCACGTGCTTAGAGGACGCAGCGTTGGTGCTCCCACCTGTGAAGGGTCGCAAATCCGCAGGAAGCTGGCAATAATCAAATTATTTTAATTAATATAAATTGAATATGCCAATTTCGAAAAGGGCTCATCTCTGAACATGTAAAATATTCTGGAAATGAAAAAAAAAAACTGATTATTTTCTAAAGCAGTGTAAAATTTAAAATATTAACTTTTGAGATATATTTTAGTGTTAATTAGCAATTGAAAATTACTGGAATTATTATAAAATGGGTGTAGGTAAGCCTCAAAACTACGTGTATATGAAAAAACGTATTTGACAAAATATGCGACATGTGCCCTTTTCGCATTGCATATTCAATTATTTTATTAATATGTGTCTAAATATGGAAACATAATAATATGTGTACACTCTAAAACGGCCGAGCCGATTTAGATGAAAATGTAGGTAGTTTTCGGATTGACCTAGCCAATGATACTGTCAAGTTTGGTAGCGATCGGACTAAAGTCAAATCAAATATTCGCCAGCAAAGCGTGCTGGTTTTGATTAACGTTCCAACAAAAACCCTCAAAATTATACCACTTCAACGATACCATTAAATATGCCACGGGACTTTCAACACTAAGCTAAAGCGTCTGAAGATTTAAAATCGTGAGCAGATAACGTCTAAACAGTAACGAACGTTTAATTAATTTAATTATTATAACAATCGTAAAATTACGCAACGAAGTTATGGGATTCAGTCGTCGTCGGCAGATCCTTCGAATCCCTCCTTAAGGGTTAACGCCCTGTATTTGAGTGATGTAGGCAAAATAAAAGAGAACTGTTCAAGTCGACAATTCGTGTAATACTGTCATAATTTAGTGTGTGCATTTTTTTTTAAAGCTTTTGCATAGATATTATCGCGTGCCTTGAGCGCGGCTTGAGAGCGGAATCGTGAAATTCCGTAACGAAAAAAACCTTACACCCCTCACTACGTCTACTATGTGGCTCGCGTTTAACACATTCACACATTGCGCTTGTGTAGTGTTTAAAGTGAGAAGTCTAAGCACCGATTTATGTACTATCAAAATATGTGATATAATTTCGTGGGTAACATAACGATAGCGCGATTCAGCTTTTGCATGAACGCCATCTATCGGCGACAAACGGTTTTTTTATTGCTTAGGTGGGTGGACGAGCTCACAGCCCACCTGGTGTTAAGCGGTTACTGGAGCCCATGGACATCTACAACGCAAATGCGTCACCCACCTTGAGATATAAGTTCTAAGGTCTCAGTATAGCTACAACGGCTGCCTCACCCTTCAAACCGAAACGAATTACTGCTTAACGGCAGAAATAGGCAGGGTGGTGGTACCTACCCGCGCGGACTCACATGAAGTCCTACCACCAGTAATACACTCATTTAACACAAAGCACATGTAAAGTTATTCTAAAGTAAATTCAGTGCCATTCATGGTTAGCGGGGGTTGAGCGATAATTGTCGACTCCCTATTCCGCAAACCCGCGATGAATCGCATTCATTAGTACACTAAATACAAGCCCCTTTATTACGGTTCGACGTTGGCTGAGTCGTGTGACGTTTCCGGAACCCATTTTAATTGGAATTGAGATTATTAATGCGCGATTATTAAAAGTGGTTCTTTTAAATATGATATTATTATTATTTTTGAAGTTATACTTCTTTAGGCGCGTTATGAAAAAATGATGATAGTGAAATTTTACAATGCGCGCGCACCGTGACACAAAATTAACAGAATGAACCTGTCCACTAAATCGCTCATTACAATACGACCGACGTAGCTTGGCGAGTCTGAATATAGCCGCAGGTGAACTTTCCGAACCGTACCGAGAATTACCGAATTTATACGATGTCAAGAAAAGGGATGTCCAATATGTGTGTTTGAGGATGTTGTTTAATCGATTTTTTTTCAAATTGATTAAAATTTAAATAAATAAAAAAGAAATAAATTTAATAAAAATAAAGTATAACTTCTTACGCGCGTACATAAGTACACGCACCCCTTTTTTATTGCACAGATGGGTGGACGAGCTCACCACCTGGTGTTAAGTGGTTACTGGAGCCCATAGACATCTACAACGTAAATACCGCCACTCACCCTGAGACATGAGTTCTAAGGTCTCAGTTTTTACAGTACAAAGGCTGCTCCGCTCTTAAGCCGAAACGCATTACTGCTTCATGGCAGAAATAGGCATAGCGATGGTGCCTACCCGTGCGGGTCTATTTTTTTTGCCCGCTACGATTTTTTTACACGATGTTATTCCTTCACCGTGGAAGTGATTTGTGAAAATTAAGTAAGGTAGGCAGCGGCTTGGCTCTGCCCCTGGCATTGCTGAAGTCCATGGGCGACGGTAACCACTCACCATCAGGTGGGCCGTATGCCCGTCTGCCTACAAAGGCAATAAAAAAAAAAAAAAAAGTATGTATATTGTTAGATTTTTTTATCTGTCTGCAGGATTCTAACACCGGCACGGTCGCATCGCTCGATACGAATGCACCGGGTTTCTTATCATTTAGGGCTTTTCACAGTCTCCTGTGTGGTGAATTAGTAATTCCTTCCATAATAATTCCATTTCACTACGTTTGCCGCTAGGGCGCTGTTCCAACTTCATACAAATTTGAGTTAACTTTTACGCGAACGAGAACGTTAAAAAACTCGCACTAAGCACACTGATTACTATCACATGCCTTTCTTGGAATGAGACTTGAGAAACAGTATTTAGTCTGAATCCTATAGTAATAACTTACCACCAGCTGAACCATGAAATTATGAATTCTTAGAACTAACGAGCGACCCGCCCTCGCTTCGCTTCGGAAACATTAAATTTTATTATTGATAGGCGAAGCCCGCCATGTTGCGCGCGGTACGACAATAACTGCGGGTGACGCCGCGGGGCGAAGCTAGTCTAAAAATAGTAGCCTAAGTTACTCCTTATATCATCAGATACCTATTAGTGAAAGTCTCATCAAAATCGGTCTAGCCGTTCCAGAGATTAGCCGGAACAAACAGACAGACAGACAGACAAAAATTGTAAAAAATGTAATTTTTGTGTATGTACCGTATATATATGCATATGCATTTGGTAAAAAGCGGTTATTTCAATATTACAAACAGACACTCCAATTTTATTTATCTATATATTAATACGTGAAGCAAAAACTTTGTATCCCTTTTTACGAAAATTGTGCGGACGGAGGAGTATGAAATTTTCCACACTTATACAGAATATAGAGAAGAAGTGCACAATGCTAATATTTTTCAAAATAATGCATAAAAGATACATTACCCCAATAAAGTAAACATTACACACACTACATACCATGTATTTGACGCACACACGCATGCATACTATTTATTATCAAACTTTTGTTCTTGACGTCTGTTGTCAAATTGAGAATATATGTAGATTAAATTTGTTAATATTTTTTATAGTGTGTAGTCTTGGCGAAATTTGTGATTATAGAAATATAAAATACAATCATAATAGTGTACAAACTTACAATTCCAATTAGGTAATTATAGTCGAATTTCGACTACTGCGGGACCTCTAGTAGATAGAAATGGTTTAAAATCCTTACGTTTTTTTCTGTTGCAGGTACCTCAAACGCAAATACAACATGTTATAACGTGAAAACGACTCATTTGTAATCGAGTGTCACGAAATAAAACGTTAAAAATATTTAGTTTAAAAAAAAAAAAAACAAAAAAATTAATAGAACAATGGGTTGCAATACTAGTTCGGAAGCGAAAAACGAAAAAAACAATCAAAATGAACAGAAGGCACAGAATAACGAGAATAAAGCCAATAACGCTACGGGTGAGTACAGAAAGCGTACTTAGTTAAAAGATAATGTAAATTCACGATAATTGAGGCCTGTAAAATCAAAGGCAGCTAAACGCCATAGTGTCGTAAAATGTATTAACAATGGCTCTATCTTGTTTAGTTAGTTGAACATGCTTTAGTGTTTTCATGTTATAACAAATGCAGCTAAACCTCTAACAAATTCAGTTCAAAAAAGTTAACTTTTTTGAACTGAATTTGTTAGAACTGAATTTGTTAGAGGAATTTGTTAGAGGTAGAGAGGAGGTAAGTTTACTCTGTATTAAGTACTAATAAACGAAGTTTTGTCATTTAAAATTCAGATTATTAGTAATATTCTCATTCTTTATAAATCTGCTTTAAAATAAAGAATATCGTAGCTATACCAACAAAGTTATTTCAGATTCTCAAACCGGGAGTGTTATCAACACTGGTCCTAGCAAGAGCAGTACTTCGATGGATCAGGAGGATCCGTAATGACGTGTTTAGGGCCGATTTTTTTAGTTTACCTGAATATTTGACAGATTTGGATATAGCTGCCTTTGATTTTATAGGCCTCAATTCTCGTGTTTGTTCATGTCATCAAAGGTTTTGGAGTTTATTCGAAAGACCTTAATTATTTTTAGAGGTTAGCGCCATCTATGCGACAACCTTTGAAACAATGAGATACAAACAAAATGTTAATTTTAGTTATGAAATTTTTTGTCCGTTCTAGTTGTGAAAATCGTTCAGAGATGGCGCTGAATGTTCAAGTCGAGCACTGTGAGGACACGGAAAACTTTCTAATAAAAAATTATAACAACTTTTTGAGCCACGACCTCTGCTCCGTTTAATTTTTATAATTATTTTTTTATCTCTTAATTTGCTATGGGTGATCTCAACGCTAACTAGAGAGACACAGTTGAAGTTTTTTATTATTAATGAGGGATTACTGGTAGCCCGGAGTCCTTTTAAGTTTCACCAGGACAGGTGGGCGAGCAAACACTCAACCAGGAGGGGAGGTTGACGTCTCAACTATACAGTAACACAGGAATAGGCCACCGATTATGGTACCATTTTGTATTGGTTCTTGTTTTTACCGGGCCTTACTGGACTGTCGGATTACTAATGAAGTTAGAAAGTTCTTATTAACGAAGGCGTTGTCACTTTAATATTGTCAACGCCATCCACTAACTACTTAAAACCAGGTAATCCGTGAGACTATCTGAACTACACTAACACACTTTAAATATTTCAAATAAGACATAAATTGAAAGAGCTGAAAAGTATTTTAGTACCTTTTGATGTTAAAAAGGACATTGAATACAAATATGTATATATCTTTTTGGACGGCAAAATCTCATGTTTCACCCATCCCGATAGCTCGGAGTTCGCGTGCCGCCCCCGATTTTTACAACACCCATAAATTATTCTCACTTGAATAATTCCTCGATTTATATGTAGCCGACAAGTTCTATTTGGTTTCCGTATGAATATATACTTACAAATCGGTCATACGCGCCCTCCCTCGCTTGCGCGGAGAACGGATATTGTATAGTCCGTCAAATGTGGCCTAATACGCGAGACAGTAGGCAGAGCGGTCATTTTTAGACTCCGGCCGACAAAAAGAATCGAAGGAAGTAAACAAATAAAAAAAATATCGTGGGACACCGGATAGGAACGAAGTTCCTTATTATAAAAATATTAATTTTAAGTTCTATAGGGTATACATTTTTAATTATGATTTTTTTATTGATAAAAAAAAAACTACTTTACAAAAGTTATCAACTTTATTTTATTCACAATGATTTATAAAAAATATATAATAATAATAATATACAAAGAAATAGCTATTTATATGAATAATAATAATAACCGTCATCATGTAGACTATACATTAGACACTGTATAGCCATCACACTAAGACTATACATAAATAATAAACATCTTACGTTACGGACGTTTTTTCCCGGTTAGGGTACTCCTTCGCATCGTCCCATAAGGAACTTCTTTCCAAAAATCCTACAAGCGTACCAAGCTATATTTAATAGACAATAGGATTAAGAAGTTTGTTGGCGATACTGCTTCTTAGAGTTGCAGCGAGGTGAGAATTTACTGATGTTGCATGAAATTATAAAGGCAAGGGCAATTATTACAAGGGCAAAAATAAAACCTCTCGACGTTCACTTCTGAAATTGAACTTTAAACTTACTGGTTTTTTTTTAAAACGTGTGCTTCTCGGTACTTCTGATATAAATGATAACTTAAGCTAATCTAAGTTGAACTAATTAATATTGAAGTTAATTACTTAAATACGCTAATGTAAGGAAAATTGTAACATAAATTGAAAAAGATATATAAATAGTTAGGAGTTACATACTTTCTCAGTACCGCTGTCGTGTGCGTGAGAGAAAGGGACGCCAGACAAACTGGCGCCGTAACGTAACGCGCGTTACGTAACCCTCCCATAAGAAGTTATCACTTCAAAAACTTACAATATCACAAGTCACAAATTTTTTCATAAAATAAATATTATCACAGATTCCAAAAATGAAATCCCATAGGGTTTTTGTGAAAAAATTATACGCATTATCAACAATGTATATGTTACTTACTACTAACTTCCTCTAAAACCACGAACATTCTTCCCTAATCTGATGTCAATATTGATACCAAAATAGTGTTTAAATGTTCAAAAATTTTCCTTAAATTTGTCTAAGCATATTTTAACTATAAGTACATAACTATATATTATGATTTTTAATTATGTTTTTCCTTTGATCTCATTTTAATTTCACGTTTAATTTTAATTAGTGTTTTAAAGAAGACCTTATTTTCTTGACGCAAAAGGCATTATCGTTTATAGGTATAGCTCGAGTTTATTAGTGTAGAAATTAATATGCCTTAGATGCCAAATGTAAGAGACTGAAAGTAATAGGGTGCAGAAGAAGAGAGAGAGAGACAGAGAGAGAGATAGAGAACGAAATAAACAAACCTATTATTAAAACCTTCAAACGCCATTCTTTGCTGTAGTTTGTACAAAAAAGATAAAGAACTTACACACGAATCATATCAGACGATCGTATAGACATTGTACATTCGATTATTGATATTCACTATATTCAAAACATTTAATCTCGATTTTAATTTACACGTAGCATTGAAGAGTTCTTGTAAGCATTGGACGGCCGTTCCAGAAGAGAATTGAGAATTCGACTTTATGTGTGAAGATTGGTATTCAAGTTGATATCATGATTCGGTCATCACACAACACTCGATGGCTTTTGAACTCAGCCATCTATATAGTCCAGTAAAAAAAATCTATGAAAAAATCAAATGAATACACTCTCTCTCTCTCTCTCGTATTCAACGGTATTCCCGCTGGGGCTTTAGTTCCATCAGATTTTCCTTCGTAAATATTGTATGATACAATCCAAGTCACAGATTGACTTCATGATTTCTGGGGGAATGCTCTCACGAATCGTGGGGATATTCGAGGGTGTAATTTGCAATTCATAAGTAAACTTATTCGTAATAGAATTAAGTAGGTTTTACTTTAAACACAAAAATGAATGTATAAAATTAGAATGAGCGGAGTTCGTGGAAATCACGATGTCAGTGTTGGCTGCAAGTTAGGACGTGAAGCTAGCACGTCATTTCGGAACTTCCCGATCCACTAACGGTGATTTTAGGTACCTCAAGCACCGGTCATCGTTCTCGTCTAACCCGTCGCTTACGATGAAGGGCTCGACGAGTAAATTAACCTACACACAGCCCACTGAGTTTCTCGCCGGATCTTCTCAGTGGATCGCGTTTCCGATCCAGTGGTAGATTCTGCGAAACACGGCTCTTGCTAGGGTTCATGCTAGCAACTCAGGTTTGGGCCCCGTGAGCTCACCTACGTGTTAGGGCGATGCTGAAATAGCCTCTCAAGGCTATCAGCATAGGTAGGAAAAAAAAGTGAAGCTAGTCTCCTATTTGCTCAAACTCGAAGACAATCTAAATAAGAGGAATTATCTGACTACCAGTGAATATAAAAAAGAAGAAATTTGATATTTATAATGCGGCCCGTCCTATTTATGCCAAACATCTACGCAGCATGATAAGATATGCTGCGTCAATTACACATAACGTGGGGTTTGCCTTTAGGCAAGAAGAAGAAACCCTGACTACCATCGGAAGGGGTGAACCAACTGGTGGTGAACCTCTTGTGAGTCCGCACGGGTAGGTAGCACCACCCCGCCTATTTCTGCCGTGAAGCAGTAATGCGTTACGGCTTAAAGGGTGGGGCAGCCGTTGTAACTATACTGAGACCTTAGAACTCATATCTCAGGGTGGGTGGCGGTATTTACGTTGTAGATGTCTATGGGCTCCGGTAACCGCTTAACACCAGGTGGGCTGTGAGCAATAAAAAAATCCGGAATTGGAAGCAAATTTTAGATGCAAAAAATCAATTACTTGTTTGCGCCAAAGTAGATTTGTGCTATTAAATTTTGTAAGAAATTCTACCTCTCTCAGTATCGAACCACATCTGAATCATATGACAATCAAATAAATCTTAGTTATCAGACAAAGGGCAATCCGAATAAATATATAACTCGGCTAGACCAATTCATATACAGATTGAATAAATAATATATCCAAGTCAAGACCGTGAATATGTAGCCTTTGTCTACGAAGCATCTACGGTTTTTCGTAGAGAACGCTACGCGGTGCTACGATGTACAGGCTTAATAAATTAGAAAATGAATTATGTATGTTGTTTTTTATTAATGTAACAATTGAAAAGTATTATTTTATGAATTATTCGAATTGTTTTTCTGATTTTCAAATACGCACGTAAATGAATTAATAGAGACACTTAATTCTCAATTCGAATCTATACTAGGCGCGTTGTCGTCACAAAAGTACACGAAAATCTATATATTAACTAGCTGACCCAGCAGACTTCGTAGTGTCTCAATCGATAAATAAAACACCTAAACTTTTGTATAAAATAAACTTAAAACAAACAGAAGGAATCCGTCCGACGGAGGACACATGAAAGGAAAAATAAATGTAATTATTTTTATTTAATTCCGAGCATTTTCATATTTATCTACCTTTTAAACCTTCTCTGGACTTCCACAAATAATTCAAGACCAAAATTAGCCAAATCGGTCCAGCCGTTCTCGAGTTTTAGCGAGACTAACGAACAGCAGTTCATTTTTATATATATGTATCTATCTATTCTGGGCGCGTTGTCGTCACAAAAGTACACGAAAATCTATATATTAATACGTAAAGCAAAAATTTTGTGCCCCTTTTTACGAAAATTGCGCGGACGGAGGAGTATGAAATTTCCCGCACATAAAGAGATTACAGATAGAGAGTGCAGAATGCAAAATAATTTTTCAAATTTACGTATCGTTTGGAACCTCTGGGTCTGTGGAGGGACTTCGGTTCCCTCTGTATTCTGTACCGTATGTTCCATGAGAAGTGCTCTGAGGAATTGTTCGAGATGACACCGACATCTCGTTTTTACCATCGCACCGCCCGCCACCGGAGTAGAGTTCATCCATACTACCTGGATCCACTAAGTTCATCCACAGTGCGTTTCCAGAGATCTTTTTTGCCACGTACCATCCGGCTATGGAATCAGCTCTCCTCCACGGTGTTTCCCAAGCTCTATGACATGTCCTTCTTCAAACGAGGCTTGTGGAGAGTATTAAGCGGTAGGCAGCGGCTTGGCTCTGCCCCTGGCATTGCTGACGTCCATGAGCGACTGAAAACACTCACCATCAGGTGGGCCGTATGCTCGTCTGCCTATACAGCAATAAAAAAAAAAAACGTACAAAAATACATTAAATCAATAAGAAAAACATTACACGCACTACCATATATTTAGCACACCCGCACGCACGCATATATACTCTTTTGTTTACTGATTATGTATCTGTAGTCAAATGAGAACAGAAGACTCGTATTCGGAATACAATATAAATAAATTAAAAATATCCTTCGAAACCTTTCGTCACTCGTGAAACTGCGGGGCTCTGGTCCTTTGCCGCGCGCAAGTCAAAGCAAATCGGGCGGCCGCGGAGAGAGCACGTCTCTTGAACGAAAACAATATATTAACGTCCAAATCGCGAACGTGGTTCAATCAAAAATTAAAAGACAAATAGGTGAGTCTTAATTTTTATGAATGTTTTCTTTCTGCGATCGATCTTTAAGTGTGCGTGTTCTTGAAACTCGAATAAAGAAAGACAGGCTAATTGGGTTAGAACTAATTAGTCGTGAAGGCTTCACTGTTTATATTTATAACGCGTGCATGGAAGGGTCAGAATCCCACACATTTTTTTTTTTTCATCCATATTACGAATATACGACGTCATTATAATGGGGCTCCGGTTAGCTGTGCATGTTTGTCGACGATGCAATTTTACATCGATTTCTTTAATAGCTTTCGCGTTGAAAATTTTTTTTTTTAAAGTAGTCAAATTCGGGCAGGCTCCAATCTGACTATGGTTAATTGTAGGAAAAACTATTAGCGCGCCACCTTTAGTTTGTTAATGGTACCATATCAGAAACCTCTTTTTTTCCTTCTTTTTTTCCTGCCTATGCTGATAGCCTTGAGAGGCTATTTCAGCTTCAACCTAACGTTTGTAGGTGAGCTCACGGGGCTCAACCGGAGAGTTGCTAACACTGACCCTAGCAAGAACAGTGCTTCGCAGAATCTACCACCGGATCGGAAACGCGACCCACTGAGAAGATCCGGTGAGAAACTCAGTGGGCCGTTTTTTTCCTTCGTATGCTGATGCCTTAAGAATCTATATGAGCTTCTCCTTGACGTGTAGGTGAGCTCACGGGGCTCAAGCCGCTAACACTGGCCCTAGCAAGAGCAATGCTTCGCAGAATCTACCACCGGATCGGAAACACGACCCACTGAGAAAATCCGCCGAGAAACTCAGTGGGCTGTGTCTATGGGTTAATTCGCTCGTCGAGCCCTTCGTCGCAAGCGACGGGTTCGACGAGGACGGTGACCGGTGCTTGTGGTACCTAAAAGCACTGTTATTGGATCGGGAGGATCCGTAATGACGTGTTTTGGGCAGAACCTTTCTCAGATTACCAACAATAAATATATCAAGTTTTATCACAATATATCATGTTTGAGTTAGGAACGCATAGCTAACAAATATTCCTGAAGTCGTCGTGGCCTATTAGATAAGACGCCCGATGCGTTCGTATCGAGCGCTGCGGCGGTACCGATGTTCGAATCCCACAGGAAGGTACAAGTTTTTTTAATGAATTACGTGCTTGACACGTTCAATAAAAATCAAATCTTCAAAGCTTATAGTTTCTATAATCACTGATATTAGGGCATCTTGTGAGCGGCACGGGTGAAGCATTGGTATATAACTAAAACTCAGATCTCATATCAGAAAGTATGAGACAGGTTAATAAATATATATTTTTTAACAAAAACAAGGTAGCTTTCTCATATTCGTAATTATCAAAAATATTATTGGCTTTTTTGGACAATACCTAACATAGGTACCCCAATAGACCGTTATGATAACACTCCAAACAGATACAAATTAGTATAATATAATATATTAGAATCACATAATAATATGCAGCAGTTCTGGGTGTATGTTATTGTTTGTATGGTATCAGTCTAAAGTACCACCACACCATCTTTTCACGTGGGTGTTATAAAAGGCCACTAAAGGATTCACTGGAGACTAGGCGATGACGTTCTTATACTTTATATATGGGCATTGCGATGGCCAATAGAAATTTACTGTTGGTAAGAACTAAGCTCGCAAAAGTAGGATCTTACTTGCTAACTTAGTTTTTCGCCGGATCTTCTCAGTGGGTTGCGTTTCGCAAAAAAAAGAGCGAAAGTACAATTTTTTTTAACCAAACTCAGTTTTTTTTTTATTGCTTTGATGGTTGGACGATGTCACAGCCCACCTGGTGTTAAGTGATTAATGGAGCCCATAGACATCTACGACGTAATATGCGCTACCCACCTTGAGATATTAGTTCTCAGACTAGACTCACAAGAGGTCCTTACCACCAGTACAAATTTGCTCAAGATAGTCGTTAAGGATTTTATGGCGAATATGGTTGATTCACGTATCCTACGTCAGGACGTAATAAAAATGTAATAGTTACCAAGCATTATATCGGTTTGTTTACGTATTTCGTTCTTCTGTGGCAATAAAATAAGTTTTAATTTTAATGGCGAAAATCGTGTTTTACCCTTTTGTTTGTGAGTGGTATCTTTGCGTCAATTATTCAATGCCGAAAACATGAGGCATTAGAGATAACATTATAATACCTTAGCTTTCAATAAGATTTCCTTCTTTGGCGACAGCTTCAGCCTCATCCTGTGTGGATTGGATCTATGCGCAGTGATTAAAACGCGGAGTTACCAGCAGTACATCCCATCATAAATAGAACCATTCTTCGATATTTTTTTCAAGGGATCTTTGGCTCTCGGAAAATGCTCATGTTGTATTTGTTATTTTAGCTGTTCTACACACACTCATCACTTTTAATTATTATTCTCATAATCCTCTCGCGGGTCTGCTGGAAGAGATTTCTTAAAGAAATAAGCAGTGCCTTTGTACATAATTTTCCTATTACTCTGTACTATGTCTTCTTTTTTGTGTGTACATAAATAAATAAAATAAATAAATAAATAAATGGTTAATTGTTGACCAGAGTCATACTATTAAAACTCCCGTCGCGGTATATCCTTGTATTTTCTGTTGAAGAATTTGGGGGCATTACGATCTGTGTGCAAATTTCATCCTAACTGGCTCTACAGCTTCCAGTTTTGAAGCTAGATGGAATCCCAGGCGGGGTACCATTTTTTCTAATGAAATACGTACTCAACAAATATTCACAATAGACTTCCACGGTGAAGGAATAACATCGTGTAATAAAAATCAAACCCGCAAAATTATAATTTGCGTAATTACTGGTGGTAGGACCTCTTGTGAGTCCGCACGGGTAGGTATTTCTGCCGTGAAGCAGTAATGCGTTTCGGTTTGAAGGGTGGGGTAGCCGTTGTAACTAAACTGAGACCTTAGAACTTATATCTCAAGGTGGGTGGCGCATTTACGTTGTAGATGTCCATGGGCTCCAGTAACCACTTAACACCAGGTGGGCTGAGAGCTCGTCCACCCATCTAAGCAATAAAAAATAAAAAAAACTACCCGTGCCAGCTTACCAGATCGCCCGACTTCATTTGGAGCACTTACTTACAGCACTCTGATTCTAATTACATGCAAAAACAGTGCAGAATAACTCGAAGTAGTGGTCCCGCAGTAGTCGAAATTCGACTATAATTAATTGAAATTATAAGTTTGAACATTATTATAGTTCTATTGTCAAAGACTATTTATTATACTTCTATAATAGCAGATTTCACCGAAACTACACTATAGACAAATAATATTAAAGATAAACAGTATTAACCTATTTTCAATTTGAGCGCGGACTTTAACTAACGTTTGACAATAAACAAATAGTATTGGTATATATACATATGTGTGTGTGTCAAATACATGGTAGTGTGTGTAATGTTTTTTTTTATTGATTTAATGTACCTTTTATGCATAATTTAAAAAAATATTAGCATTGTGCACTCCTTCTCTATATTCTCTATATTCGTAAGTGTGTGAAAATTTCATACTCCTCCGTCCGCGCACTTTTCGTAAAAAGGGGTACAACGTTTTTGCTTCACGTATTAGTATTAATATATAGATGACTCACGTAAGTAAAGTCGATAATGTTAAATTATTTATAACGAATGCAGCACAGACTCGTGGCTAGTCACAGAAGTGTTCGGAGCTCCACCACTAACCGACCGATCGATACATGTAATAACTTAGATTGTTTGGAGAATCCATTTGCTCCACAAACATAAGTCTGCTTTAGAAAATTCAGAGAGAGAGAGAGAGAGAAAGAGAGAGAGAGAGAGAGAGAGAGAGAGAGAGAGAACATACTTTATTGCACACCAAAATACAATTGACGTTAGAAAACAGTCAACAAGCAGATACGTTTGTACAATAAGCGGTCTTAAGCGATTTCTTCCAGGCAACCGTTCGATTATCCGAAATTCTGGGTAGATAAAGATACAGCAGGTACGTTGCGCTGTACTTATTAATTACACACTGGAGGTCCCGCAGTAGTCGAAATTCGACTACAATTAATTGTAATTGTAAGTTTGTACACTATTATGATTGTATTTTATACTTCTATTATCACAAATTTCGCCAAGACTACACTATAAAAATATTAACAAAGGCAAACAATATTTAATCTATTCTCAATTTGACAACAGACGTCAAGAACAAAAGTTTGACAATAAATAGTATGCATGCGTGTGTGCGTCAAATACGTGGTATGTAGTGTGTGTTATATTTAATTTATTGATTTAATGTATCTTTTATGCATTATTTTAAAAAAATATTAGCATTGTGCACTTCTTCTCTATATTCTCTATAAGTGTGGAAAATTTCATACTCCTCCGTCCGCGCAATTTTCATAAAAAGGGATACAAACTTTTTGCTTCACGTATTAATATATAGATTATTAAAGAAAATATATATAGGTACATACAATAACTAGATATATACCGTTAAATATGATATTAAATCACTATATGATTTATATTCCAATATACTTACATACACATAATAAATCTACAGTATGGATAAAGCGTAAACACTCACTTTGTTTTAATATTGGATTGAGTATTATTGCCTAGTTTTCAAATTAAGTATTATTTTAAACGAATCAGTAGGAAAATTTAATAACTAGACTTGAAATTTTGTAATGAGGTATTTTCCGTGCAATATCCTATGTAAATTTGTTTATGTATGATCACCGTGTAGTATGTAATGTATTTCAATTTGGGTATAAATGTACCCATAAGCTGGATATAATTGTGATAATATTATATACACGTCAGAGATAATAATATGATAGGCAGTGTGTGTTTGTATATGTTTTTTTTATTTTTTTTATTGCTTAGATGGATGGACGAGCTCACAGCCCACCTGGTGTTAAGTGGTTACTAGAGTCCATAGACATCTACAACGTAAATGCACCACCCACCTCGAGATATAAGTTCTATGGTCTCAGTATAGTTACAACGGCTACCCCACCCTTCGAACCGAAACGCATTACTGCTTCACGGCGAAAATGGACGGGGTGGTGGTACATACCCGTGCGGACTCCCAAGAGGTCCTACCACCAGTGAAAATTAGAAGTATGTCATTAATATTTTTTTTAATACAATAATTCACCAATTTGAAATCGTCGTAGCCTGAAAGATAAGACGTGTTAAGTGTTTACCGGAGCCCATAGACATTTACAACGTAAATGCCGCCACCCTCCTCGAGATATGAGTTCTGAGGTCTTAGTATAGTTACAACGGCTGCCCCACCCTTCAAACCGAAACGCATTACTGCTTCACGACAGAAATAGGCAGGGTGATGGTACCTACCCCACTACCTGGTGCGGACTCACAAGACGTCCTACCACCAGTTAATTAGAAAAGTATGTGGCTTCCAAAACCTAGCATTGTCGTACAAGCGAAATCAAATGTCTATCCAGTTAGGCCCAAAACTCTTCAAACAGATGAGGTTACTATGATTATAATTAATGGCTGCTCATATATACATATGTATAGCTGAACAGATCATTATCGCTTAAGATCAGCTCCTAGACAAATACGCATACGGGAAACTAAGTTGTGATAAAACAAAAATCATATCATAACGTCCAATTTTGAAGTCGTCGTGGCCTAAGGGATAAGACGTCCGGTGCATTCTTGTGAGCGATGCACCGGTGTTTGAATCCCAGGCGGGTACCAATTTTTCTAATGAAATACGTACTCAATAAATGTTCACGATTGACTTCCACGATGAAGGAATAACATCGTGTAATAAAAATGAAACCCGCAAAATTATAATTTGCATAATTACTGGTGGTAGGACCTCTTGTGAGTCCGCACGGGTAGGCACCACCGCCCTGCCTATTTCTGTCGTGAAGCAGTAATGCGTTTCGGTTTGAAGGGTGGGGCAGCCGTTGTAACTATACTTGAGACCTTAGAATTTATATCTCAAGGTGGGTGGCGCATTTACGTCGTAGATGTCTATGAGCTCCAGTAACCACTTAACACCAGGTGAGCTGGGAGCTTGTCTAACCATTAAGCAATAAAAAAAATTATTCATTACCGAATTTGTATTGTGTTTATTACAAAGAGAGTAAGTACTAAGTAAGCTTTTCAGTAAATTTTTGAAAATGAAATATTCGTTGGCTGAATGCAAATATCTGCGACCCAAATAACGTGGCCGGATTTTGAATGTCACAGTGGCTAGGTAGCTGCAGTCAGGCAAGATTTGACATTTGGATGATGCAGTCTTCGTATTCCATTTTTTGTTATTCTACGATTGCTTCGTGAACTGTAACTACATTGAAAATATAAAATTTTTTGTCTATTGAATCTGAATGCGGAATGTAATTATAATGATGAACGAATGAAAGGCGATTGCATGCAGCAGAGATGCGAATGTTGCGATGGATCTGTGGAGTAACGAGAATGGATAGAATACGGAATGAATATGTTAGAGGAAGTCTGAAACTGGCTCCTGGGACAGAGAAGCTGAGAAGTGCGCGTTTGGGATGGTATGGACATGTGATGAGACGAAATGAAAATTATGAGGTTGGTAAGAGAATGTTAACTATGAATGGGGAAGGATATAGAGGAAGAGGTAGACCTAAGAAGAAATGGATGGATTGCGTGAAAGACGATATGGGTAAGAGGGGAGTGAGCGAAGAAATGGTATAATATGATAGAAGAGTATGGAAGGAGAAAACATGTTGCGCCGACCCCAGGCAACTGGGAGAAGGGCAAGATAATTATGATGTAACTGTAATATTCAATGTTCAAACGTAAAAAAATAAATTAATGTATACGTTAACTGAGAACTTTGACAAATAATGTGCTCAACACTTCTCTTCTTTTTCTCCACCTAATCCCTCTCGGTGGGGTCGGTACAACGAATTTTTCTATTCCATTCTCTTCTATCAGTCGTCATCTCAACACTCACTCCTCTCTCTCTCTCTCATATCGTAATTAACACACTCCATCCAAGTCTTCTTCGGTCGACCTTTTCCCCCTCTACCTTGCACTACCATTTCCATACAACTTCTAGTCACATGCGTCTCGTCTCTACGCATCACATGTCCATACCACGCTATCCGCTAACCGTCCGCTCTTTAACTGTTCAACTAAGCTAAGTTCTCAACACTTATATAAACCAAATCATAAGACTGAAGTTAGAGAGAGATAGAGAGAGAGAGAATACACTTTATTGCACACTAAACAGAAAGACACGAAACAGAATTTACATTAAAAAACAGTCAAAAAGCAGATACATTTGTACAATAGACGGTCTTATCGCTAAAAGCGATCTCTTCAAGACAACAGTTTCATTTACAGAAATTCTGGAAAATACAAAAATATAGCAGGTATGTTGCGGTGTATTATAGACAATACCTTATTATAGAAAATATATACATACATACAATAAACAGATATATACCGTTTACATATAAGTTAGCTTAATAGAATATGGGTCGACCAGTTCACGATCCACTTGGTTTTAAAGAATAACCAGCGTTCAAAATATATGAGAGCCTCTTTGTATCTTTCGTTTATTGGCGGCAGGATTACCTAAGATATTAGTACTATCCGACAAGACCTATGATGGACCATGCGAACGATAGCAGTTTAGGGGGTAATTAAAAGAATTTCAGAATGAGAAAGTAAATGTGAAGAAGATTCTGTACAACAATAGATTTTAAGAAGTTTCGAAGTGATAAATTCTTATGGGAGGGTAAACCGTTTGGTTACGTAACGCGTTACGGCGCCAGTATGTCTGGCTTCCCTCTCTTTCACACATACGGTAGCGGTGAAACACATTAATAAAAGGTTTTATTTTTATATAGTTATTTTCTTTATTGTATGTGTGTGTTTTAGTTTAATATATGTTGGTATGACTGCACTTCATATTTTTTTTTTTTTTTTTTTTTTTTTTTTTTTTTTTTTTTTTTTTTTTTTTATGGCGCTGGGTAGTTTTTAAGATACTCGTACTCTCCACTGCGGCTACCGGTTGGTGTAACGATTACCGTTACAGCGGTACCGAGAACGTAACTATTTATATATCTTTTTCAATTTTCGTCACAATTAGTATACAGGGGATTTCGGGGGCGATAAATCGATCTAGCTACGATTTATTTTCAGAAAATGTTGTTTTATTCGTGTTTTCAATAATCCTCTTCCAGACATCTATTGGCGAATAATAATACTATTTTTAAAGACACAATAACACTAAAGGTATCGTCTAGTATCATCGTCTAGTATATTATAATACATAAAATTTAGGCAATAATCTAAGCTTTTCTCAAGTTTAACAATTTCAATATTAAATAGTTCAACTTAGATTAGATTAAGATATCACTTCTGCGGACGTCTCATGACGCGGACGTTTTTTATAAGACTACAAATTTAATTAATCTTTAAGTTATGTTTCTGCACGCCCCCTACACTATGGTGCAGTTAATTTCACCCTGTCAAATGTAAATTCAGGCCAGTATTACAATTGTACGCCCGTTGTAGCATTATTTGTGTTTCAAAATGCTACCCAACTCGCTTTGATATTAATATTATACTATGGCGCAATGTGGCCATGATATTTACCGTTTTCACGGGACGACTTGTGAAAACGGGATTAATTTTTTATTTTTATTATTAAGATGGATGAATGAACTAACGGCCAACCTGGTGTTAAGTGATTAACATGTAATTGGCCCGTGAATAACGTAAATGCCACCCATCTCAAGACATGAGTTCAAGTCCCAGTTTTATCACAATACATCGACCGCCCCACTCTTCAACCCGAAAAGCGTTACTGCTTCACGGCAGAAATAAGCAGAGCTGTAGTATCTGCCCGTGCGGACTCATAAAACGTTCTATTACCAGTAAAAAATAAATAAACCAAAATACCAGTAAATAAAGAATAAAAAATTAGTTTCGTAATGTAACAATTTGTTGTCATCTCAAACCACAACCAGCCACAGCGGAATGAGCTTCAGCATTCCTGCCGTACATCAAAAGATATGGAGACAACATTCTGAGACCTAAGATCTCTCAAGTGTAGGCATACCTTTGAAGGATCCTGGTCTCTTTAAGCTGGACGGTCACTGTGGGATTTCATACATAGGACACGCTAAGATATACATATCTGTCACAGTTAAGGACATATCGAGGATGTCAAGAACAATTGCGACCACAAGTCTGTAGTTTGTCTACACGCTCCGGACAGCGATACCGACCATTTCATAAGTTTCGATAAATTCCAAGAAGTCGTCGTGGCCTAAAGGATAAGACGCCCGGTGCATTCGTCTTGAGCGATGCACCGGTACTCGAATCCCGCAGGCGGGTACCAATTTTTTTATTGAAATACGTACTTGACAAATGCTCACGATTGACTTCCACTGTGATGGAATAACATCGTGTAATAAAAATCAAAATCGCAAAATGATAATTTGCATATTTACTGGTGGTAGTACGTCTTGTGAGTCCGCACGGGTAGGTACCACCACCTTGCCAATTTCTGCCGTGAAGCAGTAAAGCGGTTCGGTTTGAAGGGCGGGGCAGCCGTTGTAACTATACCGAGACCATAGAACTCATATCTCAAAGTAGGTGTCGGCATTTACGCTGTACATGTCTATGGGCTCCGGTAAATACTTAACCTCAGGTGGGCTGTAAGCTCGTCCTACAATTTTAAGAACATATATTAATTCGACGTGTGGGTATGTGAGGGCCATCGAAAAAAAACCCAACTTTAATAGAGAAGATGGTTGACAATAGTGACAATTAAAAGTCAACTCATACAAACAGCCAGACCTCAAAATGAGATTAGTTCGCTCTTTGTTTAATAAAACATATAAGTCTAGAAGTATTTTTAATACGATATTATTAGCTTCATACGTATTTTAGTATGTAAAGGAATCTTTGAACATGATTTTGACCCCCTTCAAAACGTCGGATAAACTCCAAATTTGGCATACTTATTAAGGACCGATGACAATTTAATATTTTAAACAGTTTGATCCGTTATTCTTACTAGGATAATCAGGATTAGCGATTTTTTGTTTTCCTGAGACCCGGAGTGTCTGCGTCAATCATCAAAGTAACCCTTCTACTCATATCTGTTCATAAAATATTTATAGCTATTGAAACTATGCACCCCACGCTTTTTTTACAGTAAAATCATTTTTTCTTTTACACTATTTTTAATTCAAATTTAATAAAATTTATTTTCTACTTTTTAGATGGATTTTCTATAAAAGCGTATTTTTTAGCTTTATTTAAACATTTTAAACTATTATTTTTATAGACAAATAGACTGTAGATAGGAGAATAATCAAATGTCAAAGAAAAGCACCATCGTCGTTCATGAGTGAGAAAATTATTTGAAATGACGCAAATCAAACAATGACAGTAAAAACTCCGAGACTAAATCATAAAAGTAGCTTTAATTACGTCTGGCTCTCGCGAGAACCGCAGAAAACACTATTATATGCTATAACCAATAGAATAAAATATGATGATTGCAAACAAACAAAAAAAACCTATCAAAATCAACGATACACACCGAACAAAAGTAAATCAAAATATTCCATTACATTCGCAGTTCCTAAATTCCTAAACAGGAAAAGAGTGAATGAAATAGGAAAAAGAAATACGCGGATGCTCAGCGCGAGGACTCGCGAAGTTACAATAACATTCCTCTAACGATCTCAGTGTGACTGTGGGAAATCGTTTTCTGTTCGATATGGCATAGTCGGTTTATCTATATTCTACGGAAGTTTGTGCCGAATGATTGATCGATTTAATTCTGAACCAGCACTGAAATAGTCTTCAAAACGGAATATTTGAAATGGCACACTTCCACATTGTTACGCCGGTAAGAGTAACGCCATTTATCGCCGAATAATAGTATGATTATCAAAGGATCTAGTAACACCTAGAACGATCGAGAAGTACAACGCCATCTATTGTCAGATATCGGAAACACAATACTAGAGATGTGTGGAATATTCTCGATAATTCTCGGGATGTAGTATCGACTATAAAAGTGTTGCAGAGATGGCACGGAGTCAGTTAGTAATCGGAACTAATTGAAGCGAAACAGCGAACGGATCACCTGAAGCGAAGCGAAAGAAGCGAATTAAGGATTTTAGACTTTTTGTGAAGTGTTTTAGGTGTTATAGTGTTGAATACAGTGTTAACTTGTACTTTGGTGAAATATTTTTATTTATCCCGAACCTCAGCGCATAAAAATACTATACTAAAAATATTATCTACTAACTGCTATTCGTTTTCGGGTAAAGTGGCCAAATCGTGTAGCGCAATTATAAGCGAGGAAAGACGAAAAGAAGGCCAATTTTCAATTCGCCACAGCCCTATTATCTGTAAATACTGCTTTAAACTCACACAAAGTGCTTCAAGTCGATCAATCTAGTGATGTAATGGCCCGTAATAAACTGAGATTGGTTTAACAGAATACCGATATAGCTAGAACCCATTAGAAGTTCCTTTCGCGTACCGTTGTCTCGGTTTTCGTGTTCACTGGTAGGTTTTTCAGTTGTCTATTTCAAATTACGCGCTTAGATTCAAGACGTAGAGCAGTAATTGGATTGGATGCTCATTGAAATGGTCATGAGCAGCCGTGATCATCATTGGCTAAGAGTGAAGTGTTGTAAAACTACCCGCCTAACTACCTGTTAATTTACCACGTACAATATTGGAATATTTTTAAGGTGATTTAGTCCGATGAGTATTAAGAGTATGTTGCAAAAGATGTGACAATAAAAACCAGCAGCGTAACGACAAGTTCTTTTATTTGTGCGAGAATGCAGAAAGCAGGTAGAAATGGCTGGCATGGCTTGTTTTATTAACACTATCCCCCCTTCGTTGGCTTTGGCTGGCGGCGGCGGCGGTGGCGGTGGCGGAAGGGGGCGTGTTAATATGGCTTGGCGGCTTGGCTGGCGGCAGGGCATGACAGCTGACGTCACGTCCGTTACAAGTATTAAGTTTTATAGTGTAGTGTAAGTGAGGAATAGTTGACGATGATACCATCATCTCGTTTTTACCATCGCACCGCCCGCCAGCCCGCCCGTAGTAGAGTTCATCCATACTACCTGGAGAAACTGCGGTCATCCACAATGCGCTTTTTATTTATTTATTGCTTAGATGGCTGGGCGAGATCACAGCCCACCTGGTGTTAAGTGGTTACTGGAGCCCATAGACATCTACAACGTAAATGCGCCACCCACCTTGAGATATAAGTTCTAAGGTCTCAAGTATAGTTACAGCGGCTGCCCCGCCCTTCAAACCGAAATTCATTACTGCTTCACGGCGGAAATAGGCGGGGCGGTGGTACCTGCCCGTGCGGACTCACAGGAGGCCCTACCACCAGTAATTACGCAAATTATAATTTTTGCGGGTTTGATTTTTATTACACGATGTTATTCCTTCACCGTGAAAATCAATCGTGAACATTTGTTGAGTATGTATTTCATTAGAAAAATTGGTACCCGCCTGAGATTCGAACACCGGTGCATCGCTCAACACGAATGCACTGGACGTCTTATCCGTTAGGCCACGATGACTTACAGAGATCGCGATTCCAGAGATCTTTTTTAACACGTACCATCCGGCTTTGGAATGAACTCCCCTTCACGGTGCTTCCCGAGCGCTATGACATATCCTTCTTCAAACGAGGCTTGTGGAGACTACTCAAGGGTAGGCAGCGGCTTGACTTTGCCCCTGGCAGTTCTGGAAGTCCATGGCCGACGGTAACCACTCACCATCAGGTAGGCCGTATGCTCGTCTGCCTACAAGGGCAATAAAAAAGAGTTGATGTACATAATATGTGCGTATTATATTCCTTTGTTCACTCTCCACTTATAAGTGATTTTGATGGTGGAAATATGTTTGGTTATTTTTTAGATATTTTTTAAATATTATATGTTTATTTTTTAGTATTGGTTTCCCAAATAAATAAATAAATAAAAAATAATAGGCAGAAGCATAAAGAAGGAAAAGAGACGGAAGATACATTATAATGTTATGACAGAAAATACAATGAAGAGATAGTTTGGAATAATATTATCATGAGAAAACCGCAAGCGTCTCCCATCGACTCGACTATTCGGAAAGGTCCGATAAAACCTGTGCGTCCATGTTTATTTCAGGAGTCAATACAAGTTTGCTTACTTGCTAATTCGGGTCATTTGTCCCTTCGATGTACAACCAAGGAATATAATTATTAGTTACTACTTTTTATATTTTATTTATTGATGCACAAAACAAATTACAAAAATTACAGTACATATTGTCTAAATTGTACAAGTAGTACCTAAATCTAATCTAGATTACAATCTAAATGGTATATGCACTCAGCAAAACCGTATTAATGTACATAGCTTTGGCTATTCAAAGCAAAATTACAAATTGCAAATAAAAATTAAATTAAGAGTTCCAGGAAAAAATAACGGTATCCACATAATTAGACAACAATGCAACCAACATAAACATTATATTGATAATTAATACGTAAAGCAAAAACTTTGTACCCCTTTTTAAGAAAATTGCGCGGAGAGAGAGAGAGAGGAGTATGAAATTTTCAACACTTATAGAGAATATAGAAAATGAGTGCAGAATGTTAATATATTTTTTTAATTGTGCATTGAAAATTTATTAAATCAATAAAAAAACATTCTACATTCGTCTGAGCATTCCGACTGTTGGTCGTAGATAAAGATAAAATCTCCCAAAACACGTATCAGAGCTTAATAAAATACCGTCACTAAAACTGAGGATATAGGTTTTCACTATCGTTCTAGATACCCTTGATAAAATACATAATTAAATGCTTTAAATTCTGGTGAAATCGTCAATCGCAAATAGCCTCCACCTGGCGATTCAATGCGGGCTCCGTCACACGGCCCAATAGCGTGGAAAAACATTCGGAACAGATTAAGGACAAGGACAGATACCCGATCGGAATGCTTTTGTAATAGTGTACGGGAATTTCGTGAGGACATTGGACTAATTGTGCCCGAGCGAAAGATTCTTACACGAGAATTCGGTGTTGTCCGGGAAAACTACGCAACGAGGACGCCTATTGAAGTGTGTATACTTATATATTATATAAGTATATTATATAAGCATAGTATTTTCTACTGGTGGTAGGACCTCTTGTGGGTTCGGCGGGTAGGTACCACCGCCCTGCCTATTTCTGCCGTGAAGCAGTAATACGTTTTGGTTTGAAGGGCGGGGCAGCCGTTGTAACTATACTGAGATCTTAGAACTTATATCTCAAGGTGGGTGGCGCATTTACGTTGTAGATGTCTATGGGATCCAGTGACCACTTAACATCAGGTGGTCTGTGAGCTCGTCCACCCATCTAAGCAATAATAAAAAAACATTGCTTTTAGTATATAACCTAATTAATAGGTGTAATCTCGTATGTCTCCCTAATAAGGCGGACCACCCAGAAACATAGGCTTCTTCATAATTGTAAGCTAGGATTAAGATGATAATTAAACATGGAATACACGAGTTATGACGCGGGGTGGAGCAAAAGGCTTATTAAAAAGAAACTACAGAGCTACCGTTCAAGACAGAGGATAGTTCAAGACTAATTTATTCATAAACATGATGTGCTTATATACTATCTTACAAACAAGGGATGTTTATCTTATTCTATTTCTGGGTACGGAATACAAGGAGCATTATATTTGTTATCTAATCATTAATTACTTAAAGTAAAACAATGGAGTTCTTATTATCGTTATCGGGTTACAAAGCGGCTATTGTGTAATAGTCTGATTATGGCTACATAACTCACGCAAGAAGACGTTTTCTTTAACACCTCCCAAAGTACAACATGATATTTGCAAATAATCAATTCAATAAAATTGGACGACTAAGAAGAGCAGCATCTAGTTATGATTGGAGAAATCTAAATGCCAACCACTACCATACCAACTACCGTACGGTAAGCCGGATGATCGCAAAAGACGTGGTAGGCCCAAACTCTGATGTTTAGATGGTACGAGGGCTGCACTAAAAGTATCGGGAATGGAATATTTCCACTGTTCCTGTCATATTAAAATCTTTTTAATTGAAAACTCCTTGGTTTTAAAAATCGAATACCATTTATTTATTTTAAAAAAGATTCTCGGTCTTGTCACGAGGTTTTGTCAAACTTGTTTAGTCGTTGAGAAAATGGAATTGACTCGAGAAAATTCAAGAGCGATGATTTATTATGACTTTCGAAGTGGTTATAACACAAAAACAGTGTGTTGACCGGATGATTTCTGCATTTGGTGATGAAGCCCCATCCAAAACCACAATTTATCGCTGGTTTGCTGAGTTTCAACGTGGACGTGTCAAGCTCAGTGATGATCCCCGTCAAGGTCGTCCAAAAACTGCAGTCACCCAAGAAAACGTTGATGCTGTGCGTAAGCTGATTGAGGAAGATCGACATGTGACATACCGCGAAATTCAGGCAACTTTAGACATTGGCATGAGTCAAATACAAATAATCTTGCATGAACAATTAGGTGTAAAAAAGTTGTTTTCGCGATGGATACCGCATTCGCTCTGTGAAGAGCAAAAAGCGGCTCGCGTTACTTGGTGCGTCAGAACTCTCGAAAGATTCCACGCAGGATCCTCAAATGCTGTATACAACATTGTATCAGGTGACGAATCCTGGATATACGCGTACGAACCCGAAACAAAAAACCAGTCACGAGTTTGGGTGTTCGAAAATGAGTTAAAGCCAAAAAAAATTGTTCGTTCACGGAGTGTTGCAAAAAAAATGGTGGCCACGTTTGTCTCCAAAACCGGCCATGTTACGACTATTCCTCTTGAGGGACAAAGATCGGTTAATGCAGAATGGTATGCTAGCATTTGTTTGCCACAGGTTGTTTCTGAACTCCGTAAAGAGAACTGCAACCGCCGCATCATCCTCCATCACGACAATGCGAGTTCTCACACCGCGCACAGAACAAAAGAGTTTTTAGAGCAAGAAAACATAGAATTATTAGACCATCCGCCGTACAGACCCGACCTAAGCCCTAATGATTTCTATATTTTCCCTAAAATAAAGAATAAATTGCGTGGACAGAGATTTTCATCACCTGAAGAAGCTGTGGACGCCTACAAAACGGCCATTTTGGAGACCCCAACTTCCGAATGGAATGTTTGCTTCAATGATTGGTTCCATCGTATGGAAAAATGTGTCTAATTTCGCGGAGAATACTTCGAAAAGCAATAAATACATTTTTAAATAGTAATGTTGTGTCACTTCGTTAATTCCCGAAATTTTCAGTGCCGCCTATGTATAGAGCAGGATTATAAACGAATTAGTGTCAATAACTGGAAAGCGAATGCCATGAGTGGAAGCGTCTGGAGAGACCTATTGGATCAATATAAAGCCCACCCTGGGCTGTAAAGCCTAAGATTAATAAACACACAAAGTAAAGTTTTCCACGGCAAAGGAATAAATCGGTGCAAAAAAAAACCCGCCAAATTTGAATGCATACTTACTGGTGACGCTGTTTTTTTTATTGCAATTTGGGTGGGCGAGCTCGCATCACACCTGGTTTTGAGTGGTTACCAGAGCCCATAGACATATATAACGTAAATGCCGCCACCCACCTTGAGATATGAGTTTAAGGGTCTCAGTATAGTTACAACGGCTGCCCCACCCTTTAGCGCCCGAAACGCATTACTGCTTCACGGCAGAAATAGGCACGGTGGTAGTACCTACCCGTGCGGATTCACGAGAGGTCTTACCACCAGTCTGTTTTCGCGGAAAAGTAGTGATTCTTTTCTGTTTGAAGGTCGGAATTTGATACGATTAAAACTTCGATTGTCTCATTAGCTTTCAAGTTCTGTTATCTAAATATCTCTCGGTAAATACCAGCGAGTTTGTTCATATATCCGTTATGAAAGGAATCCATCGATTGAGTCAGCTTCGCTCCACTGACACGGGGAATGATTGGCCAGAATCAATGACTTCAAGCTAACACACGTATGAATCTAGGTTTCACAGGTCAGTAGCTCAGACCTCTATTTATATACAGATATTTCTCACGGCCGACTGAACCTTCGGTTGGAATATCTACCCCTAGTACGGGAATTTATCGTATAACCGTCCATAAAACACAAAAGTTAGCGGTGTATATGTAAAAACAACAACGTCAGCAGTTCATACCTATAAGTATTCTATCACATTCTCCCGCAGCCTCAATTTACTGGTTATAGGACGTCTTGTGAGTCCGCGCGGGTAGGTACCACCTCCCTGCCTATTTCTGCCGTGAAGCAGTAATGCGTTTCGGTTTGAAGGGTGGGCCAGCCGTTGTAACTATACTTGAGACCTTAGAACTTATATCGCAAGATGAGTGGCGCATTTACGTCGTAAATGTCTTTGGGCTCCAGTAACCACTTAACACCAGGTGGGCTGTGAGCTCGTCCACCCATCTAGCAATAAAAAAAATTTATATGATTAGAGTGGGGCCCAGACATCCAAACTGAAACTTCTGAATACCACCCTGATTTAATATCACCTATTCCACGATTTACGACCCAATATATTTACGTTCCGAAATGCGGTATATTGTATTATGCTGTTACATTTTTTGTCAGACGCGTTTCATATTATTATCGCTTAAGAATGATTTTTTGTTTTTTTTTTTACTTTTGTATTTTTAATCTTTTTACGATACGTTTGTTTAAATTTACGAGCGTTCTGACAATTTTCTGAGAATTGGCTCGTGTTTCAATTTTGATGATTATCTGTGGTTGCATTAAATCTAACGTCGCTTAGTTGTAGGTGGGTGGTAAAAAACTCTGTCTCAATAATGACGGAATAGAATATTACAATACAATGTGTTTTTTTTTTCATTTATTGCTTAGGTGGGTAAACGATCTCATGGCCCACCCGATGTTAAGTGGTTACTGGAGCCCATAGACACCTACAATGTAAATGCCGCCACCCACCTTGAGATGTAAGTTCTAAGGTCTCAGTATAGTTACAACGGCTGCCCCACCCTTCAAACCGAAACGCATTACTGCTTCAGGGCAGAAATAGGCAGGGTTGTGGTACCTACCCATGCGGATTTACAAGACGTCCTACCACCAGTAATTACGCAAATGACAATTTTGCGGGTTTGATTTTTATTACACGATGTTATTCCTTCACCGTGACAGTCAATCGTGAACATTTGTTAAGTACGTATTTCATTAGAAAAATTGGTACCCGCCTGCGGGATTCGAACACCAGTGCATCGCTAGATAAGAAAGCACTGGACGTCTTATCCTTCAGGCCACGACGACTACATAGACTGATTCACTGGATTGTACTTTTATTGTTTTCATACCAAATCTTCCGTGTTATTGTAACTGATGATCAATTGAACTTTTTATACAACACTCAATCAAAGTCCGCGCCATTTTGATTTCTTTACATTTGTTTCTTTCACAGCATTTTCTCTAACTCAGCCTATCTTCATACGTTCCTACATAAATATGTTACACATAAAACTGCAATGGACCACATCAGGTCTTATTCCACACAAAATAAACGGGTCGCGTCCTAATTAATTTATAGTAAAATTTAACATCCTGCTATAATGGATTTTCCCGCCCCGCATAATGGAGCTTAGACGGACCGAACGCCATTATCGACCGCCAAAATTACTTTGTTAATAAAATATTTTTCGCGTTAATAAATCAGTGAAACGTGCAAGTCACCATTTTGGTTGATTATACTAAGGTACTTGAAAAAGAATATGGCCGCCGCGCCGCGTCGTTTGGAAAGTTTCGGACGCTGTCGCATGGTGGCGCTAGTGTTCGCTTAAGCAAAAAATTACAATGTCTTATTAACCGAAACATAACATTATGGCACTAAATTACGCTGGATGTTATATTATGTTTTTTTTAAAAAAGAAAATTGCGAGTCTGTATTCACCGAATTTGTTTTTTTTAAAAATTAGATTTGTGGACGAGCTCACAGCCCACCTGGTGTTAAGTGGTTATTGGAACCCATAGACATCTACAACGTAAATGCGCCATCCACCTTGAGATATAAGTTCTAAGGTCTCAAGTATAGTTACAACGGCTGACCCATCCTACAAACCGAAACGCATTACTGCTTCACGGCCGAAATAGGCAGTATTTTACTAGGATTTTATAACTACGATCAACTTAGAAATGGTCGGGGAAAACACGTCGGCTCCGACATGAAGTATACGGTCCGCCTTGACCAAAATTGGGATACTAGTTCAAAGTTGAACTTTGTATACTTGTCAATAAAGAAGTACATACAGCACTAGCTTTTGCCCGCGACTTCGTCCGCGTGGAATAGTTACTTTGGCTTAACGCTAAATTTTACCCGCCTCTTCATTTACGTAGAAAGTGATAATATGTTTGAATAATAGAATGTTAAGGAGCTATTTAAAAGAGAAAAATACCCCGATTTTAAAACATTCTTTATTGGTGCTCCGCTTGTATTGGTCTTAGCGTGATGTTATATATCCTATTGAAAGAATTTTGCAAATCGGACCAGTAGTTCCTGAGATTAACGCGTTCAAACAAACAAAAAACTCTTCAGCTTTAGAATATTGGTATAGATTTCTAGGAATACCACCACTTATTTTGTCAAAAACCAAACTCTGCATCGCAAACTCCTGTCAGCCTTTTTATGAAATACTCAGCGTTCAAAAGAAGCTTTCCAAGTTCTCGGTGCTCATTTAGACGGCAAAGACAAAGCTCCAAACTTGTTCCATTAAACATTGCTCTCTTGCTAGCTTTCTGCTGAAGCCTTTTAATGTTAGCTTTTTGTCATCCCTTAAACAGTTGCAGGCTTATGGTAGAATATGGGTTATAATGCATTGCTTACAATTAATATATTGCGTTGAAATCTGAATTGGAGACTAAGGATGAGCAGTGGCCTGATGTAAGATTAGCATTAACGTAAGCCAGACTATATTTAGTTTCGGAATCTAAAGATAGCTTATTTAAATACATTTTGATCTGAGTGATATTTTATTATATTACTAGCTAACCCGGCAGACTTCGTAGTGCCTCAATCGATAAATAAAAGACCTAAACTTTTGTATAAAATAAACTTTAAACAAACAAAAGAAATCCGTCCGACGGGGGACACATCAAGGGGAAAACAAAATTGTTATTTTTATTTAATTCCGAGCAGTTTCATATTTATCTACCTTTTTTTTAAACCTTCTCTGGACTTCCACAAATAATTCAAGACCAAAATTAGCCAAATCGGTCCAGCCGTTCTCGAGTTTTAACGAGACTAACGAACAGCAATTCATTTTTATATATAACTAGTCAGGTCATAAGTATTGTCACACAGTAAAAACTTTTCTTTTAGAATGCTGGCCACAAAAAAGTTTATTGAATTCGAATTTCGAATTGTTCATGAAAATAAAAATGTATACTTTTTAGAATTTTACTGATTTTTAAATATGGAGTGGACGCTTAAAGAAGACCGTGTTGCAGTTATTGCGTTGCATCGTTGCGGTTACGCGCCAATTCAAATTTTTAACATACTGAAAAATTTGAATATTACCAAAAGATTCGTTTATCGTATCATCAAACGATACAATGAAGACTCTAGTGTAGATGACAGGTCAAGAAGTGGTCGCCCTCGGTCTGTTAGGACTCCAGCAGTGATAAAAGCTGTGAAGGCGCGAATTCAAAGAAATCCCAAACGTAAGCAGAAACTGTTGGCCCTTCAGATGGGGTTAAGCAGAACCACGGTGAAAAGGGTGTTAAATGAAGACTTAGGGCTTCGGGCATATCGAAGAAAAACAGGACATCGTTTGAATGCTCGTCTAATGGACCTGAGACTGAAGAGATGCCGCCCTTTGCTGAAGCGGTACGCGGGAAAAAAATCTCGGGAAATTCTTTTTTCGGATGAAAAAATTTTTACCGTAGAAGAGAGCTACAACAAACAAAATGATAAGGTGTACGCACACAGTAGTGAAGAAGCGAGCAACCGTATTCCGCGTGTCCAACGAGGTCATTTTCCATCCTCGCTCATGGTATGGTTGGGAGTTTCTTATTGGGGCTTAACAGAGGTACATTTTTGTGAGAAAGGTGTAAAAACGAATGCAGTTGTGTATCAAAATACAGTCCTGACGAACCTTGTGGAACCTGTTTCTCACACCATGTTCAATAACAGGCACTGGGTATTCCAACAAGATTCGGCGCCAGCTCATAATAATTTTTTTTTTTAAATTAATTTATTCTCACGTAACAGACCAACAGCAATACACTCAAAACATTCAAGCTTAAAATTAACAAGTATAAACTCACGTAACTATTTTCATTTTATTACGCCTAAATATTTAAATTCGTTAGAGTTTATGTAATGGCGGATAATTAAGGCATTAATGGTCGACAATTATTATTGTATATTTTCGTAACTACTTTTCTTAACAAATGATGACTTCAGCGTCGTTGACGCCATTCTCTTCATAATTATTACTACCTTCCATAGTGACAGTAATTAAGTTTCACTTTTCCAATGAATTCTGTTTATTACATTTCAAGTGTACAGCGATATCCGGAGAGCTCCACTCTGTTCGGCTGCTCGAGCCGGAATAATTTTTTTTTCCCACCTCGGCTAATAGCCTTGAGAGACTATTTCAGCTTCTCCTGGACGCATAGGTGAGCTCACGGGGCTCAAACCGGGAGTCTTACTTACACTGGCCCTAGCAAGAGCAGTGCTTCGTTTTCGTGAATTCTTCTGCTAGATTCTTCTAGCACTGGATCGGAAACGCGACCCACTGAGTTAAAGTTAACGGTTTCCTTAACGGTACGCATGTCATTAAAAGTTTAAGACGGTATTCAAGAGAATTAATGACTAAGCTGCCCCCACTTTCTACTATAAATACGAGTGACTATTGTCGCACAAAACTCATGACCTATGCAAGTTTAGTGTTCGCTCACGCAGCCCGCACTAACTTGGAACCCCTTCAAGTTATTCAATCCCGTTTTTGCAGGATAGCCGTCGGAGCACTATGATTTTTAAGGAAAGTGGATCTCCATGATGACTTGGACCTTGACTCAGTCAGTAAGTATATACAGTCGGCATCATTGCATCACTTTGAAAAGGCGGCACGACACGAAAAACCTCTTGTGGTGGCCGCCGGAAATTACATACCCGATCCTGTGGACAGAATGGTAAACAATCGACGTCGCCCTAAGCACGCCATTACGGATCCTCCCGATCCATTAACGGTGTTTTTAGGTAGCTCAAGCACCGGTCACAGTTCTCGTCGAACCCGTCGAATGCGGCGAAGGGTTCGGCGAGCAACTTAATCCAGTGGCACAGCCCACTGAGTTTCTCGCTGAATCTTCTTAGTGGATCGCGATTTGGATCCAGTGGTAGATTCAGCGAAGCACTGCTCTTGCTAGGGCAGGTGATAGCAAAGTCCCCCAGACTGAGTCCTGTGAGCTTCGCCTATATGATCGGAGAAGCTAGTATAACTCCTCCAGTATACTAGCATAATTAGGTGAAGAAACAAAGTGCTAGAATCTAGTTCAAACTAGATTCGAACCGACTACACGTTTCTTTGACTACCCCTTGCGATGTTACCATCAAAACAGTGAAAACGAAATGCCCTTGTAACAACCCCCCTAATCGACCGTCACGTAATTACCGTGCACCCTTTTATGGCGTCGTATCAATCAAGACACGATCTAACTATTAACCTTTACCTTGTTTCAATACCAAATTAATTACCCTGCAATTTCGTACAAAGAATTACGTTCTTGTTAGCGTAATGTTCACGATAAATGACTCGCGATTAAAGTTCAGAGGACTTTCTATAACTGTAATATTTTATAACACGTTTTGGAAGTTAAACTTCTTTAGGCGCGTTGAGGGTAAAACTTAACTCGCGACAGGTTCGTTACGGCTAGAAAGAAAAGATACGATTCAGGAAGAGTAAGAGTGAGAAAATAGACAGAGCGTCTCGCGAATCACTCGACTGTGGCGAAAATCGTTTCTCTTATACACAGAATTCCCTATTACAAGAAAAATTTGCCTTTAGGATGAAATATGAAGAAAACGACAATGCTACACTAGACAATGCTAGAAGTTTCACTTCTTTCATGTGCACCAAGTTACACGTGCAGCATTAATTTTTTTAACTTGGCTCTTTACCTATTTTGGTAACGGACTCTTTCAATGTACTTTTGATTAATTAGAAGACTTGAGATTAACTTGAAAATTTGCAAACGTACTAAGAAACAATGACAGTGAAATATTAGTCCACTGAATTTTTTGCAGGATCTTCTCAGGTTACAGAGGTAGATTCTGCGAAGCACTGCTCTTGCTAGAGCTAGTGTTACCAAATTTTCTCAGGTTGAACGCGTGAGCACACCTATCCGTTCAGGCGTAGCTGAGATGGCCATAGATTGTCTTAGACTACCAGCGAATAGGTAGAGTAAAAACAGATATGTTTGCCCGAAGATATTTTATCTCACTTTGCTTACTATAGGTTATAGTGATAGTTACCGAAACTCATGGCTGTGACAATCGTGTGACACGAATTCGATGATTCTATTTTTTGTTATTATTTTGTTAATTCACTCAAACCGGCCCGAATTCCTTGTTTTGGACAGACATGAGGAAGATGCTGTAGGACTATAAATTTTTATGAAGGAAGGATCACTGGTGGTCCGAATTTCCAGTTCCCAGTTTCCCAGTTTCGCCAGGAGTTGTAGGTGAGTGGAGTATTTATAAAGGGTAGGGAAATTTTTATTTTCAGATATTCTATGTTAAAGAAGCTTTTGTCATTGACATTGTGAAGCACTCCTGTGACTAATGATAGCCTAATGCACTATGAATTAGCGTGATCGTTCATAACAAAAGAATGTAAAATTTAAGATTTAAAAAAAAAACATTATTTTTTTAATCTCTACGTACTACGTACATTTTGATTAGGTGAAGTAAGTTCGCAAATGTTCCTCTGGCTTCTGAAACAAAACCCAGAGAATTTCGTTGCGAATAATTAATCTTCTCCGGGCTTATGTCAGAGTTTTGTACATAGAGTAAACAATATGTAGAAATGCCGTAGCGCTCGTGGCTGGCTGATACAAACGAGAAGTGACACTTCGTAATAATTCATTAATGAATTTTATTATGAATTTTTATTTTGGTGTTTATGGTTCTGTTAGTTTTTTTTTTTGATTCAAAGCCTAGGGACCATAGATACACTAACAGTATTTTTTTAATCGTTCATAACATGACTTTACCTTTACCTTACTGATGGTAGAACCTCTACCACCACCCTGGCTATTTCTGCCGTGAAGTAGCAATGCGTTTCGGCTTGAAGGGCTTAGCAGCCGTTGTGACTACACTGCGACCTTAGAACTTATATCTCCAGGTGGGTGGCGCGTTTATGTTGCAGATGTCTATGGGCTCCGATAACACCAGGTGGGTTCTGAGCTCGTCCACCCATCTAAGCAATAAAAAAAAAACAAATTTAAAAATAGATGTCCGTATTAAAATCAAATTTGTTTTTAATGTTACCAACGCAATTATTTGACGGGTTATTGTGTGTCTTTAAAACATTAGTCAATAAGGGCCGTAAGATTTCAGTTCCCTATACCGTCATCCGCCTATACACAATTTCCGTGAGATAGACATTTAGTGGACACTTATTGACATAATTAATGGCATGGTTTAGTGCCAGCAATATCAATGTTCACGCAGAGTAGGTAATAAAATACTAAGGTTATTTATTAACTATAAAACTAAAATCGATGTATTGTTACGACAAAGCGGCTTCCCGAAGTATTTCGCTAAACTACACGCTGTAAAAGACTCATTTAAACCAACTACCTTCCTCCCGAATAGGGAAATCGATAAGTCTCCTATCGAAAACGATATTGAACCTTCTGTTGATGAGGATAATGTTTAAATTTGCATATCTTTAGTGTAGACGCTACGAGCTATAGTAAGAGTAGTTTGGTTGTGTCTTTGAAATACGAAAAAAGAGGATTAAAAATTGATATCGATTAAGAGAAACCTTGGATTTGTAGATGTAGGATTATTTGAGTATATTTTTGAGTCCGCACGGGTAGGTACCACCACCCTGCCTATTTCTGCCGTTAAGCAGTAATGCGTTTCGGTTCGAAGGGTGGGGCAGCCGTTGTAACTATACTGACACGTTAGAACTTATATCTCAAGGTGGGTGGTGCATTTACGTTGTAGATGTCTATTGGCTCCAGTAACCACTTAACAACCAGGCGGGCTGTGAGCTCGTCCACTCGTTAAAGCAATAAAAAATAAAAAGGCATCAACAAACATATTCACATAGAGACGTATCAATAAAGTAGAGACCGAGCTTTATAGTAATATCAACTGAAGCTATTTCAAGTTTGAATGAATGAGAGCTTAGCGGCAAACGCAATTGGGGTGGACCAACCCATAATCATTCATTAACTAGTTTAAGAAAATTTTAATATAGAATTTGTGTGAATTATCAATAAATAATAAATAATAATAATAAATATTTACTAACAATCACGCCACGTTAACTGGTCCCGTGATAAGTTCGTAAAGAACTTGTGTTACAGGTACCAGATAACGGAAATAAATGTAAGATTTTTATTAAACACGTACATATATTTAATATACATCCATAACCCTGGAAAAGACATTTATATTTATCATACAAATATCTTCCCTTGGCGGGATTCGAACCCGCGACCTCCTTGTGTAGTGACCATGTCACTTACCACTACACCAGACGGCTTACAATAATTCACTGTGTCCAATAATGTTGTTTCTGGGTAGTTCATTTGAGATTCCATTTTGTATTATGCATTCATTATGTAAAGCTTCATCAAATTATGTAAGAGAATGTAATCAATATACAAGGGCTGGCTCGGAGCACTTAGGTACGTATAGGTTTTGACGTACACGGAGGCATAAAGCAAAATTGACGTTTGGATGTGGTATTATGTGTATTAGGTGTTGGAATTCTATCGTAACGTTTTACGAGAGATGGCGTAGGTAGGACAGTGTTTCGTTGTCACCGACAGTAACGTATTCATATTGATACAGCCATTATTAAAATTCATTTTACGTCCATAAACTCTATCACTTCAATGATATCATCATCACCACCTTCTCCCAGTCACCTGGGGTCGGCGCAACATTTTTTATCCTTCCACACTCCTCATCGCTCACTCCCCTCTTACACATATCGTCTTTCACGTAATCCATCCATTTTTTCTTAGGTCTATCTCTTCTATCACTTCAATGACGTTAAAATTTTATTATTATTATTATATTAAAATATTGTGTGTGTGTGTGTGTATTCTAAATTGGTGCTCAATTCGTTGGTGCGAATATCTAGTGATCGCAATTAATTACCATATCCGAAATATTTTGTTGGTCAATGTATAATGTTCCGCAGTGTACAGGTAGATGTGGGTTGCCAGGTGGGCCGTGAGCTGTGACCTCGGAGATAAAGCCTGCCGGATAATGTAACTTCCATTGTTCTTTTTGTTTTTTAAAGTAGACATTTTTTTTTTCTGATAATAAATCGCCAACGATTTGTCAGCTCTTGTTTTTTTTTTCCTGTTATTTTTCATCTGGCCAATATTTTGTTCTTTGTTCCTATAGATTGGTAGGTATGTTTCTGGATTCTGAAAGGGAGATGAAAGCGCTTTTAAATTATTATTTTGTTTTATGAGACGAACGAATAAGTCCATCTGGCGTTAAGTGGTTATCTGTTGCCATAGACATTAACAATGTTAATGCCTTCACTAACCTGGAAATATGAGTTCAAAGCTTCCGTTTTTATAGCATGACGACTGTCCCACCCTTCGAACCGGAATGCATTACTGCTGCACGGTAGAAACAGACAGGGTATTAGTATATTGTATTTATTTTTCACATGCGTATAAAAGTATATGTTTTTATGTAAGTTTATTAAGATATAGCACCGTCCATGCTAGTTTGCTCATTCCTCTCCCTGCAAGGTTGCCCGGAAGAGATCAATTTGAGCGATAAGGTCGCCAATTTATGTCATCGTCTATCATTTGTCAAATAAAGAGTTATATTTATATTATTATTACCTACGCGCTGACAAAGCTCACAAAAATTCATGGAGCTTCATGCCACCACCCAGCTTGAAACATAAGGTCTACATCTCAATTGTGGGAAGGTAGTCACTCCAATCAAACTGGAACTCTTGATTTCTATACGGGCCCTATGCACCATGACACGAGGACATATTGCACCGACGCCACATAATGTAAGGATAATTGCAAGAAGAAGAAGGAATCTACAGAGCACCACAGGAATTAGTAGGGCATAGACTGAGCTATATACACCACAAGGACATTTCAGATCGAACCGGTCACCGTCCTCGTCGAACCCGTCGCTTGCGACGAAGGGCTCGAACACAGCCCACTGAGTTTCTCGCCAGATCTTCTCGGTGGGTCGCGTTGCCGATCCGGTGGTAGATTCTGCAAAGCACGCTAGGGTTCGTGTTAGCAACGTCATCAGGTTTGAGCCCCGTGAGCTTACCTACTAGTTAAGGCTACGCTGATATAGCTTCTCAAGACTCTCAGCTCAGGTAGGAAAAAAAAAGAAAATCAGATCGAACTTAATATGTAAATACACATTGATATTGTCGTGGCGTCCAACCTCTTTGACAGAGGACATACGACCTACAATGACTAGACATAGATTATGAGGGATAATTGACAGGTGTGCCATTTGGAGACTGGAAAGAACCAATGAACGAAGACAGCTGTTCACCGACAGTGGTTATTTTTCAATGGCCTTCATGAAATACCTAAATAGACGACAAATGAATGAGCCGACTGCTCAGAAATAAAACCAGACAACGTGTTTGAGTATAACTGGCCATGGTAATAGGAGGCGGTACGAATGTGAGTGCGAGCTATGTTATGAATAATGGATTTTGGAGGCAGCCGTGTGCCTTTCTGTACTTCCAAATAGATGTTTGCCATAATTAAGGCTCAAAATGTTGTTGCCTTATCGATTTCTATGTTCCCGTACGTACTCAACAAATGTTCACGATTGACTTCCACGGTGAAGAAACCATCGTGTAATAAAAATGAAACCCGCAAAATTATAATTTGCGTAATTACTGGTGGTAGGACCTCTTGTGAGTCTGCACGGGTAGGTACCTTCACCCTACTATTTCTGCCGTGAAGCAGTAATGCGTTTCGGTTTGAAGGGTAGGGCAGCCGTTGTAACTATACTTGAGAACTCATATCTCAAGGTGGGTGGCGCATTTACGTTGTACATGACTATGGGCTCCAGTAACCACTTAACACCAGGTGGGTCGTGAGCTCGTCCACCCTACTAAGCAACAACAAAAAAAAGAAATCCCCAAAATCTTCTCGGCTTAGTATTCAATGCATTGTGACGTATTCTGTATTAAACATTTAAGTAGTGTAACGGTTTAGCGTTATTTAATTAATGTAAAGCAAAACTTTTACATTGAAAGCTTTAATAATACCTCTAAATAGGGGCTCGAACGATGAGGCCGCAAAGACTTTCAATCTGAAAAACTTTAGGGTTCGGTTTAAATGACGACAATAAAATAACGCAGTAAAATTCACCAATTAAGACCCAAATGGAGATTTTCAATTGAAATATCCGCGAAATTTTAGGAGCTTTGGGTAATTAATCTATTTCCGGCGTTGGCTCACGAGGAAAATGTAGGAAGCAAGTGCTACATGTACCATTATGCATCTTAATATTACTTGTTAAGACCAATACGCTAATAAAGAATTATTATTACTGAGTAAGTCATAGTTGTCCGGGATAGCAATTCCTTTTTTCCCCATAGGTGTGCTTAAAGCCGAAAAATAGGCAGAGGTCCTCTGACATATGTACATACCGCGCTCTCTACTGGTAGTAGGACGTAAGCCTGCAAGAATAGGCACTACCGCCCTGCCTATTTCTGCCGCTAAGTAGTAACGCGTTCCGATTTGAAGGGTGGGGCATTGATACCGATGATTCGAATGTTTTACAGTTTCCGTAGTCACTGAGGACTATGTGTCGCAATTCATATTCTATGGCTTCGAGTGACCACTTAAGGTGGCTTGTAGGCTGGTCTTTGAACAGAAAAGAAATTATTTTGTTTTTAGTTACTCGTCTCGATACCTTTTTTTTTTGTCTTGCCGCTCTTTGCGAAGTATTTTGTACGTACCCTACTCGCAAGAAACTCGAGTTCTTAAAGTACACTCGTAAAGTCAAGTGTTTACGCCGAGCCTGTACAGTCGTGCTCGATAAGGTAAGGACGGTAAAGTGTTTGCTTCGCTACGTCAGCGTTCTTTTACGTGTTACATGTATTATTTTAATTGTATTGTTGTAATTATTTTGTGAGGAGATTACTTAGGTATTTTATGTTTGGTTCTTTATTTTGGGATTAGAGATATTTTAAAGGCCGTCTGGTGTAGTGGTAAGTGACATGGTCACTACACAAGGGGGTCGCGGGTTCGAATCCCGCCAAGGGAAGATATTTGTACGATAAATATAAAATGTCTTTTCCAGTGTTATGGATGTATGTATATTAAATATATTATGTATGTGCATAATAAAAATCTTACATTTATTTCCGTTATCTGGTACCTGTAACACAAGTTCTTTACGAACTTAGCACGGGACCAGCTAATGTGGCGTGATCGTTAATAAAAAAAATAAAGTCTTCATGGTTGGTCCAGTGTACTCGTATCGACGGTCGCGACCGGTTTCCGAATAACACAGGTAACTTACTTGACACACGTTCACAATGACTTCCACGTTAAAGAATAGCAGAGTGTCAAAGAAACTGGTGGTAGGACCTAGGTAGGTGGTAGATATGTAGGACCGCTCTGCCTATTTCTGCCATGAAGCAGTAATGCGTTTCGGTTTGAATGGTGGGGCAGCCGTTGTAACCATACTGACATCTTAAAAATTCGCAAAAAAAACAATTATTTACCTAATTACTATAGACTAGAGGTCCCGCAGTAGTCGAAATTCGACTATAATTAATTGGAATTGTATCTTTGTACACTATTATGATTCTATTTTATACTTCTATAATCACAAATTTTGCCAAAACTACACTATAAAAAATATTAATAAAGGCAAAGAATATTTAATCCATTCTTAATTTGACAACAGACGTCAAGAACAAAAGTTTGACAATAAATAGTATGCATGCGTGTGTGCGTCAAATACATGGTATGTAGTGGGTGTAATGTTTTCTTTATTGATTTAATGTATCTTTTATGCATTATTTAAAAAAAATATTAGCATTGTGCACTTCTTCTCTATATTCTCTATAATTGTGGAAAATTTCATACTCCTCCGTCCGCGCAACTTTCGTAAAAAGGGATACAAAGTTTTTGCTTCACGTATTAATATATAGATGGTAGGGCGTCCTGTGAGTCCGAACGGGTAGATACCACCGTTCTGTCTATTTGTGCTGTGAAGCAATAATGCGTTCCGTCATGATGGATTTGATAGCCGTAATGCCATTTAAACCTCATGTCTCAAGGTTAGTGGCGTGGTAAACACTTAGCAGCTCAGGTGTTGGGTAATTTCGCCACACACGTGTACGCATGTTTTTTTTTTTTTTTATGATTGAAAAATTACTGGTGGCCCGGAGGCCTTTCCAGTTTCATCAGGACAGGTGGGCGAGCAGGAGGGGTGGGATTTGCTAACAGCTACCCGAGCGCCTCCGAAGGAGACCTAACAGCTCAAGAGTAGCTGCTTCGCGGATGAATCTACTACCGGATCGGAATCGCGACCCGCTGAGAAGATCCGGCGAGAAACTCAGCGAGCTGATTCATGGGTTAGGTTGCACGGCGAACTCTTTGTCGAGTTCGACGAGTACGGTTACCGGGGTCCCTAAGCCTGCTCCTAGTGTTAGAGCTGAAGGCGTCTAATGCAAAGGTTATTGGATCTGATGGATCCGTAAGGACGTGTCTAGGGCGTCGACGGTGACTGCCTCCTGCGTGATCAGGATTCGGGGAGTAGTCAGCGGCGGCAACGATAAGGCGATTATCATGACGCATAGCCTTATCGAAGTACCGTTCCGACGCTGACTTCATGTATTTCTGGATAGATTCGAGGCCCAGGTCGTCGTGTAGGTCAACGTTCCTCACGAACCACGGAGCTCCGACGGCTAACCTGCAAAAGCGGGATTGTAGAGATTGGAGGGTGTCTATATGTGTGCGGGCCGCGTGAGCGAACACCACACTCGCATAAGTCATGACGGGCCTAATGCAAGTTTTGTAAAGTGTCACCTTGTTCCGAAGGGACATTTTACTCCGCTTACAGATCATGGGGTAGGTGTACGCATGTGCTAGCTTATACAGAGTATTTCGTGCTAGAAATTTCTTCTTTGGCAATGTCTTTATGTAATTATTTCTGTCAAAAAGGAAAAGGATAGTAAACATCTAGGATTTTTACTCCGTCTCTCTTTTTACAAGTATAAGAGTTAATACAAGTGAATAGTGCAAACATTTTCTTCATAAATTTCGACATTATTCACACCACGGATCACAAACATTGTTTGCCGCCGGAATTTGATTTAGAAGATTTAAGAGCTATCGTTTCTCGTCCCCAGACGCAAAGCACAAACGTTATCGGATAGAAAAAAAAACGATTGGTCAAATTCAAATGAATTTTTTCTTTTGTGAAATAATCCTTTGCGTTCTCGAGATCCACGTACAGCGCGTAATGGAACGTGACTAGAATTTCGAACGCTAAACAAGATGGCTGCCGAATATTTCGGCGGTAAAAATAAAAATTTTCATATATACAAACAATATACAACCTCTTTTCTTTCTAAAACAAATACTCGAGACAAATAGCACAGATAATTTAAGATCTGGTTTGTTCACGATATATTTCGAGAATATCGTGACTCAGCAGTCGTATGATGTGTAAACACGAATAAGGGACAATTTATTCTGTACGGAGTAAAAAATAAATCAGAATATATTGTGTTTTAATATCAATATAAAATTAAAACAAATGGAAAACATCTATACTTACTAATAACTAGTCAGGTCATAAGTATTGTCACACAGTAAAAACTTTTCTTTTAGAATGCTGGCTACAAAAAAGTTTATTGAATTCGAATTTCGTATTGTTCATGAAAATAAAAAATGTATACTTTTAGAATTTTACTCATTTTTAAATATGGAGTGGACGCTTAAAGAAGACCGTGTTGCAGTTATTGCGTTGCATCGTTGCGGTTACACGCCAATTCAAATTTTTAACATACTGAAAAATTTGAATATAACCAAAAGATTCGTTTATCGTACCATCAAACGATACAATGAAGACTCTAGTGTAGATGACAGGTCAAGAAGTGGTCGCCCTCGGTCTGTTAGGACTCCAGCAGTGATAAAAGCTGTGAAGGCGCGAATTCAAAGAAATCCCAAACGTAAGCAGAAACTGTTGGCCCTTCAGATGGGGTTAAGCAGAACCACGGTGAAAAGGGTGTTAAATGAAGACTTAGGGCTTCGGGCATATCGAAGAAAAACAGGACTTCGTTTGAATGCTCGTCTAATGGACCTGAGACTGAAGAGATGCCGCGCTTTGTTGAAGCGGTACGCGGGAAAAAAATATCGGGAAATTCTTTTTTCGGATGAAAAATTTTTTACCGTAGAAGAGAGCTACAACAAACAAAATGATAAGGTGTACGCACACAGTAATAAAGAAGCGAGCAACCGTATTCCGCGTGTCCAACGAGGTCATTTTCCATCCTCGCTCATGATATGGTTGGGAGTTTCTTATTGGGGCTTAACAGAGGTACATTTTTGTGAGAAAGGTGTAAAAACGAATGCAATTGTGTATCAAAATACAGTACTGACGAAACTTGTGGAACCTGTTTCTCATACCATGTTCAATAACAGGCACTGGGTATTCCAACAAGATTCGGCGCCAGCTCATAGAGCGAAGAGCACACAAGACTGGCTGGAGGCGCGTGAAATCGACTTCATCCGGCACGAAGACTGGCCCTCCTCCAGTTCAGATTTGAATCCGTTAGATTACAAGATATGGCAACACTTAGAGGAAAAGGCGTGCTCAAAGCCTCATCCCAATTTGGAGTCACTCAAGACATTCTTGATTAAGGCAGCCGCCGATATTGACATGAACCTCGTTCGTGCTGCGATAGACGGATGGCCGCGCAGATTGAAGGCCTGTATTCAAAATCACGGAGGTCATTTTGAATAAACTTTAGTGTCATAAGAATCTATGTTTTGTTAAGATCATTTTGGTATATGAATGGTTACATAATGAATAAACTTGTTTCAATTATTTTACATTAAACATGTGACAGAATTTATGACCTGACTAGGTATTATAAAGCTGAAGAGTTTGTTTGTTTGAATGCGCTAATCTCAGGAACTACTGGTCCGATTTGAAAAATTATTTCACTGTTAGATAGCCCATTTATCGAGGAAGGCTATGGGCTATATAACATCACGCTAAGACAAATACAAGTGGAGCACCAATATAGAATGTTTTAAAATCGGGGTTATTTTTACCTTTTGACAGTTTCCGCTGTGTGCGCTGTAGAAAGGATTAAAGTTTTGCTAAAATAATGTATCACCGAATTGTTTCCCCTTTATATCAAAATATTATAAAATCAACATCTACATGTGAATGTAACATTAATTTTAAACATCAGGGCAGCCCTTACATATTATGCCCAGAAAAAACTAAAAAATCACATAGTCAACAAAAAGTTATTGAGTGCTAAAATAGGTATTTTCAAGTGATTGTTAACAAGATACCTTTGCTGTAAGCTGCGACTTGGCTTTGCTTCTGGCATCAGTATTGTCCATAAAATGACGATTAGCATGATCGTATGCCTGTTTAAGGATATTAAAAACGTACAAATTTATTCCTTGATCTGGTGGTACTTTATTTGAACTGGTGGTAGGACCTCTTATGAGTCCGCACGGGTAGGTACCACCACCCCGCCTATTTCTGCCGTGAAGCAGTAATGCGTTTCGGCTCGAAGGGCGGGGCAGCCGTTGTAACTATACTGAGACCTTAGAACTTATATCTCAAGGTGAGTGGCGCATTTACGTTGTAGATGTCTATGGGCTCCAGTAACCACTTAACACCAGGTGGGCTGTGAGCTCGTCTATCCATCTAAGCAATAAAAAAAAATTCCTCCAAAATTCCTACTCTTTTATTAAGCTTATCCACAATTCACAAGAAATTTAATTGTGGTTCACCGTGGCGTGACCCTTTGTTCGCAAATGATATCTTTGTCGTAACGTCAAGCCAGTATACTTGGGAATACTTAGTTTGGAGTTTCGCTGTAGTCTTTAGTAAGCATCATATAATTATGTTGTTTGGAAACTTCTAAGTGATGAGGTTAAGCGAACTACAAGGCTTTAGATGAGACTTTTTACATTAAAATATCTGTAAAATCTGTGATAGAGCTATGTGGATTAAAGACAAAGAAAATCCCATGCCTAAGCTCGCTGAGTTTCTCGCTGGATCTTCCCAGCGGGTCGCGATTCCGATCCGGTAGTAGATTTATTCGCGAAGCAATTGCTCTTGAGTTGTTAGGGCTCCCTCGGAGGCGCTCAGGCAGGTGTTAGCAAATCCCACCCCTCCTAGCTGAGCCTTTGCTCGCCCATCTGTCCTGGTGAAACTGGAAAGGCCTCAGGACCACCAGTAATTCTTCAATCATAAAAAAAGACAAAGAAAATCTTATTGACGCTAACGCTGCAGTTTACTATATCTGGAGAGCTGTTAAGGAAGTCTCAAATGCAGAATATCAACTGCCTACACTTCAAGCCAAGATAACCAATAGGACGGTACGTTCGCTAATATTTCGCTCGTTCTATGTCAGATTTTTTTTCAAATGAGTCACGGAAAATTTCACCATCAACGAAAACCTCTTTAAACCAAGGAATGGTTATTTAGAAATTAATATATATACGTTGAAATAATGATATTAGTTCAGTTTAATTATATCGTAATAGTTACTAAGTATTTTGACAGTCTTACAAATATAAAATACTTTCTCATCTTCCCAATCGTTACCTCATCGTCGAAGATCGTGACTCTTGTATAGTCTTCATACCGTTTAAGTTTTCCAACATCGATTGCCACATGAAATAAAAAAGTAATGATGGTTCGTCAACTCAACTGAATTATCCCATTACCCTTACCGCTTTATATCTTGAATGCCGTCGCCGACTTTCCCAAAATCCCTTAACCCAATTCAACCAAAATTACCGCCCCAAGTCCACCAACATTTGCCGAGCGACCTTCGGATACTCGGACAGGGCTTCACGAAGTTATTCATGACTGATAAGCTACCTGCCGTTATAAGGCAACGCCCGAAATAGAACTCGCAAACTGGGTCAGGAGGTTTCCCGTATGTATAGAGTTGGTTCGATATCGTTAACCTTGTCAGCACGTTGTAATCATGATATTTGTCGACTTGGCCCAACTTCCTTAAGTCTTTAAGGCTCCATACAGTTTAGGCTTGGCACGCTATAAATTAATGCGATAGGTATTCTGTTAGATAAAGTTTGGTATAAGTATGGTATTCAATTTGTCGTCTATTTTGGCACATGCCCAGTTTGTGTTTGGTATATATACAATCTTCACAAATGTTTAATGCTAGCATGGACATGAATGATGAAATGAACAAAATGAAAATTATTGTTGTCTTAAAGCACGATCTGGCAAAGGCACAGTGCATCTCGACTCAGACCATCAAAAGCCATTTGACCTAGTTTCGTGACACGTTACAAATTTGTCCAGCCTTACCGTTGTAACTTATTCGTAACAATTTGGCGGCTTCAGCGTTGTAATTTCCTAGGAATAGTGTGGCACCCAATATATTTTAATATTGGATGATTTTTAAATTCTTAGTGTCTTTTAAAGTCTGGCGCTCTAAGCCAAGTCTGTAATTAATAAGTAAATTTTTCAGGTAGTCAATTTAACGGTCATCATCATCATAGTCGGTTGCTCTTGGCAGAGCAGTTGTGATCATGTGGAATTCTTGCTTATTAAAGCCTTGACAGATGTTTTCCGTAGTTTGCGAACTGAGGCTTGACGCACGCACTCGTTAAGGGGGGTTTCAGTAAGATATTAAGGCATCGGAATCGCGACACACTGAGAAAATCCGGCGAGTAACTCAGTGGATTGTGCCTGTGGATTAAGTTGCACGACGAACCCTTCATCAAGTTCGATGACTATGGTGATTATCATAGAAAAAGTAGATTAGTGTTATTAGGGGTTTTTTTAAAGAAAAAGGGTGGTAGTTATGACAATATTCAAACAACGACGAATACGTCAGTCGCTCGCGACCAAAAAAACTTCCATGTATTTATGAAATGCCAGAAATAATATAATGAATATAAAAATTAATGGAGCCGGCTGCACGCACGAAAAAATATGACTCATGCGGCGTTACCTCGCTCTGAGGCGATGCATTCGCGTGGACAGCTGCTATACAATAATACAATTCAAAACACATTCATACTTGTAAAAAAACTATGTACATTGTAAAAAATAAAATAAAATTGACATAATTGTATTTATGCGTACAAATAAATGTAACTTGATCAATTCAATAGTGATTTCCATTTACCTCCTTCTCTATATCTATACAAAATAACTATCAAACAAATTAAATTAAAATTTTCTTCTGAAAAATGTATGTAACCGTTCCATCAGTATTTTCTTATGACGTTGTCACGTTCAACTATCGTCAGTAAACCGACTTTACAGACAACCGATTTTTTTTGATAAGTCTACGATTCACGAAAAATTACCAAAGTACTAAGAGTCTAAAATCCCGTAGCAGCTGTATATACCTGGCCTCACGCAGCAACGTTATCAGATTTCAAAGGTGTCCCAATCAAGAGTAAGTGTTTGCAGTCGGCCTTCGGATTCCTAGAACGGTTTCCGATTCAATTACCCGAACCACCTCTCCTCGGAAACGTATCTCAGGCAATGAAGCCTTTTTGCTTTTATTCCAGTGGTACGTATCGATTTTAAAGTTTATTATGGGACGGTGTGATTTTTAAGCGAACGAAACTACTGGGATATCGTAATGGTGATATATCCCTGTGGATATATCTAAAGACGTATCTAAAGATATAGATGTGAGAAAGCGGAAACGTCGTTACTTGCATTTTGGGCTAAACAACTTTTTACCATATTCTTGTATAAAAAAAATAGAAGGGCCTGGATCTTGTTTTCCTACGACTAAATCTTTTTTTTTTTTTATTTCATCTACCATTTTTCAACTTTCTATCTCTATAAATTTTTGTAGAGTTATGAATTTTTTAAATAGTTTGATGGTTCTGGCGTTATAGTTGGATTGTTTTAAGTTACGACAATTCCGCTTTCCTCCATCGAATTATTTTGTTTCGAATTACATGGTTTGCTTTTCTTCACATCGATTAAAAACAAATAAGTCAGATATTTATTTAAAAATAGCTGACCCGGCAGACTTCGTAGTGCCACAGTCGATAAATAAAAGACGTAAGCTTTTGTATAAAATAAACTTAAAACAAACGGAATCCGTCCGACGGGGGACACATCAACGGAAAAACAAAATTGTTATTTTTATTTAATTCTGAGCATTTTCATATTTCTCTACCTTTTAAACCTTCTCTGGACTTCCACCAAATTCCAATAATTCAAGAACAAAATTAGTCAAATCGGTCCAGCCGTTCTCGAGTTTTAGCGAGACTAACGAACAGCAATTCATTTATATATAAGGTATATAGAAGATGCCACTTAGTAAACAAGGGAACAAAGACAAATGAAAATCTTGATGTGTCATTACGATAGAACAATCATTGATTCGGATAATAATCGAATCGTGCGAGCACTTCTTCTTCTTCTTCCTAGCGTTTTACTGGTCTAGTTTTTGAAGTGAAAACTTCTTTAGAATCGTTGTGATTTCAAACCGGATACAACGGAAAAATCGACAGGTAAGAGACACAAATACAAAAATGTGTAGGATGAAGCCAGCAAAGAATGAGACAGAAATATATATACTATTTAATACAGCGCCATCTGTGAGATTTTTTAATACTAACGTGTGTATGAAAGCTCTTGTAGTGAATTTTAATTTAGGATTATACGTGAAATTAAAATATCAATTCACAGAGGGCGCTACCTTACAATTATTTACTAATGACAAAATTTTACATATACTTAAGACGTTTAGGATAATTGTATTTTAATTTTGGAAGGTTTCACTTCTACCACGTATGAATTGAACACATGTATTTTTCTTTTTATTATTGAAAGATTCCTGGTGGCCCGGAGGCCTTTCCAGCTTCACCAGGACAGGTGGGCGAGCAAAGGCTCAGCCAGGAGGGGTGGGATTTGCTAACAACCGCTCGAGCGCCTCCGAAGGAGACCTCAAGGAGAACTCAAGAGCAATTGCTTCGCGAATAAATCTACTACCGGATCGGAATCGCGACCCACTGAGAAGATCCGGTGAGAAACTCAGTGGACTATGTCTGAGGGTTAATTTAGTCGTCGAGCCCTTCGTCAGAAGCGACGCGTTCGACGAGAACGATGACCGGTGCTTGAGGTACCTAAAAGAACCGTTAGTGGATCGGGAGGGTCCGAAATGACGTGTTTGGGGGGACGTTGACAGCTTTCCATTCTGTCCGCTGGATCGGGAATGCTTGTATGTCACTCACGAAAGAGGTGATGGGAAATTACCTATCCTAAGCCACAGCACTACCAAACATTTCCATTTTGACTACCACAGCACATTAAAGGATCTGATCGAACGTAATATCCAACTAAAATCTATAGAAAGCAAATACGTCTTAACATTTCATGACGATTATGACGTCAAAGAGTAATAGAATATTCTCGAAGCACTTTCTAATGCATCAACGTTAAGGTCGACCTTCTGTGGCGCAATCGATAATACAAACTAATCACTTTCATGTTCATTATAAACGCAGCCTTCGCTTGTATACCAGAATAAAGTGCTCGAAGGTTAGAAAATTGTTTTGAATTTATTATTATTATTAGTCTGTTTGTTATTTTAATTTTGTTTTAATTTTTCATCTACTAGCTATTATCGAGTAATTCATTGTTAGAATATAACTCAATGTTTAACTTGAATATACTGTTTTTAGATGTCTACGGGCTCCAGTTACCACTTAACACATGGTGAGCTGTGACCTTGTCCACCCATCTAAGCAATAAAAAAAAATGATTAAAGGATTCATCCGAAAACAGGGGACGGGGTGGACGAGCTCACAACCCACTTTGTTGTTAAATGGTTACCATAGACATCTACAACGTAAATGCGCCACACACCTTGAGATATAAGTTCTAAGGTCTCAGTATAGTTACAACGGCTGCGCCACCCTCCAAGCCGAAACGCATTACTGCTCCACGGCAGGAATAGGCAGGGTGGTGGTACCTACCCGGGCGGACTCACAAGTCCTCCTCCTCGTTCTCCAACCCCTACCACCAGTAAATACATTGCGTTATCTTCTGCTTGTCAAACATCAATAGCAGTACATAGCGTATTTGTCTCCCGAAACTATACTCTTTCTCTCGTGAATTAGTAAAGAACATCCCATCGAAGCACGCCCGTGAATACAAAGCTTATGCCAGTCTTATTTCTAATTTTTTTAATCACTAATTAATTTCCAATACCAGTTTAATATGTGATAAGGTAGAATTCTAAAATTGGTATCTACTTCAATTATATATTATGTTTCAAAGGTATTTTAAGTCTTTTGTAAATTGCTTATTTTTATATATGTGTAAAGAAGTAAATTTTTTAATAATTATTATTATATTTCATTTTGTATTAATTGTATGTATATTTACGGATATATGTATGTACCTATGTTTATGTGTATGTGCATATGTATGTGTACATGTACACCGCGCATAATTCGTTTCCAAATGATTCTTGTCCACCTGATGGTTGTCTGGAAGAGATCGCTCTTTGCGATAAGACCGGCAATTGTACTTTTTTTGTATTTAATGTATCGCACTGTTTACTTGTTTTTTTGTGTACAATAAAGAATACTCTCTCTCTCTCTCTCTCTTTTTCTCTCTCTCTCTCTCTCTCTCTAATTCCAAAACATTTCATAATCAAACAAAAGTTGACATTAACATATACCGTGCACTGTTGATAGACTTCAGCTCGTTAGCCGGCTCTCTGGATCGTGGAGAGCTCCCGAGACGAGTGTCCGCTGTCTTTGTCAGCTCTAAGACACTGCCGATACACTCCGTAGCAAACTAGACTCACTTGACATCTATCAGTGACACGGTTCGTGAGAGTCGAGACATTTTGCACTTAGCTCTTGTACTCAATATCATTAGAAGGACGGTTCATTTTTTTAAATATTTTTTTTATTACTGGAGCCCATAAACATCTACGACTTAAATGCGCCACCCACCTTGAGATATCAACTCTAAGGTCTCAGTATAGTTACAACGGCTGCCCCGCTCTTCAAACCGAAACGCATTACTGCTTTATGGCAGAAATAGGCAGGGTGGTGGCCCACCCGCACGGACTCACAAGACGTCCTACCACCAGTAGTTACGCAAATTAAAATTTGCGGGTTTGATTTTTATTACACGATGTTATTCCTTCACCGTGGAAGTAAATCGTGAACATTTGTTGAGTACGTATTTCATTAGAAAAATTGGTACCCGCCTGAGATTCGAACACCGGTGCATCGCTCAACACGAATGCACCGGACGTCTTATCCTTTAGGCCACGACGACTTTACCTAGTTTATTGTAACAGAATATTGTTACGCTGGTAAGAGTGACGCCATCTATCGCCGAATAGTCGAGCGAATATCGAAGGATCTGACTGAGACCTTAGAACTCATATTTCAAGGTGGTTGGCAGCATTTACGTTGTAGATATTTATGGGCTCCGGTAACCATTTAACACCAGGTGGGCTGTGAGCTCGTCCTATCTATGCAATAAAAATAATTTAAAAAAATTAATATGTTCAGATTTTATTTTTCATAAAACTGATTATTTATCCACAATACTCACTTCAGAAGTCCATGGTCGATCTTAAGCACGTATTATGTGTAATTTTTATTAATATTTTCTTGTAAGTGTTCACGGGTATTGCAGTCGGCCGTGTCTGTGTGTTTTTTAGGCCCACCTTACTAATTGGGTGGTGCAATGACCTCCGAACAGTGGCCGGTAGGAGCTGGATGAGGAGAGCCTAAGATCGGGTTCAGTGGTGTGGGTTGGGAGAGGCCTATGTCCAGCAGTGGACGACTGTGGGCTAATGACGATGATGATGATGATCACGTGTGTGTGTTTGTGTGTCGTTAATGTTGATCGCATGAACGAAGGCTGCGTTTGAATCAGTTTCAAAGCGCGAGCTTAAAAGAAAACCCCGAATTTAATATCGATACTAATATTATAAAGCTGAAGAGTTTGTTTGTTTGAACGCGCTAATCTCAGGAACTACTGGTCCGATTTTAAAAATTATTTCAGTGTTAGATAGCCCATTTATTGAGGAGGGCCATAGGCTATATATAACATCATGAGACCAACACAAGTGGAGCACCAATAAAGAATGTTTCAAAATATTTTCACTTTCTACGTAAATGAAGTGGGGGGTAAAAGTTAGCGTTATGCCAAAGAAACTATTCCACGCGGACGGAGTCGCCGGCAAAAGCTAGTATTAAATATTTTACGCAATTCATGACAGGTCGTTAACCTTACCTGCGCTAAAACAAACCTATAAATAACGACCGGTTTGTAACCGAAGAAAATCGATAACCAACCCACTGGAAGCTATTTCCATCCTCTCGAGCGGTCGTTAATAAATTCGCTGGGACGAGGAGAAGCCGTTTGGATGTATGACGGACCGGACAATGCGATTTGATTAATTTTCTCGTCAAAACATCAAGGTCCTGACAGTTTAAATGTTTATAAATAAATAAGTATATTGTTGTATATATTATTATAATATGTAATGTTTACTGTATGCAGTAGTTTGGAGTTGTCGTGGCGTAAAGGATAAGACGTCCGGTGCATTCGTAAGTATGTAGCGATGCACCGGTGTTCGAATCCTGCAGGCGGGTACCAATTTTTCTAATGAAATACGTACTTATCAAATGTTCACGATCGACTTCCACGGTGAAGGAATATTATCATCGTGTAATGAAAATCAAACCCGCAAAATTATAATTTGCGTAATTACTGGTGGTAGGACCTCTTGTGAGTTCGCACGGGTAGGTACCACCGCCTCGCCTATTTCTGCCGTGAAGCAGTAATGCGTTTCGGTTTGAAGGGCGGGGCAGCCGTTGTAACTATACTGAGACCTTAGAACGCATATCTCAAGGTACGTGGCGGCATTTACGCTGTATATGTCTATGGGCTCCAGTAACCACTTAACACCAGGTGGGCTGTGAGCTCGTCCACACAAGCAATAAAAAAAATGCACTAGGTTTGTGTTCCTAATTCTTCTTTCCTTCTGCGGGCCCACTGGAAGAGATCTCAACATGAAATAAGTAGTGCCCTTGTACTCTGTATCCTTATTGTCGTGTTTCTTCTAACAGCTGTGTGTACAAAATATATTAAATAAATAAATAAGAATAAAGTGAACACTAAAAAGCTGTTGTACTTATTCATCACTTTTAACCTAAAAAGAAAACAAACAGCGTAATATATTATAACAAGGTATTTGGTTTAAGGGACATCTATATATTAATACGTGAAGGAAAAACTTTGTATCCCTTTTTACGAAAATTGCGCGGACGGAGGAGTAGTATGAAATTTTCCACACTTATAGAGAATATAGAGAAGGAGTGCACAATGATAATATTTTTTTTAAATAATGCATAAAAGATAACACCAATAAAGAAAACATTACACACACTACATGCTATGTATTTGACGCACACACGCATGCATACTATTTATTGTCAAACTTTTGTTCTTGACGTCTGTGATCAAATTGAGAATAGATTAAATATTGTTTGTCTTTATTAATATTTTTTTGTAGTGTAGCCTTGGCGAAATTTGTGATTATAGAAGTATAAAATACAATCATAATAGTGTACAAACTTACAATTCCAATTAATTATAGTCGAATTTCGACTACTGCGGGACCTCTAGTACATATTTATAATTAAATGTGTGTTTTATTTGGGATCATCATCAACAGTTCGATATTTTCAATTCAAGTTCAATTAAGTTTACTCCATTCAAATAGCCAAAGAAGTTAGTCTGTTATGATATTTTTTTCCAAATTTTAAACGGCTCACCTGTGAAATTCCAAAAATGTCCCTTAAACCAAAATATGAATGTGTTGGGATTGGGAAATGGGATGGGTGAATATCACCCTTCGATATATAATCGGAACTAGATGATGACCGAGCTTTGCTCTGTTTTTTTTTTGTTGCCCTCAATTAAGAAAAATAGTAGGTATTATTATTCGCCAATAGATGTCGGGAAGAGTTGATTATTGAAAGCACGAATAAAACAACATTTTCTAAAAATAAATCGTAGCTAGATCGATTTATCGCCCCCGAAATCCCCTGTATAATAAATTTTGTGAAAATCGTTGGAGCCGTTTCCGAGATTCCGATTATATACATATATATTAATATACAAGAATTGCTCGTTTAAAGGTATAAGATAATACGAAAAAGCGTTCGTTCATTTGACCTTTATTCGTGACGTAATCGACCGATCTAATTTGCTAAGTGACGAAATGGTATATGTTTGGCTGAAAGACGTCCACCGTTCAAGGTTGTCGTGACTGACCCAGCGACTACCGCGACCTTCACCACCGATCGCCAGTTCAAATTAAGCGCGGTTGAAGAAGAAAAAGCTTTCTCTTTTATTATTTAGTAATTACCATGAGGTCACCATTATCGGATTGCGAATATTGGAAGCAATTTTACGGTTTTTGATTTGTTATACAATTTTCGGTATGTAATTATTTCCAGCTACCTCCGTTGCACGACAAAATGAATTGAACGCGAAATTCAATAAGTGTAATTGATAAATACGATGTGCCTTTAAATTTCTTTATAAAATTTATTGGAGTAACCGTAAAGGATTGGAAAAGCGCCTACGAGTATTTTAAAACTAAATTTCTAATATAACACCTCCATAGAATATTTTACCCAATGCCAAAATTTTATGAATAATGTAAGCAATTCGTGTATTTTGTAACTTTCTCTATCAGCGAAAACCGTATGGAGACCACTTGCATGGCTCGGAAGAAATAACTGAAAGAACAGACTAAAGCACTCTTAATTTTATACTACACGACCCGCCCCTCGAAACTGTAATTGATTGTTGATTTCTTCACTATTTAATGGATATTATTATAAATATAAACCTTCCTCTTCAATCACTCTATCTATTAAAAAAACCGCATCAAAATCCGTTGCGTAGTTTTAATGATTTAAGCATACAGGATATGGGGACAGAGAAAGCGACTTTGTTTTATACTATGTAGTGAAGTGATGATAGCTAAAGATACCAACACAATTTACGTGTATGTTTGAAATAAATATCATAATTTTTAAATCATGTGTTTCTTTTAAACTTTCACTCCAGAGAATTCGATTAATGGTAGAGTTATGAATAAAAAAAAATTTGTTTGACTTCTGTGAAACTATATAAATTTGCTAATAGCAATATCGTAAAAGTTCCTGATGTATTATTTACACGAAGCAAAGTTCTTTGAAAAATATTTATCTGTTCTCCATAGTTTCTTTACAGTACCGTTTTAGTGAGTGTTTGATCTCTTCTCCCAAAATTATTTATGTATATGAAGTCTTTACTACAGCAAATGGCAATCTTAACTTATGCCTAATGCAACTTTCTTTAGACATGGATCTTGGCCTCAGATAAGATATCTTCATTCCTCCCAATCTTCTGCTATCTCTTGCCAACTGTTGGCCTGAAAATTCGTCAAGACTGTCAATATTGAACTAATTTAAAATCAAATATTTTTCGCAGAAGAGAAGAACAAAGAAGGCGTAAAGTCAGAAGAACAGGCAGCCACTAAAATCCAGGCAGCGTTCCGTGGACACAGGACAAGGAAATCAATGAGCATGAAGGCGGCCAAGCAGGAACCTTGCAAACCCGAGCCCGTGCCAACCAAGGCTGAGCTGGAAGCAGAGTTTAAATCTGATGATAAAGGTAAGTTTTATTTTACTAACGTATTTCACTAACTAATTTTACTAACGGCCGTCTGGTGTAGTGGTATGTGACATGGTCACTACACAAGGGGGTCGCGGGTTCGAATACCGTCAAGGGAAGATATTTGTATGATAAATATAAAATGTATTTTCCAGGGTTATGGATGTTTATTAAATATATGTATGTGTATAATAAAAATCTTACATTTATTTCCGTTATCTGGTACCTGTAATACAAGTTCTTTACGAACTTAGCACGGGACCAGTTAACGTGGCGTGATTGTTAGTAAATATTTAAAATATATATACAGAAAACGTACATAGACGAGTTACACGGAAATGGCATTGGATTAGTCACACATTAAGAAAGCCCAATACCCACCTAACCAAGAGACAACTGACCTGGAAAGACTGTCTGGCAGACGGAAGAAAGGCCATCCCAGAACAACTAGGAATCGCTCGGTGGTGCAGGAATTGGGCATTCTGGGCATGAAGTGAGTGGAGCTAGAACAGACTGCTCAAGACTAATGCAAATGGAAGAATTTGATTCGATCCCTATACCCCAACAGAGGGTAATAGGATAGGAAGAAGAAGAAGAATAAGAGATAGACGAGTGTGATTACAACTACTAAAAGTATTCTTTAAAAGAATCCTCAACCTTGTCACTTTTTTTCGGGCCTCCAAACGGCATCTCCTACGAGGTTGCTGCGGGTGAGGGGACGCGCCCAATATATGGAACTCAATGGTCGAAGATGGTAGAGGCCCATCAACTAAACGACTGAGATAGCTGTTACTGGCATTGTTGTTGACATGCACGCGTGTGGGCTTACGATACCCCTACACTGAGCTAAGCCGGTTAGCGATTGCTGCTTCTTCTGTGAATATCTTGGTGGAGTTGTACGACACGATAGGATGTTTCTAGTCTAAGCCACCAGACAACTAAATTGCATTGCTATGTGTCTCCATTGTTGGGAGTTAAATGCATAATCGGGAATGAATCACGCAGTCATCTGGGTGCTTAGTGCGAGTTTTTTAACGTTCTCGATCGCGTAAAAGTTAACTCAAATTTGTATGAAGTTGGAACGTTTGCCACTTGGGGCACTGTTCCAACTGCATACAAAATTGAGTTAAGTTTTACGCTATGGAGAACTTTAAAAAACTCGCACTAAGTATACTGGTCCCAAACTAGGATTCAGTAGCAATTAGAGATGAATCAACACACGTCAGGTTAATTATATAGAGGTTGTTTCAATCAGTATCAAAACAATAGTTACTGTGCAGAAATGGAGATATTCTAAAACAACCATTGTTATTGAGGTTCTTAAAATAGATCTTGAGTTCGTCATTCTAAACGTTTCTTATATATTCAGCTTCAAGAAGTAAATTATATTTAGAAGTTTCTGTCTTCGCTCCCCAGGGCGCAGACTTCTTTGTATTAATTCATTTTCTTTCACGTCTCGCTTCCCGAAGGCAATAATAAATCGGATAAACTTCAAAATTTCAGTCCCCAAGTAACTAAAGCCGCGAAGTTTTAATAGGTATCCAAGTATGAGAATAAAATATCATGTTGCAAAATTTAGATTTTTATAATTTAGCCTATAATAGAGTCGCATGTGAGGGTGAATTTTGTAATTGAAGTTAATTTACGTCTAAAATGGAATGTAGGAATTTTGAGCTAATTATTTTTAATGTAAAATGTAAAGTCCACTGAGTTTGTAATGTTGATTCCTCACAGGACTGTGGGGTTCTTGGTAAAACTGTTAGAGATTATTTTGAAATTCAATAAAATCATTTTGAATATAGCTCTGGCCCTGAATCGGATGATAATGCAGAGGAATGTTTGTTAAATATTTTTAATGGTGCTTAAAAACACGAAATACATACTTATTTCATTGCTGATTTTAATAGTTTGTCCGATAGTTCAATGACTATGATACAGAAGCTTCAACTATTAATCTAGTTCACTGTAAACCCATTAGAATAGACACAATAAACTATCCCTGTATTTGCTAAAAAGGAATTAATTGTACGTTGCGAAAAAATGCCTACCAATTTGGCACTAACTTCGAATGGTCTGGCTTCAACTTGACTGCTGGGCGAACTCATGAGGCTCAGCCTGAAATAATTTGCTAACATCTGCCCTAACAAAACTTGTGCTTCGTTGAAATTATCGCCAGATCAAAATCGCGATCCACTGAGAAAATCTGGCGAGAAACTCATTGAGTTGCGTCTATGGGTTAAGTTGTGAGTTCGACCAGAGCGGTGACCAGTACTTGGAGTATCTTTAAGCACTCAAAGTGGATCGCGAGAATGGTTACGTAAAAGATGAAACAGTTGCTTTTCAAACCCCTCGTTTTTACGTCAAACCGTTAATTGCAGCTAAATATAATGTGTTTTTATTTAGATACAGTCACTGAGTTCTTGATACTGCTAGATGATGCTATGATCATCAGCGGGGCAATGAGTTAATTTACCATGAAACTAATAAACTTCTTCATTGACCATGATCACTCTAGTAAGCTTTAGTAACACCCTGCGACAGAAAAGGCGTTAACTATTTTTAATTGAAATAAAGTCATCATCAGTTGTAATAATATGGAAGATTTTGTATTACAAAAATAAAATACAATCTGGTGCATATCAATTTTCTTTATTCGTCTTCGTTTTATGATTGAATATAGATTGGATGTTTCATCATCATCATCTCAGCCTGTCCATTGCTGAATATAGACCTCCCCACTTGATGTCCAGTGCGGCCGGTCCGTTGCCACCTATATTTATTTTTTATTTTATTGCTTAGATGTGCGAACGAGATCACAGCCCACCTGGTGTTAAGTGGTTACTAAAGCTCATAGACATCTACAACGTAAATGCGCCACCCACCTTGAGTAAGTTCTAAGGTCCCAGTATAGTTACAAGGGCTGCCCGACCCTTCAAACCGAAACGCATTACTGCTTCACGGCAGAAATAGGCAGGGTGGTGATACCTACCCGACTCACAAGATGTCCTACCACCAGTTCAAAACCACCAGTACCACCTTTGAGAATTCCTTTATTACAAGCACCAACTTCAGGGCGATCTTGACTACGAAAAAGTATCCGTAAAATACAAATAAACTTACAAAATACTCAACCCTAGAGAACTGTAAAAAATGTGCGGTCATTTTGTTATTCATACCACCTCGGAATCTCGGATTTCGTTCGACTCTTGAATTACTTATAACATTGAGGCTGCGTAATATATAAAGCTATCGCCACTCCTAAATTTGTACTCTGTTGCTTAGTAATAAAGTTGAATGTGAAAAACACGGTTGGTTTATTTAATACGTTTTGATATAGTTAAAACAGAAATAGTATACATAAATAATAACAATTTATTGGGTTTTTACCACGATTTCCACGTTTAATGAGTTTCCAAGATATTTCTGCGCAGTTATAAGCGTACATGAGTATAATATTGAAGACTGTGGGTAGGATGTCAGGAGCAGACCGATTTGTCTACCTTCTTTCCAGTCTGTATTTTTGTGTCGGCACGGGTAGGTACCACTACCCTGTCTATTTCTACCGTGAAGGAGTAATGCGTTTCGGTTTGAAGGGTGGGGCAGCCGTTGTACTATCAAAAGTGAGACCTTACAACTCATGTCTGAAGGTGGGTGGTGGAATTTACATTGTAGATGTCTAGCTGGGCTCCGGTAACCACTTAACACCGGGTGGGCTGAGAGCTCGTCCACCCTTGTAAGCAATAAAAAATATATTTGAATTTACTTTGGAATACACTTTTAAAACAGTGGCGACATCTATTTTTTTTTTTTTTACTTTTTATGCACAGAATCAGTACGCCGATAATGTCTACCTTTTACAAACAATAAATAGCTTTCCGTTGCAATTAGAATTTCTGCTTCGAGAATGACTACTTATTTAACGCTATATCTGACCAAAGCAATCAAGACTTCATTGAAAAAGTTTTTTTTTTTATTGCTTCGATGTGTAGACGAGCTCACAGCCCACCTGGTGTTAAGTGGTTACTGGAGCCCATAGACATCTACAACGTAAATGCGCCACACACCTTGAGATATAAGTTCTAAGGTCTCAGTATAGTTACAACGGTGAATCGATTTTACCCAAAATAAGGAATTCCAAATATAAAACCCTATGGCAACACACTTAAGTGCTATTCGGGAATAATTCAACAGATATTCCCTGATACCTAAATATTTATACAAAAGGTAGAATAGTAAAGTATAGAGTATTAAACTCATGCATATTACGCAAACGAAGATACCGACGGAAACTGAAACTAATTGAATATGTAATGGACATTTCGTTTCTTTGTTATAACTCAGACAAAAGTACAATGAGCATGAAAGTTTGAAGAAAGTTTCTCTCTTTAATTCTTTTTGCTGATAGAGGATGATGACCTTGAGATGCCATTTCAGCGTAACCCTAACTAGTAGGTTAGCTCACGGGGCTCAAGCCTGACGACGTTGCTAACACTAACCCTAGCTAGAGCAGTGCTTCGCAGAATCTACCACGCGACCCACTGAGAAGATCCGGCGAGAAACTCAGTGGGCTGTGTCTGGCATCAGGAAGAATCATTATATATAACGGCTGTGTACGCACCGCTTATCATCCAAATACTAAATAGCTTCGAAAAATAACCCATCTTCTTACTTACTGCTAGAAGTCATCAAGCATTCCGATCTGAATCGCATGGCAATACTAATAGAATACTATTGACACTAGTCTTGTTCGTATCGATTGCTCGTAACTAGGGATATGGGTAGGCAACGCCATCTTCTATTTCTACCTCGGAATAATCATTTATGTTTGAAGAGTATTTGTATGTTTTTTTTTTTATTGCTTAGATTGGTGGACGAGCTCACAGCCCACCTGATGTTAAGTGGTTACTGGAGCCCATGGTAAATGCGCCACCCAACTTGAGATATAAGTTCTGAGATCTCAGTATAGTTACAACGGCTGCCCCACCCTTCAAACCGAAACGCATTACTGCTTCACGGCAGAAATAGGCAGGGCGGTGGTACCTACCCGCGCGGACTCACAAGAGGTCCTACCACATGTATGTATCTATGTATTTGTTTTGGCTATGTAAATTATAACCTATTAGTGTTCATTTTACTCATGTCTACTGTAATTATTTAAATTATCGGCATGTATTAACTTTACCACAACTACGCAGTTCTTGAATCTTTCACTTCATCAACGAGGGTTAACTGGAAGAGAATGCATGCATGGCGTTAAGTTCGCCTTTGTACACTATTTTGTGCAATAAAGAAATTTCATTTATTCATTCATTCATTCATTTTCTTAGTGGATCGTGATTCCGATCCGGTGGTAGATTCTGCGAAGCACTACTCTTGATAGGGCTAGTGTTAGGAAATTCTTCCAGGCTTATAGAATACGAATACCGTAGGAATAACAAAAAATCCTTAAAAATTGTATCATCATCAGATGAAAACCGTCTAAACATGGGACCCCTGAGATTCAGCGAACCAAGCTAAACGCGAAATTCAAGATCGATGAAAACAATTGCAAATTAATTGTAAATACTGACCAAGGTTACAGTTACAAAGCCATTAAAATACTCTTGAAATTGAGCTATAAAACTTAACGAGGCTAAAATATATAGCCTATTCGATTTAAATGCGGGTATTTCGTTTTTAATTACCACAATTTAATATTATGCATTACACTGATGGGTCTTATTTGGTTAGAAATAGGCAAACGGAAAAACGAATTAAACGCGATAATTTGATATTTTGGTATTTTTGAAAATCTAAGAAGGTTTATAGAAGGTCCCTCTCTCTCTCTCTCCTCTCATCAGTCCACTGCTGGACATAGGCTTCCCTAAAACCTCGCTATAAAGATCGGTCCTGCGCTGCCTGCTACCAGCGGATCCCCGCGACCCTCAATAGTCCGTCGGTCCATCTTGTGACAGGTCTACCCACGCCACGTCTTCTGGCACGCGGTCGCCACTCGAGAACTTTCCAGCCCCAAGGGCCATCCGTTCTACGAGCAAATGCCCTACCCACTGCCACTTCAACGTCGCAATCCTTTGGGCTATGTCGGTTACCATGGTTTTCCTGCGAATCTCCTCATTTCTGATTTGATCTCGTAGGGAAACTCCGAGCATAGCCCTCTCCATTGCACTTTGGGTGACAAGTTGCTTAACAATTCTTTTCTCCTATCTATACGTTTTTACAAATCGCTCTACGAATTCAACAAATTGGAAATCGTAATGAAGTAAACGTGTTCGTATTAAAAAAAAGAATAATTAATGAAATGATTATGGCAGGGGCACTAATCCGGGTAGCAAACAAAATTTCTTTGTGAATAAGAAATCAGATTAACTGTGCTGATTAGCTAATACGGGTCAAAGAGGGGGAGGGGGGGAGGGGCGGAGCCCCTCACTCATAAAATAAACATTTTAACTGTTTTTTTATTTTTAAATAAACTACTACTAATTGAATAAGAATTGTCTGATGAACTCATCTTTGTTTCATACTTCACTATTAAATTTTATTGCCTTTTGTTTATTTCACTTTTACACTAAACACAATATTGCAAATTACCCGAGCACAACAATGGCGGAGAATTTTAGGTGCGTGAGAGCAGACGTAGACACTAACGCGCAAGCCCACTTGTCAGTACCCAGGGAGGAAATGTTAGACTTTCTTCCCTGTACAGCGGGAGGAAAACCGAATTTTCGGCGTAGATAGGAGAAAAATAATATTAAAATGTATATAAGAAAGTAACTTTTTATTCCTAAACGAACTTCTTAATAAACTTTTTACTTTTTAATTATAAAAAAAAAAAAAAAAAACCATTAATGTATGTCCAAATGGTTTGTAATTAAGTCCCAATTATTTTTGAATAAAGAATGCTTTATTATTATTAACTATATTATTATATAGATGTCCACAACGTAAACCCCACCCATCTTGGATATTACAACGTTTCCTCCACCAGATGGCGTTATCTTCTTCATTACTGAGTTGTGATTGTCCCGATGAGAGATTAATTACCTTTATAACGCTTCTCCATCTGTATCTTTTATTGGCGTCACGACGAAAATTTTGCATGATTGTTTGCATTTGATGTTGAGAGTTGAGCGAATTTGTTTTTATTTTTTTTATTGCTTAGATGGGTGGACGAGCTCACAGCCCACCTGGTGTTAAGTGGTTACTGGAGCCCATAGACATCTACGACGTAAATGCGTCACCCACCTTGAGATATAAGTTCTAAGGTTTATCATTACGAAATCTTGTAATTATTTACATCGACCAACCTAATGTATTCATTATAATAACAAAACAAAGCCCCTAAGTAAATCGCATTACGGAAATTCACGGAATCACTACCGAGATTAGCGCACAAGAAACACACTTAGACAACTTGTACGTAAACCGCAAATTCCATTGGGAACATAGACACATCTGACGTTTTAGATTTTGTCCCCTTCGTATCGTTTGTCGAAAACAATGGCCACACGTCAGACAATAAGCGTGTTATATAAGTTTATCCTTTGAAGTCTACAGAAGGGCTTAAGCGACCACGCAGTGACGCAGGGTTCTGATCTTTCGAGTAAAAATAGGTCGTATTACCGTGGCCTTTTAAATTTAAATGACGGGCACACAGAAAGGTTTTAAAACGGACAAGCGACATTTTTGGGAAATAAGAGAAAGAGAGAGAGAGAGAGAGAGAATAAACTTTATTGCACACCAAAACACAATTTACATTAAAAAAACAGTCAAAAAGCATATACATTTGTACAAAAGCAATCTCTTCCAGACAACCGTTTAATTTACAGAAATTCCGGAAAATATATTAAAATATAGCAGGTATGTTGCGGTGTACTATAGACAATAATTATTATAGAAAATATATACATACAATAAACATATATATACCGTTTACATGTAATATTAAATATATAACTAATTGATTTATACACTAATACTTACATACAATACATACTAATATAAAATACATACACATAATAAATGATAATGATACAAACAAACAAGACTAAGCAGATAAGTAGTGTTCCTTCACCAATCTTTTAAAGCAGTTTCAAGTTGATAATATTCAGTTCAAGTAAATAATAGTCAGTGGCTTTAATTTCTTTCTCTCGTAAATTAAGCGGATATCCTTATGGCTTCTTGACATTACCGATCGATGTGGTTTTGTGTCTTTTCGTTTGACAGATCTGCTCAATCTGGTTCCGTGTCCCGCACAGCATCATATTCATTTACAAACACCGTTCGTCTGACTTCTCTATGGGTGCTGAGAAATGGGAGCCTATACCCGCTTTCACCAGATCACACGATTCTCAGATGACTAAATAAATTACCGGGAACAAGTCATGCTCATCCAACCCCAAATTGGGGCTCCCTGTGTTACGGTCATCAGATTATGATACTTATATACGTTGGTAACCGTATTCGTCAAACTCGACAAAGAGGTCGACGTGCAACCTAACCCATGCATCAGCCCGCTGAGTTTCTCGCCGGATCTTCTAAGCGGGTCGCAATTCCGATCCGGTAGTAGATTCATTCGCGAAGCAGTTGCTCTTGAGTTGTTAGGTCTCTTTCGGAGGCGCTCGGGCAGCTGTTAGCAAAACCCATCCCTCCTGACTGAGCCTTTGCTCGCCTACCTGTCCTGATGAAATTGGAAAGGCCACCAGTAATCCTTCAATCATTAAAAAAAAAACGTTGGAGTATATAGATATATCTATACGTTAATACGTGAAGCAAAAACTTTGTACCCCATTTTACGAAAATTGCGCGAACGGGAGAGTATGAAATTTCCCACACTTATAGAGACTATAGAGAAAATGTGCAGAATGCTACTTTTTTTTATTATGCCTTAAAAATACCTTAAATCGATAAAAAAAACATTACACACACTACCATGTATTTGACACAGCACACATACATATAAACTCTTTGTTTATTGTCAAACTTTTGTTATTGTTTCAAGTCTGTCTGTGGTCAAACTCAGAATAGATTAATATTGTTTGTATTTAATATTATTTATCTTTAATGTAGTTTTGGCGAAATCTATGATTAAATTATAGAAGTATAATAGTGTTTGACAAAATAATACTATACTATAATAATACTTATAATTTCTGCCGTGAAGCAATAATGCGTTTCGCCGCATTACTTCATTTACTTTTACGCTATCGAAAACATTAAAAAGCTGTGGCCAAGTTTCTGGCATAAGTAACACATTAGCTTGGCGTCATTAGTTGTGGAAAGCTTTTCATTAGAATACGATTTTTCTCGAACAGTTTTTTTCAACTGAAATAAAAATATAGACAGCGGTTTCTTGTATGAGACGTATGATTCTTTTTAACATGTTTTCATTAGCTTATTATTGTTGATTTTTGTTTTTTTGTATTCAACGGAATCTTTGAATGTCTTTTTCGCTCACTTGAAGGCGCCTAATTAATAATTTTATGATTTCACTCTAATGTAAGTATCGAAAAGATTCACAGTAGATGTAATTAAATAAACTAACATATCACAAATACAAATTCATTTATGTACCTGTGAGAAAAACCGCTAAACTTTTTTGATGTCAGCTTTCGGCATAAAAGTTTATTACGAAAGCCACACCCCTAGAGCCGACCTCGGCACCAGACGCGGTGTCGCCACACCAAAAATAACGGCAATAATATCTGTCAAATGTGTTTTTAGCGCTGGCAACATTTCAACTTCCGTGCGCTCTGTTTGTTTGACACGGTTAAGCTACAAGTTTTCGTACTTATTGATCCTTCTTTCGGTTAACTTAGATCGTAACTTCCAAGCGTCAACTTGATAGTTTAGTATACTTTATCATGTCAATGATGCATTAAGCAATAAAACGATTTGTTTTTGTTTGCATTGGCGGATGAGAGCGCTCTAAGTCTCATTTGTATAATATACTTGCTTTTCTACCATTTAACGGCCGTCTGGTGTAGTGGTAAGTGACATGGTCACTACACAAGGGGGTCGCGTGTTCGAATCCCGCCAAGGGAAGATATTTGTATGATAAATACCTAGTCAGGTCATAAATTCTGTCACATGTTTAATGTAAAATAATTGAAACAAGTTTATTCATTATGTAACCATTCATATACCAAAATGAACTTAACAAAACATAGATTCTTATGACACTAAAGTTTATTCAAAATGACCTCCGTGATTTTGAATACAGGCCTTCAATCTGCGCGGCCAGTCGTCTATCGCAGCACGAACGAGGTCCATGTCAGTATCGGCGGCTGCCTTAATCAAGGATGTCTTGAGTGACTCCGAATTGGTTGGCTTGGTGAGGCTTTGAGCACGCCTTTTTCTCCAAGTGTTGCCATATCTTGTAATCTAACGGATTCAAATTTGGACTGGAGGAGGGCCAGTCTTCGTGCCGGATGAAGTCGATTTCACGCGCCGCCAGCCAGTCTTGTGTGCTCTTCGCTCTATGAGCTGGCGCCGAATCTTGTTGGAATACCCAGTGCCTGTTATTGAACATGGTATGAGAAACAGGTTCCACAAGGTTCGTCAGGACTGTATTTTGATACACAAATGCATTCGTTTTTACACCTTTCTCACAAAAATGTACCTCTGTTAAGCCCCAATAAGAAACTCCCAACCATACCATGAGCGAGGATGGAAAATGACCTCGTTGGACACGCGGAATACGGTTGCTCGCTTCTTCGCTACTGTGTGCGTACACCTTATCATTTTGTTTGTTGTAGCTCTCTTCTACGGTAAAAATTTTTTCATCCGAAAAAAGAATTTCCCGATATTTTTTTCCCGCGTACCGCTTCAACAAAGCGCGGCATCTCTTCAGTCTCAGGTCCATTAGACGCGCATTCAAACGATGTCCTGTTTTTCTTCGATACGCCCGAAGCTCTAAGTCTTCATTTAACACCCTTTTCACCGTGGTTCTGCTTAACCTTATCTGAAGGGCCAACAGTTTCTGCTTACGTTTGGGATTTCTTTGAATTCGCGCCTTCACAGCTTTTATCACTGCTGGAGTCCTAACAGACCGAGGGCGACCACTTCTTGACCTGTCATCTACACTAGAGTCTTCATTGTAGCGTTTGAGGGTACGATAAACGAATCTTTTGGTTATATTCAAATTTTTCAGTATGTTAAAAATTTTAATTGGCGCGTAACCGCAACGATGCAACGCAATAACTGCAACACGGTCTTCTTTAAGCGTCCACTCCATATTTAAAAATGAGTAAAAATTCTAAAAGTATACATTTTTATTTTCATGAACAATTCGAGATTCGAATTCAATAAACTTTTTTGTGGCCAGCATTCTAAAAGAAAAGTTTTTACTGTGTGACAATACTTATGACCTGACTAGGTATAAATGTCTTTTCCAGGGTTATGGATATATATTAAATATATGTATGTGTATAATAAAAATCTTACATTTATATCCGTTATCTGGTACCTGTAACACAAGTTCTTTACGAACTTATCACGGGACCAGTTAACGTGGCGTGATTGTTAGTAAATATTTATTATTATTTATTATTATTTAAATAGGATTGCGTTACCGCTTCTTCGCGGCAGAAATAGGCAGGGTAGTGGTACCTACCGATGCCTGTTCACAAGACAAATCACGAAAAAATGCTTTGAATCGATTTTGTTGAAACTTGTTATATTTAAATTTTTACAATTTGAAACAGTGAAAAGTTCAGTTAATTGTTCAATTAACATCGTTCTACTTAAGTGGGATTCAGTATAATTTTTAAATTTTGTTCCTCAAATTTGGCGAACGAATTCACCACGGCTAATGATGCCAACCAAAGCTAGTACACCCAACAATGTGAACGCTGACCCACCCACAGATTTCACGTCTCCGTGTAAGTCTTGTATAAAAGCTGCCCCATCCCAAACCGGGCCCAGCAACCTACCCGCTCTACCATAAATCATAGTGTCGGTCGGTAATCATAATGTCGGTCGGTAATCATAGTGTCGGTCGGTAATTGCAAAGTCACTAAAGAACCAAACGAAACTCCAATGCTATTTTTGCATTTCGAGCTTATTTACTTTGAATTCCAATTTTCTTGAACATCAGAGAAACTACTGTAAACTTCTACGGTTGCCTTGTTTTTGCAGCTGTAGTTTCATTAAAGCGAGCAATCATTACGAAAACTTGTCTTCTATGTGTATTGTCATTTCATTGTTTCAAAATTGCTGTTTTGTTGTTACGTTATGTTTAATGTTTTCATTTTTTATCGCACTAAATGGTGGCACTAGTATTGACGGTTTTGAGTTGATTGATTGACGGAGTTAGTTGAATCGTTATGAATAACGTCACTTATTATGAAGTTGAAGTTTGAATTTTGGGATGATAACGACAAATTAGACTTGAATCAGAGATGAAACGTTCAAGTGGTATCCACCCGTGAAGATTTATACAATGATTAATGACCAGTATTTAGTATATATTCAGCTGATATCTTACAGTTACGACTGATTGATGATATGGAAGTATCAACTTGTAGCTAAAATGGCCTAGGTTGCTTAGTATTGAAAATGAAATAATTTTTGTTCAAGCAAGTTTTTATAGGTAGTTTTAAATCATTGCCATTTTACCACCGTTTCGGGATGCAGTTTTTCACTGCGAACATATAAAATTTCTTATTTGGATCATCATTTCTTCCAGTAACCGCTCTGACTTGGAATATGCGTTTCTCCAGATTCTTCGTTCCATTAAAAAAGTACGCATCGCCTATGATATTTCTTAATTATTATTGGACCATCATGTCTTCCAGTAACCGCTCTGACTTGGAAAATGCGTTTCTCCAGATTCTTAGTTCCATTAAAAAAGTACGTATCGCCTATGATATTTCTCAATTGGACCATCATGTCTTCCAGTAACCACTTTGACTTGGAATATGCGTTTCTCCAGATTCTTCGTTCCACTAAAAAATGATCGTATCGCCGAAAGAAAACATACTTGAAAACCGTGAGAGCCTCCTCGTTGAAGGCCGCTAAAAATCAAAATAAAACTCAATAAATTACGAATTCGTACGTCACTCGTCTCAATTTCGCTCGAGCCCTCCAAGTTTTTATTCGTTCTCCGGAAAATAAGAGCGTAATTCAACGGAGTCCTCCACCAATTACCGACGCAATTTTCAGGGAGTATCGTTCAATTTATACTCCGACAAATTGGGACGACCTCCGATGGCACCGCGACTTACGTCCTTTATTTAATGAATGCTGTCGAATTATGGACATGCCAATCTATTATCGATCTGTTTTTTATTTTTCAGTCGCAGTTTTTTACGCTTTTCTCTGGTGTCTAAATTATCTTCGATAAATCGCCTTCGATATTATCGTTATGTTGGCTTAAAGAAACCGCTGCTATTTATCGAGTTAAAGAACTCACGGCCCACCTGGTATTAAGCAGCTACCGTACCGTAGCCCATAGACGTCAAGGACGAAAATACCACTTCCCACCTAACACATAAGTTCTAAGTCTCAGTTTTGTCCCATCCTTCAAACTGGAGTGCATTACTTCCTCACGGCAGAAGTAGCATGCTGATGGTACCTATCCGTGAGGCCTCACAAGGTGCTCTACCGCGACTAACTCCATTGTTTATCCAGCTGTTATTAACATCAATATTTACTGTCAATTACTTTTTAAATAGTACTAATTGTATTGTTACAAACAAATGACTCTTATAAATACTCTGTTATGTAGATTACACACACTCATGAGGTAGCTTGATGTGGCATTCTCCTATCCGCCATCGTTTTTTAACTTAATGAATTAGCACGTGCGAACAACGGTGCCGCTCTGCTTATACATCGTGTCCTCATTTATCACTCTTAATCGCGGCCATTTGCAAACGTATACAGGGTGTTGCGAATTGGATAAGAACTGCGTCATTACGTTTTATTTTTCCACCGAATAACGTTTTTTTTGTTTTTTGTTTTATTATAAGTTAACGGAGTTTTTGCTGGTTTCTATTGAAAATGCGTTATGGATGTAGCTTACCAGTGATGGAATGTGTAATGAAGTTCTCTACAACGGGAGAAGCGAGAAGGCATTCTTAAACCAACTATAATATCAATGTTAAATACTCCCTAGTACTCCCTACTAGGCTAAGACAGCTTGACTCTGCCCCTTGCATTACTGAAGTCCATGGGCGACGGTAACCACTCATCATCAGGTGGGACTTATGCTCAGAAAAAAAACTACCATAGTATAAACAGCGAATAAACCACAATGAATATGTGGTTATAGCCATAATAGCAAAAAAACGTCATACTGGAACATGGTAGCTACAAAAGTGGCCCCCTTTTGATGTGGTTTACCGCTGACGAAAATTCTATAGCCCGCGCTCCTAACACAAAGCCACCCTTCTCTTCGTCTAAAAAAGCTTTTCAAGTACTTTTCATAATTTCGCACGATGCTTCCTTGTGGCACGGTACACGTATGGCCCTATTGTATTTTGTATAAGCGTGCCAATTCATTGCCTATGTCATTGTCATAGTTAGAATATCATGGGCGTCATTGTAGAGGATGGTCGGGTTTTATTCGGAGCGAAGCGGGTAGATAGCACAATTATCAAGTAAAATTATCTGCATTTAATTATTTATGCGTACTAGTTCCAAGTGTAAGCTCGTTGTTTGAGTACCTATGAGGCAAACATCCCACAGTGGAACATCCAATATCACTTAAAGACCATTATAGCTCATTAAGAAAGGATACGGGTGCCAAGGTTAGCGTCATACTCAATTTGCTTGGGAGAATCCACGACCTAGTATTTTTTTGTTAAATTGATTTTTGCGGTATGGATAAATTAAGACTGTGTGATAAGGGATATAGGGTAAGATTTGAACTGACGTGTTTACCAGCTCGTGTGGATTTACCAGCATTGTAGACTGTACCTCTACGCAACTTTAACACTTGAGGATTCTTTCGCGAAGAAGGTCAGCTCGCTTTTGAGCACGCAAGACTCCTAATTATACCATTATTGAATAGGTCTTGATTCTAGTTCCTTAGCCAGATCTTCAATTGCCATTAAATTATTTGGTACTAAATGGAGATTCATCTGAAATTACCATCAATGAAGGACGAATTGAGACCAATGTGCCAATAAAATTTACTGAGACTTGAAGTTTTGTAGAAACCGAGAAATCATAATTTTAATTAATTTTTCTTTATATTTTGTGAAATCCTGAAAATGTTAAATCGAGCCACCATTATTTCGCGTTTGAGTCCGTACAAATACTAATTAAAAACACATACACACACACACAACTACGTTGCTCGCGATTCTACCGTGCGATGGGCATTAATTTGGCTTCAATTGAAGTTTTGTTGGTAATTACTTCGTCCTTATCTTTCGTATCAAAATGTGTTCAAAAAATAACCTCGTTACTCTGGCAAAAGCATAGGTAGATAGGTATCTAATTAAAATAAAATTTGTTCTCTTCAATATAAATTTTCTTCATCTTGGTAATAAGGAGCATGATATAAATTAAATTAATATATAAGTACAATTTGAATTCATGATCTTCTAGTGATGACTAGTGATGGTCCAGGCAAATTACTCTAAGAACTTATGACGAATGGTTTTATTAATAAGCGATTTTCAATCTTATACTTCATTCCATTTAGTCATCGCTTGACGAGAAAATATCTGATTGCGAATATAAAAAATAAAGAAAAACGGATTAAGCCGCGAAAATATTGTTTATGATTTTTGTAATCCGTAAAATCCTAAAAATTTGGAAGAGCGAAGATCAGGTCAAGGCCAGCGATTAACAAAAAAATGGTTACCGAATAGAATTTCAACGGTGGCTGACGACCTGACGCTGACGTATGAGATTTTAATTAATCATACTGACGAGAATTTATGGGGAATTTCACCTTTCGTTTATTTAGGTAAAGTATGTAGCAATATTTTTTTCAATGTTTGTTAAGAATAACTTTTTATTACAAAGAATGGAACGTGATGCGTTGTACAAAAAAATCTAATACTTTATGAAAGTACAGTGGGCGGTCTTAGTGCTTAATACGACACTTCCAGACAATCGCTAGATGGACTAGGATTAAGAAAATACAAAATATATGTAGGAACTCATGAATAGTTTAATCGTGAATAATAAAAAATACGATCAGCTTAAGCTTAATCAAGCTAGCATATTATGCAATATTTATTGAAATTTTGTAAATATTTTGAGAAAATTTTAGACATAAATCTTAGTGAGAATTTTTTTATGTTTTTTTTATTGGTTAGATGTGTGGACGAGCTCACAGCCCACCTGGTGTTAAGTGGTTACAGGAGCCTATAGACATCTACAACGTAAATGCGCCACCCACCTTGAGATATAAGTTCTAAGCTATCAGTATAGTTACAACGGCTGCCCCATCCTTCAAACCGAAACGCATTACTGTTTCACGGCAGAAATAGGCGAGGTGGTGGTACCTACAGCAGAAATAGGCGGGGAACTTACAAGAGATGCAACCACCAGTAATATTTTGAGAAACATCCTTGAGACATTGAGTTTCTCGCCGGATCTTCTTAGTGAGTCGCGTTTGCGATCCAGTGGTAAATTCTGCGAAGCACTGCTCTTGCTAGGGTTAGTGTTAGCAACGTCATTAGGTTAGAGCTCCGTGAGCTCACCCACTAGTTCTGTAAATCTAGTATAACCCATCGAGGTTACTAGAATAGATAGGAAAAGAAAAATATATTTTTTTAATTTAATTTTAATTCAATTAATTAGAATTATGGATGTCTAAACTAACAAAAAATATAGGCAGACTATTAAACCTCTCTAAATAAAAGAAATGGTTCTTTGTATGACCCAAGTCATTGAGAAAATTAAATAGCAGAGTTATGACTGCATTTCCACTTCAAAGCGATTAAACCAAGTCTACACTTCTATACTAATCTATACTAATATTATAAAGAGGAAAGATTTGTTTGTTTGTTTGTATTGAATAGGTTCCGAAACTAATGAACCGATTTGAAAAAATCTTTTACTGTTTGGAAGCTACACTATTTCCGAGTGACATAGGCTATAATCTCTTTTGAAAAAAATTAGGGATCCTTACTAAAACTCCAGTAATGTAACCCAAGGTGTAAAAAAATACCTAACTATTATAGTTATGCCGCAATAAGTGTTCTTTTATTTAAAAAATAAAACAACGTCAAATATCGTTGAAATTTTTGTTAAAGACCCGAGCGGAGCCGGAGCGGACCGCTCGTCTTGAATGAAAAGAGAGAGAAAAAGAGAATGGGACTTATCGCAAAAAATACTACCATTTATGCTAGATATATTTGTTATCCTCGTTTTTACATCAGACCATCTGTCGTGAGCACGTGTATAATTCTGCCCATTCATCGCGAGCTTTCTAGTGAGCATCGTAAATCAATCAAGAGCAATAGACCGTGCTACCATTGAATTATTGGCTGTCAATTTTACGAAATTATATTCGAAAGGCTCTCGGTATATACCGTAGGATTTCGGTATGAAAACAGGCATCAGTAATATGCTCTACATGCTTTTCTTAACTTCATGGTTAGTTTTTTCTTCGAGACTTTACTTCGAGACAATATTGGCCATTGTTTGTGAATAACGTTTAGTTTGGCGGACTTACTTTTTACTGGTGGTAGGACCTCTTGAGAGTCCGCGCGGATAGGTACCACCACCCTACTTATTTCTGCCGTGAAGCAGTAATGCGTTTCGGTTTGAAGGGTGGGGCAGCCGTTGTAACTATACTTGAGACCTTCGAACTTATATCTCAAGGTGGGTGGCGCATTTACGTTGTAGATGTCTATGGGCTGCAGTAACCACTTAACATCAGGTGGGCTGTGAGCTCGTCCACCCATCTAAGCAATAAAAAAATTTTTTTTTTTAAAACCAGTTACTATAACAGACAACAAAGAGACATCAAACAATTGAATAATTCAAACAAATATTTGTCCTAAAAATGATGGGATTAAAGTCTTCAATACGTTAAAACAAATTACATATAAATTTTTATAGTTCTAATGTCGAGATATGTGCTATACCTTCGTATCTCTAAGCCAAAGACAAAATTTGTTAAAACTATTCACATATGTATTGTGCGTTTATAACTATGATAAAACTCGCTGCCTGAAAAGCCAAACAAAATGGCACAACTAAAAATTCAATTGCATCAATCCTTTAGGAACAAAAAACGACAAAACATACAAAGAAAGCAGGATTTAATCATAGATTTACGTCCAAACATAACGATCCGACTTTAAGGAAAATCTTTGTACATAAATTTCAACGGCTACATTTTAATTTGACAATAAAACACTGCTATTTAATGTTTAAGCTAAAAAGGTAATCGCAGTAATCGCTTCTACCGGCAAAACAAAGGCATTCATAAATTTGTGTCGTCAATAAATCCAATAGTCAATAGTAATTTCGCGACATTTCACTGCCAGCAATAAAACTATTTTATTTCGATCGATTTGAAACTTGCAAAATACTAATAAAATGGAATGTTCAATGAAATAAATTCTCGTTGCCTTTCGGTATTCATTGCCCGGAATTTCGACTTGAAGATTGAAGTAATTTGAATCATTTATAGTGAAATCTGTATACTTTTTTTTAATACCTACCTATGCTGATAGCCTTGAGAGACTATATCAGCGTTACCGAACGAGCAGGTGAGCTCACGGGGCTCAAACCTGGCGAAGTTGCTAACACTGACCCTAGCAAGAGCAGTACTTCGCAGAATCTACCACCGGATCGGAAAGGCGACCCACTGAGAAGATCCGGCGAGAAACTCAGTGGGCTGTGTTTGTGGATTAATTTACTCGCCGAACCCTTCGTCACAAGCGACGAGTTCGACGAGAACGATGACCGGTGCTTGAGGTACCTAAAAGCACCGTTAGTGGATCGGGAGGATCCGAAATGACGTGTTTTGGGCGACGTCGACTGTTTACTATTCTGTTCGCAGGATCGGGCAATGTAGTTACCGGCGGCATCGGGCAATGTAGTTACCGGCGGCCACAATGAGAGGGTTCTCGCGTTGTGCCGCTTTAACGAAGTGGCGCATTGATGTCGACTGCATATACTTACTGATGGCTTCTAGGTCAAGGTCGTCGTGTAGATCGATGTTCCTGACAAACCACGGGGCTCCGACGACTATCCTGCAAAAACGGGATTGAAAGATTTGAAGGGGTTTTGCGGGCCACGGTAGGGAACACTACACTTGCATAGGTCATGAAATTTGGCATTCTTAATAAGGACCGTTGACAATTCAATATTTAAAAAAAATTGAAAAAATTGAAATTCAACTAATAAATGAAAAATAAATAATAGTTTAAAAAAACTAAAAAAATACGCTTTTAAAGAAAATCCAACTAAAAAATAGAAAATAAATTTTAATAAAATAGTGTAAGAAAAAATTATTTTATTGTAAAAAAGCGTGGGTTGCTTTTCAGGATAGGGGCCATCCATAAAGTACGTCACACGTTAATGGGGAGGGAGGGTATCACCGAAGTGTGACATCGTGTGACAAGGGGCATGGGGGGGGTCAATACTTTTGTGACGTCACATGTTAAAATTTAACAAGTTCCATACGATAGTTATTGCCCTAGTGTCGAGTCATACATATTTAAAAGATCGTGTAGCGTATGTGGTTTATATTTTTCCTCATATAAAGCCGCTAATCAACACAAACAATCGCATAAATGATGAAATGATAAATGAATGATGACGATGCTTTATGGATGGAAGAGAATGATGTCGACACTAAGGATGTTCCTGACGTTCAAATTCAGAACGAAAATGAAGTGCCTGATTTACCAGTAATAGCTGATATAAAAGAGTGGATCCAAAGTCCATGGACACTCGATAATTAAGTTTTTTATCTTTAATTAATATAATTAATCGTTTATTATTTTCTAACTAGTCGTTTGTTTTTTCGGTTTTATGAAATGTTGGACTTTATGTTGATTTTATTAGATTATTATTTAATAAAAATAAGTAAAAAATGAAAATAGCTGTTTTCTCTCGATTATTTTTAAATACATACATAAATTTAAAAAATGTGTGACGTCACATCAGGAGGGGGGGGTTATAAAAATGTGACAACCTGTGACAAGGAGGGGGGGAGGGGTTCAAAAGTCCTAAAATTCGTGTGACGTACTTTATGGATGGCCCCATATTATCAAAATAACCCTTTTACTCATATCTATTCATAAAATATTTATAACTACTGATACCATGCACCCCACGCTTTTTTTACAATAAAATATTTTTTTCTTATACAATTTTTAATTCAAATTTATTAAAACTTATTTTATATTTTTTAGTTGGATTTTCTATAAAAGCGTATATTTTTTGTTTTTTTAAACTACATATTATTTATTTTAAATGTAGATTTTCTATAACTCCGTGTAGGGACACGTCGGATGACATTGTCTTTTTCAATGTAGGGAACTGCAATACATATTTACTACATACTTTTGGTCCCGCAGTAGTCGAGATTCGACTATAATTAATTGAAATTATAAGTTTAAGCATTGTTATGGTTCTATTGTCAAACACTATTATATTTCGATAATATAATCACAGTATTCGCCAAAACTGCACTATAGATCAATAATATTAAAGACAAACAATATTAATCTATTTTCAATTCGACCACACACTTTAAACATTAACAAAAGTTTCCCAATTGACAGTAAACAAAGAGTATATTTTTATGTATGTGTTCTGTCATTTATATGGTAGTGTGTGTAATGTTTTCTTTATTGAATTAAAGTATATATTATGCATTATTTTAAAAAAATATTAGCATTGTGCACTCCCTCTCTATATTCTCTATAAGTGTGAGAAATTTCATACTCCTCCGTCCGCGTAATTTTCGTAAAAGGGGTACAAAGTTTTTGCTTCACGTATTAATATATAGATGTTTCTTACACAAAGCCGTCATACATTTGCTAAACAATTGAGACTTTGATCTTGTCTTGTAACTTCCCGAGCTGCCCTCCACGGCGTGAGCTCCCCTCCACAGCGTTCCGCTATGACATGTCCTTCTTCCAACGAGACTTGCGGAGAGTACTTAACAGTAGGCAGCGGCTTGGCTCTGCCCCTGGGATTGCTGACGTCCAAGGGCCACGGTAACCAGTCTCTATCAGGTGGACCGCATACTCGTCTGCCTACAAGGACAATATAAAAAAAACAATAAATCCAAACTTCAACGACTTAATGAAACAAATTATAACCATTACAACCGGTTAAATGTATCATAAAATCGTTATGGCACGCTAAACCAACGTGTTCACGTCCGTAAAAACGTGAGAACACAACAGAAGAAAAGGAAAATCAATAGAAAACAAAGGTTGAATGTTTTAAGGGCGTTCCATTGAGGTTTTGCGTGATTACGAATGATTATGTAACATTATCACAATATTATATTCAAAAACGAAAAGCATAGATAGATAAGTTAAATATAATTTACAATGACGATTTCTTCTTGTGTATGTATGTTGCTTAAAAGCTAAATAGCAAAGAGAACCAATAATTTATTTCATTACTTTTTTTTTCATCCCCCTGATTCTGGTCAGGATATTAGAGCGAAGCTTATAAAATTACTAGCTGTGTCCGTCCGCTTCGCTGGACATTTAAAATTAACATTATTATTTCTCACCCCCACAAAGATTCTCATCATCAACGCCCCCGCAACTGGTGTAGGGAGTCCAACACTGATATAAATATTAGCCTATCCATTAAGTACATGTATTTTCTACATGGATACCAAGTTTCAAGTCAATCGGATGTATGGTTCAGTAGTTATAACGGAACATCCGTAAACACTGTAGATTTATATGTTAGTATAGATTGTACTGTCATCGGTTACACATGTGCAAGTTTCTAAGTTTATAGACTTGAAGTTGGTGAAAATGATAATCCGAGTTTCCGTTTCGTACACGTGTTGAAAAGGCCAAGCTCGGCCCGGGAATCTGTGGTATTAAGGTATTCAAGTCATCTGGTATTAGAATTCATTATTAGTATATTCATCACATCATACATCATTATTGGTATTCAAGTCATTATTGGTATTCAAGTCATTAAGGTATTCAAGTCGAATTTTTTAAAGTAATATCGTGGTAGGACGTTTTATGAGTCGACACGGGTAGGTACCACCACCCTACTTCTATCTGTCGTGAAGCAGTAATGCGTTTCGGTTTGAAGAGTGGGGCAGCCGTTGTACTGTAAAAACCTAGAACTTATATCTCAGGGTGGGTGGCGGAATTTACGTTGTAGATGTGTATGAGCTCTTAATACCAGGTAAGCTCGTCCCGCAATCTAAGCAATAAATAATAATAAAATACTCGAAAAGTTTCTGTGAGTTTTTCAATTACTTTACAGGTAGTTTGGAAGAAGGCGAGGCAGGTATAATAACGTTTAGGCACGCAAAACGTCTTTCCCTTCCGAAGTTTGTTTGAACGAAGAATTCACAGTCAACAAACTTTACGAGATTAGGTTTTTGTTGTCTTATAGTTATGTTCGTATTTAGATATGCCACTAAACAACATAATGGATATATTTATAGATGTGGCTGTAACCCAATCGAAGATATTCAACAAAAAATCTGAACAAGCTAATGAAAATTTAAAAATAATCTTTTGTCTTTATGTTTGCGACGGTCGGTCTACCTGTGTAGTTTCCCTATATATTGCTCTTTATACATCGCGTTTCAATTTTTGTTCTATTGACAAAAACGTCTGGTCTACTCTTACCGAGTGATGCTAACTATACTGACGCACGATTCCAGCTCCCACCTGATAGTAAGCAGTCGTTGGGAATGCCTGAAGTTCACCTAAGCCGCTGCTAAGGACTCTCCTAAAGCCTTGTTTATAAAAGAACATGCAATAGCGCTTGCGAAATTCCTTGAAGGGATTTCATATCCAAGCCGGATGGTACGTCACAAAAAATATCTTTGGAAACACATTGTGGATGAACTGCTCTGAATGCATGCGATGGAAGATGAAGACTCGAATAATTTCTCAGAGCACTCCGCATGGAGTATAAAATATAAAATTCACTACATAGTATAAAACAAAGTCGCTTTTTCTGTCCCTATATCCCTATGTATACTCAAATCTTTAAAACTATGCAACGGGTTTTGATGCGTTTTTTTTTAATAGATAGAGTGATTATGGATAATAGCATCCATTAAATATTGGAGAAATTAATAATAAATTACAGTTTCCGAAGCGAAGCGAGGGCGGGTCGCTAGTATCTTATAAAGCACAAAAAGAACCAAAGTCCCAGCATAAAACTTAGAGGTCCCAATTGATCCATCAAAATCGTGTTATCGACAACCCCAATGCCCTTCTGTATGGCAAACCAGTTGGACATTTCAAGTACCGTCCCATATTTCAAACAGTAACGTATGGTTGAAAAAACAAGTATGCCAGTTTTATATGGTCCTTAATGCCTTTCCCACATAAATTTGCACCACATCCGTGACCCTGATGAAAATATGTGTACGGTCGATCTTTAAGCCTACGACCCTCGAAACGACAATGATTGAGCACGTTCTGCGATTTCTCAGCACACGTGCTTACGTCGGATGCCTCTTGTATGACAAGGTCTCCTTAAGGAAAATCCACTTTGGAACGCGGAAGATAAAATCCATTTTACTGTGCTTGAAATGTTGTCTGGCCGGAAGCTATACGGATACTGGAAGTCGCACATTTCCCAAACGAATTTCCTCTTTGAGGAATTGTATGAACAAATGAATATGAATTTAGAATTTTAAGAAAACTTGCTAACAAGCAGTGTTGAAAATTAAAATAGTATTCTTACTCCGGCAATCCTGGTCATAATATTACATAAAGGTTATCAAATTAATGCATTATCATCTGTCCTTGAAATGGTTAATTGGTCGTTTGAAAGTTACGCGGAATCATTTCGTTACATTTAATTACATAGAAACAGGTCAAATTAGTGAAAGCGTGCAAAAAGCTAGCGATGACCACTAATCCTTGTTGGATTCCAGTTAGATTGCGGATAAACCCCGATAATTCTTGGAGATCACTACTGTTAAAAACGGACTTCAATTAGGGCTTTTTTTTTTTCAGTCAGGAGGAAATCGCCGGACTCCCACCCTCCACTGGGGATGGAGGGTGGGGCATGTCGGAGTCGAACCGACTAAAACCTCCTGTCGCTCAACAACCAACGTCCAACCCTCGCATGAGATCAATTAGGGCTAGGTTTTTCTCGTGAGCTATTGGTGCAGAAAACACACACACGGCACATTTAGCGTCTAAATAACGACTTAAAGGTTCTGTCGTCAACCGGTGGTACCTTCAGGCCATGGCAAATAAATGTTCAATCAAATTCGTAATGCCCGATTAATAATTAACTTTAATTTTCAATTGGTTTCTACAATGTGACACTTCAAAATGTCACACTTCAGGTGGCAATTGAGTTTAGTACAACAGCAACTGCTAATTTATTGGTGCGTACTTCCCTATCCTGGAGCCTCAACACTTTGCTTGCTTATAAAAGGTGGTTTTGATCAAAAATATCCTTCCGCTCTTTTCGATTAAACTGGTTAGCACGTGTAGCGCAAAGGCACGTTCGCCTCTTTTGGCATTACATTCGTTTGGCCCAAGCACATGTTTAAAACGCCAATGCAAAACACAATCCGTAATGCTCAGGTTTTTTTTTTTTTTTTTTTCCTACCTATGCTGATAGCCTTGAGAGGCTATTTCAGCTTCACCCTAACGTTAGTAGGTGAGCTCGCGGGGCTCAACCGGAGAGTTGCTAACACTGACCCTAGCAAGAGCAGTGCTTCGCAGAATCTACCACCGGATCGGAAACGCGACCCACTGAGAAGATCCGGCGAGAAACTCAGTGGGCTGTGTCTATGGGTTAGTTCGCTCGTCGAGCCCTTCGTCGCAAGCGACGGGTTCGACGAGGACGGTGACCGGTGCTTGTGGTGCCTAAAAGCACCGTTAATGGATCAGGAGGATCCGTAATGACGTGCTTTGGGCGACGTCGACGGTTTACCATTCGGTCTACTGGGTCGGGTATGTAATTTCCAGCGGCTACGATGAGAGGGTTCTTATGTCGTGCCGCCTTCTCAAAATGGCGCAGCGATGCCGACTGTAGATACTTACTAAAAGAGTCGAGCTCCAGGTCGTCGTGGAGATCCACATTCCTAAGGAACCAAGGCGCTCCGACGGCTATCCTGCAGAATCGTGATTGAATAACCTGAAGGGATTTCAAGTTGGTGCGGGCTGCGTGAGCGAACACTACGCTTGCATACGTCATGACGGGGCGTATACAAGTTTTGTAGAGAGTTACCTTATTGCGGAGGGACAGTTTGCTTCGACTACAAAGCATTGGATAGAGTCGTCCTAGAATAAACGCGGCGCGGTCGCGTACCGTTTTTATATGGGGACGGAATGTCATCCCTCTGTCGAGGGTGACGCCTAGATATTTGACCTTCGAGACCCACGGAATGGGCTGACCAAAGAGAGTGATGGGACTAACGGCGGAGGTGTTTGCGCGCCTACTACGGAGTGGGATGCTCGAAGTGATGTTCGGAGGGCGACCCCTTTTGAAGAGCACCGCTGCGCTTTTCGTGGGGTTGATGTCTATTCGCCACTTCCGGAACCACTGTCCCATGGTGGCTACTGCGATCTGGAGTCGCCGATGAAGCAGCGACATCTTCCTACACGAGTAGTAGATAGCCGTGTCATCGGCGAAGAGCGCTAGATGGGTCTCCGGAGACCGGGGTATATCATTGATATACAAACTAAATAATAACGGGGAGAGCGCGGAGCCTTGCGGGACTCCGGCGGTCAGTTGACGGGGACGAGAACGAGTTCCCTCTACTCGATATCGAAACGAACGGTTCGACAAGAAGTCTCGTATGATGAGCACGAGTCTGTCTGGCACTCCCATGTTGTACAGTTTATAAATTAAACCGTTGTGCCAGACTTTGTCGAACGCCTTCGCGATGTCGAAGAAGAGGGCGCCGGTCGGGATTTGTTTACGCCTATTTAGTCCTATCAGAATGTGCTCCGTGAGGCGGTGCACTTGTTGTACGCACGAGTGTTTAGAGCGGAATCCGAACTGTTCGTCAATGAGAATTTTGTTCGCGGTAACAAAATCCCAGAGGCGTTTCCTAAGGAGCCGTTCGTAAATTTTTCCTATCGTCGAGAGGAGACTAATCGGACGGTAACTAGAAGTTTCGTTTGTCGGTTTGCCCGGCTTATGTATACCGATAACGTCCGCTTCTTTCCACACCGCGGGAAAGATGCAGTGCGTCATAGCGGCATTTAAAATTGTAGCCAACATTGCTATCAGTTGGACTGGCAAAAATTTTAGCGTGCGGTTGTGGATGCCGTCGGAGCCGGGTGCCTTCCTAGGTTGGAGGTTGTGGATCGCGTCTCTAACTTCGTCAGTGGTAATGTGGGGTAACGCGTCCGAGGGCGGCAGGGAAGCTCTGCGCTCGACCTCCCTGTCGACTAACTCGGTGTGTTCGGGGTCCGCGTGTTGAGTGCTGGTGGTGCACTGCTCTTGCAGTGCATCGGCCAGCAGCTCAGCCTTGTCATCGTCATCGAATGCCGGTGGTTGGCCTGAAGGGCGTATGAGGGGAGGCATAGTAGCGGTAGTTTCGGATTTGAGAGTCCTAGCTAGTCGCCAGTATGCTTGGTGGGAGGGTGCGAGTTGTTCTAGATAACTATGCCAATTATCGTTACGCGCGTCGCTTAAGCGGGAGTGGACTTCGCGTTGTAGACGACGCATCCAAATCCGGTTTGAATGCGTGGGAAGACGATCGTAGGCCCGGATTGCCGCGTTCCTAACTCTTAAGAGATTCCTAAGATCGGGGGACAGTCTGATGCGGTGGAAGCTGTCCTCCACATCGACTTCTTTTGAAGATCTAATGATCGCGGAAGAGATGTGATCGGTAATGATGTTTATGGATTCGACGGTGTCCTCGGGGGATGGATTCGAATCCGGGCCGCAAGGGAGGATTGGCGGAGCGGCGTCGGCTAGGCACGTGCCCAGGTTATTCCAATCCACCATGGTCCTCGTAACAGTGACTGGGTTGTGAGGGCGACCGAGCTGCATAACGACAGGTCGGTGGTCTGAGTCGAGCTCTGACATTGCTTCGATGGAACGCAAGCGCAGAGTTACGTTCCTAAGCAATGCCAGGTCTATAGTGCTCGGACGGAGCGCGATGTTATACGGATAACATGTTGGAGTTGGGGGACCGACTATTTCAAAGGTGAGGTCGTCTATAAACGCGTCGAGACGCCTACCGTTGACGTTTGTACGATGGCAGTTCCACCTAGTGTGGTGGCAATTTAGATCGCCTGCCAGGATGACAGAGTCTCCCATGCCGAACAGTGACTCGATGTCACTGCTCAGAAGGGGCTTGTCCGGGGGGAGATAAACGGATGCGATGACGATCGGCTGGTGTCCCGTCAGCGAGATACGGCACACTGACGCCTCGATATGTAAGAGCGAGGGAGTATCGAGAGGGACAACGTGCAGGGCCCGTCTATAGTAAATGGCAGTCCCGCCTTTGGAGGCGGTGAGTCTGTCATTCCTAACCATGACGTAGTTCGCGACTTTCGGGTCGCGACGCGAGGGCTTCAGACAGGTTTCCTGCACTAATAGAATATCTACAAGATTATCGCGGAGGAATTCAAAAATTTGATCGCGTTGCCGCGCGAGTCCGTTAGCATTATAGAATGCTAACGTAAGGGAATACGGTTTTTCTCTACCTTTTTGCGCCATTGATTATCGGTAAAGATTTTATAACGTACGCGACACGGACTCGTAGACGTCCATGTGATCGAAAGCGGCCGCGAGCCGCTGTTCGGGGGTTACCGACCTACGTATCGCGTCTGCGAACGATCGCAGACGGTCGAAGTTGACTGCGGTGACGAAGTCACGCACGAGCGCAAAGTCGTTGACGGCAGAGGGTTGCGGGGGACGGAACGCGGGCGCGGGGCGAGGTGCGAGCAGGGGCTGGGGCGCGGGGCGTGTCACGAGCGGGGGCGGGGGTGCGGTTTCCGTTCCCGCCTTCGTATACGGCAGCGGTTTTTTCCACGCCGACACCGTGGGAACTGCAGCCGGCACGAAGGCGGGTTTCGGCACTGAAGGCGCCGAAGTCTTTGGGCCGACGGTTCGGGGGGCTGGGTGGGTCGGACGTTTTCGCGGAGCCCTAGGACATCCACGGTAGTTCGCGGGGTGCCCTTGCTTAAGGCATAGGACACAGCTTGGAGGTTCGGTCGCGGTTTCCCTAACACGCGAGCAATCTAGTGTGGCGTGGTCGCCGAGGCACTTTACGCAGCGGGGGCGCGCGTGGCAATTACGAGCCGAGTGGCCGTAAAGCTGGCATCTGTAGCACTGCCCGGGAGTGCCACGTCTATGGGGGGCTTCAATTGAGATCCCGGATAGGCCGCAAATTGTCGTGAGACATGCGATCTTCTTTTTGGCCTCCGGGGTGGGTTCTAGCGCTACTAGAATCATGTTGTAGGGCTGTTTGCCCCGCCCACTGTGCATCCGGTGCACACTAACTAGCGGGAGGGACTGAGCGGTCAGATCCTCCTTAATGTACTCGATATCTAGCTCTTTTGGGACTCCGCGTATTACTACGCGGAGCTCGCGGTCCTCCTGAAGAGCATAGGTGTGAAAACCTATGTTCTCCTTTCGGAGGTATGAAGAGAGGGCCCTATGGTCGCCCGGCGTTGCGACCTTTATCTGAATCCCATGCGCGACGTTACGCACATGGGTATAATTAAATTTATTTGCCTGAAGGGCCTGGGAAACGCGGTTCCACGCAGTTTTTTCCTGGAGAATCAGCGGGGGCGGGGCAGCTACTTTAGGAGCGGGCGCGGGTTTGGGACGCGGCGGTGGGGTTACACGGCGAGCGGAGTCCGACTCCGGTGTCACGACTACCTGCGGGCGGGAGGCGGTCGCGGATTTAGTCTGCTTCGTCGTGGAGCTCCGGGACTCCACGGCGCGAGTACGCTTTTTACCGCGCGTTACGGTTTGGAACCCATCCGAAGTTCCAGGCTGAGGGCTTGACGCGGATTCGAAATCCATCTCTGATTCGGTATCGGAGCCTGAACTCGAAACGATCGAGGTCGCGACGGACGAAACGCGCGATGACGTAGTCGACGCGGGCGCGGGGGTGGGGGTAGCGTTAGGCGCTTCGTGAGTCGCTACGTCGGAACGTGCGCTCGAACTTGACGCGGCGGCGGGGGGCGCGCGGCGTGCCTCCGAGGCACGTTTGAAGTACGCGGCGACGGACGCGGGGGGGGGAGGGATTGCCACGGGCGGCCCTAAACTCTAGGTACTCGGCCCTAATTGACGGGTACCTATCCCGGAGGAACCCGACAATATCACTAGCACAATCTTCTTCCATTTTTCGGTCTTCTTGCCCGGGGGGGGCGGCCCCGGGACTTTTGTTGAACTCGCCGAAAGGCGTGGCCCCGGATAGGATTTGTAACCCCCCTGTGCTGCAGGACAGCAAGGAGCAGGGGGGGGGAATGCCTATGCCGTGAAAACGGCAATCGGCGGGGAAAAGGAAAGGAACCCGCTCGGGCTGTATAGTGCTACAGCAGGCAGAATCGCGAGCGGGGGTCTAGTCTTGAAAAATACTGTTGTTTTGGGAAGGGTTAGGAAATCGCTAGCCTGTGAGTGCCATAGGAAGCCTGAACGTAGCGATTGGTTTTGCCTTGAAAAAGGCAGTTGGTAAGGGTGGGTTCGCGGTTACAAAACTTTAGCGCACAAAAATGGACTCCGAGACGCAAATCGCAAGCGACCAACGGATCGGCACGTCCGCACTACCGAATTGTACGCACGATGTATTCACGGTCACTACACTGTCGAGCACAACTGTGAGTTCAGAGACGCAGCTCGCAAGCGGGCCACGGATCGGAAAGCACGTCCGCGCACGACCGAGTCGTGAGCGAGAATGGATGCTCAGGTCTACGCGCCGAAAGCTATTAGCAAGGTCGACCTTGACAGTACCGCGATCCGTGATAAGGATTGGTCTGATTTACGACCTTCTTTACTGGTAAGCCCATTACAGGGTTTTGTTCAACCGTAAAAGGGTTGATAATGTGTGTGAAAATTTGTTTAAATCGGTTTTACATAAAATCAGATAAAAGGGTATATAAACCCTGCTTCATGATCAAAATACGCCTTGCTACTAAACATTACTCAATGAATGGGAGAATACGGGGTTACTAATCCGTATTATTATTGCCCGGGAAATATGACAGGTAGAGGTACATAGTTAGGTACTAAAAATGTTTTAATCGCTCAAGAATTACGACGAGAACTATTTGTCGGCAAATAACTCTTGCCGTCTTTACAAAAATTCATTTTGTAATTTTGAGTGATTTTAGTGAGCATTGTAAGTCCACACTGGTAGGTACCAGCAACCTGATTCTATCGCCAATCTGTCAAGCGTGCCTCTTTGATGGATGGTATATTGATTGTGTTTTCGCCCACTTAAATCCCAATAGCCTTGAGGGGTTATTCTGGTTTCACATTGATTGATGGTTGACCTCACGGGGTTTGGTCTGAAAGACGTTGCTAGCATCGGCACTAGCTTGGATGAATCTACCACCGGCATGCTATGCTTCGACCACATACAGCAAGGTGGGTAGCGACAATTCCATTGTAGCACTAAGACTTAACACTAAGCGAACACTGTATTGATCTCCCCATTTAAGTAATAAAGAAAGAAACTAGTAGGTTAATTTAAATAGACAACAGATTTGATTTGAAGTCGTCGTGGCCTAAAGGATAAAACGTCCTGTGCATACGTGTTGGGCGATGCACCGGTGTTCGAATCCCGCAGGCGGGTACCAATTTTTCTAATGAAATACGTACTCAACAAATGTTTACGATTGACTTCCACGGTGAAGGAATAACATCGTGTAATAGAAATCAAACCCGCAAAATTATAATTTGTGTAATTACTGGTGGTAGGACCTCTTGTGAGTCCGCGCGGGTAGGTACCGCCGCCCCGCCTATTTCTGCCGTGAAGCAGTAATGCATTTCGGTCTGAAGGGTAGGGCAGCCGTTGTAACTATACTGAGATCTTAGAACTTATATCTCAAGGTGGGTGACGCATTTACGTTGTAGATGTCTATGGGTTCCAGTAACCACTTAACACCAGGTGGGCTGTGAGCTCGTTCGCCCATATAAGCAATAAAAAAAAAAAGATTTCATTTTTCTATGAAGTAGACTGCGACATCCCTATCCGAAAATTGACCATTTGTTATTTATGATAAATGAAAAGCTTGTGGGTCAGCCAAGTCAAAAGAATCATTCTTCACTATTTATACGGACTTATAGGGTAGGTACTTGCTGGCTTTTTATTGGAATTGGAACGAGGTTTTGTGAACGCCGGCACTCAATTCAGAATGTATCGCATCGCTGTTTTACGGCTGGAAAAAGCAGCGCATATAGGGCGAAATCTAAGTGGATTTTAACTTTAAAATTTTAATTTCAGAAAAGCGCTCGAAGCATCTGTCATCTGTCATCAATGTCTGACTTTGACATTCGTTTTCGTTTTTAAAATAAATCTAGCGTGCCAGTTTGAACTAACTATACCGATCTTCCTACATACATAATATATTCATCTCTGTCAAACACTAAATTATATAGAGGTTACGACCTTTGCACGAAAGAGATGGTTCTTAACCTTCCGCAAGGAAGATACAGGCGAGGCGTATCAGATCTCGTTCAGCGTCTAGTTTTAAAACCATATTGAGTACCGGTAGTGTTAGGACGTGTTACGTGGACTGTAATGTTCCACCCATTTCTTCCTCGAAGCAGCTATGGGTTTCGGTCAGTATTTGTAAAATACCTATCAAAAATACGCTGCAGTGTTTGGCTTTATTGAAATGAAGGCTATCACTATGATTCACCTGTCCTTCTCCCAGTCACCTGGGGTCGGCGCAACATGCTTTCTCCTTCCATATTCCTCTGTCATATACCATTTCTTCGCTCACTCCACTCTTACACATATCGTCTTTCACGCAATCCATCCATTTTTTCTTAGGACTACCCTTTTCTCTTCCTTTAAAGCTTTCCATTGCCATCCATTCAATTCCATCCTTCATTGAAATGGCCGGTATATATTAGTATTCAAATCAGGAATCCATCGTGCCGAAAATAGCAGTCCTTAAATTGATTTTTATGACGCATTGAAGGGTGCTTGATGGTAGATTAGACATCGAACAAATTATCTTGAAGGGAAATTAGCATCGTGTGGCCCTTTGTCCGCTGTATCGATCGATCTTTTCGTTGGAATAGGCTGTTTTTATCAAGAATTTGCACCTTCATAATAGACAATGATGTGTGACTTTGCTATATTTTTTAGGTGGTTTTGTGGAATCGCTGATATTTTATTATTATTTTTTATTGCTTTGATGGGTGGACGAGCTCACAGCCCACCTGGTGTTAAGTGGTTACTGGTGCCCATAGAGATCTACGACGTAAATGCGCGACCCACCTTGAGATATCAGTTCTAAGGTCTCAGTATAGTTACAACGGCTACCCCGCCCTTCAAACCGAAACGCATTACTGCTTCACGGCAGAAATAGGCGGGGTGGTGGTACTTTCCCGCGTGGACTCATAAGAGGTTCTACCACCAGTAACCACCAGTACCATTTGTCTTTGTAGTTAAAGGTGCGTTTTATTTGTTATTAGCATCAAGAGTTTGATGTTTTTAATTGAATTTCAATTAAGTTTACTCCATTCAAATAGCTGAAGTAGTATTTGGTAATGGTTATGATATTTTTTTACAAATTTTAAACTTTAAATGGCTCTCCTGTATAGTTGCAAAAAAGTCCCTTAAACCAAATATCCTTTGAAGTCGTCGTGGCCTTACGGATAAGACGTCCGGTGCATTCGTGTTGAGCGATGCACCGATGTTCGAATCTCAGGCGGGTACCAATTTTTCTAATAAAATACGTACTCAACAAATGTTCACGATCGATTTCCACGGTGAAGGAATAACATCGTGTAATAAAAATGAAACCCGCAAAATTATAATTTGCGTAATTACTGGTGGTAGGACCTCTTGAATCCGCGCGGGTGGATACCGCCACCCCGCCTATTTCTGCCGTAAAGCAATAATGCGTTTCGGTTTGAAGGGTGGGGCAGCCGTTGTAACTATACTTGAGACCTTAGAACTTATATCTCAAGGTGGGTTGCGCAATTTACGTTGTGGATGTCTATGGGCTCCAGTAACCACTTAACACCAGGTGGGCTGTGAGCTCGTCCACCCATCAAAGCAATAAAAAAAAATAAAAATTTCTCGATATTTATTATCAGTTAGAGTAGATATTATCATGATGTTTCACCGTGTTTGGTCTTATTGCAATATCCAAACTAATATATAAATCTACAGTGGTTTTTACGGATGTTCCGTTATAACTACTGAACCATGCATTCGATTGACTTGAACCTTGGTATCCATGTAGAAAATACACGTACTTAATGGATAGGCTAATATTTATATGAGTGTTGAACTCCCTAATAATAATGACAATAAAAAACAATGTTAATTTTAAATGCCCAGCGAAGCGGGCGAGTACAGCTAGTAGCTCTATATAGCTCAATGTTTTGATTCAGAGTATTAAGCGGTAGGCAGAGGCTTGGCTCTGCCCCTGGTATTGCTGAAGTCCATGGGCGACGGTAACCACTCACCATTAGGTGGGCCGTATGCTCGTCTGCCTACAAGGGCAATTAAAAAAAGATGTGTGGTGTCGTGGGACACCGGATAGGAACGAAGTTCCTTATAATAAAAATATCAATTTTAAGTTCTATTCTAGCTATAAAGAAAATAAAACTGGAGGTTTCGCAACAACCCACGGTCATTCGGTAACGTGCGAACTTATTGTGGTACACTTCATTCACGGCTGTTTGCATAAGAGTTGGTGTATTGCGCAAACGAACGCTCTGAGATCGTGGTCAATGAATGATAAAAAAGTATGTTATTTTTGTACGTTATTACAAAGTTAAGTCGTACACTGTGTACATTACTAATAAAAATCTTACGTTACGGACGTTTTTTCTCGGTTCGGGTACTCCTCCGCATCATCCCATAAGGAACTTCGTTCCAAAAAAACCTAATCTCTCAAGGTCGATAATATACATGATGTCCTTTGCGTTTGGCTATTTCCATCCCCCATGCATTTAAAAAGAAAGTATTGTTTTAAAATAGCTCGCATTACGTTTGCAGAACTGTGCCACGCCGCAACCAAGATTCAGGCTTCGTTCCGAGGCCACCAGGCGCGGAAGGAGACTCAAGCCCAAAAGGAAAAGGAAAAGCAAGATAAGGTGTGTTTTGAAGTTTTTAGAGAGAGAGAGAGAACAATTTACATGCACACCAAAACACAATTTTCTTTTTATTGCTTAGTATGGTGGACGAGCTCACAGCCCACCTGGTGTTAAGTGGTTACCGGAGCCCATAGACATCTACAACGTAAATGCGGCACACACCTTGAGATATGAGTTCTAAGGTCTCAGTATAGTTACAACGGCTGCCCCACTCTTCAAACCGAAACGCATTACTGCTTCTCGGCAGAAATAGGCAGGGTGGTGGTACCTACCCGCGCGGACTCACAAGATGTCATACCACCAGTAAAATACAGTGGTGTTCGGAACTTGTACATATAATATGTATATGCAAGGCTATCTTGGAAATGTCGTTGGGAAGATTCAGGCATTTATCTAATATAATTTTACGGTAATTTCAGGAGGACATCGAGAAAATAGATCTGACCGATCCTGATTTGAACAAAGCCGCGACGAAGATCCAGGCCTCCTTCCGCGGTCACAAAGTGCGCAAGGACGTCCCGAACTAAGGCGACCACGCTTCGGTTCGTAACGGGACACCCCTTGCGTTTGTATGCATTCGAGAATTTCGTTCAATCTAAACTATAGTTTTATCATTTAATAACATTTCATTTTGTCCATTAATCCTAGTTTTTAAATCACTAATTAGTTTTAAAATTGATTGATACCCGTTTTAAATTTTAATTAATTACTTTGCTAACGATATTAGCAGGCATACTGTTGGATCTGTGTCATGAATTTTGTTCCGTAGATTGGCGTTGAAAATCTTTTTGCAGTTAATGAAATGGTTATACACAACGGTATTAAGCGCGTCTCTCAATCAAGAGGTTTCTGTGTTGATACAGATCAAGATCCACTAGTAGGACGTTGTTTTCTTTGCTAACTATTGCATTTTAGCCGATAACTCGTACCTTACCTAACACCTTGGCTGTTGCTAGTAAAATCATAAACCTTCTGATGAGGCGGCTGATCGAAATACGCCCCCAAAGATATTTCCATCACTGCGTGGCAAGTCCTTCTCGATCCACCAACACTAGGGTTAGATTAAGATACTATAACTTTGCGAAAACGGTAATACAATTTAGTTACAATAATCACTACATAGTATAAAACAAAGTCGCTTTCTCTGTCCCCATATCCCTATGTATGCTTAAATCTTTAAAACTACGCAACGGATTTTGATGCGGTTTTTTTAATAGTTAGAGTGATTGAAGAGTAAGGTTTATATGTATAATAATATCCATTAAATAGTGGAGAAATCAATAATAAATTACAGTTTCCGAAGCGAAGCGAGGGCGGATCGCTAGTTGTTGTATAAAACTCTTAACACTTGAAATAATCGGTCCGCATCATCGAGAGGGTCATGATTACTATCATCCGCACCAGCTAAAAGAACCGCGGCGGTTCGATAAAGGCTTGTTTCGCAGTGAAGGTGTTGCTTAACTTAAATTTAAGAAGAACGTTACTCTTAAATCTCAATATGCATCTCAAATGCATACAAAACAGCGACCATATTTATATGTATTAGTCACAGCTGTGTAATCTTTTAAGGTAATGTCAATTTTAAACTGGAATTAAAACGGTATGATTAGAATGGTTGCGTCAATTCACGTTCGAGGGCTAGGATGGCGCACTGCAGGCAGAAATAACATAGGATTTTATTTAGACATAAATAAATCACTGATAAATGTATTTCTTAAATCACGATTATTTTCTTTCATCATTAAATTTGATATTGAAATGGTGATAAAACTCAAAAAAAAAAAAAAAAATTTGGGAATTGGACTTACAAATATCACCATCCGTGTTCAATTGAAATGGATTGACGTAAGCCATAAATTAGGGAATCGATGTTACAAAAAAAAAAGAATGTTTATCCCCTTTTTTTTCTTACGAATAATTGTCACCCTGTTTTAAGTAACTCGAAACGATCACTCAGTGGGACGCGGTCAGATTCTTAATCGAAATAGTGTTGTAATTATCGATTGTAATTGTATAGATAATATGATTGTAATAGATAATAATAAAATGATGAATTTCTTTAAATATATTTTAATATTGTAACACTTGCTTTGTGCGTCTATTTACACTACATCTGTCGCCCATAACAAGAGTTATAACAATATCTGTTTTGGGTACCTGATTAAGCTCGTATTCACCTAAGTCAATCGGCTTAGTGAAAACTAATCTTCTACTTTCTATATTATAATTATTATCTATCTATATATATATAAAAATGAATTGCTGTTCGTTAGTCTCGCTAAAACTCGAGAACGGCTGGACCGATATGGATAATTTTGGTCTTGAATTATTCGTGGAAGTCCAGAGAAGGTTTAAAAGGTAGATAAATATGAAAAGTGCTCGGAATTATATAAAAACAATTTTGTTTTTCCTTTGATGTGTCGGACGGATTCCTTTTGTTTTTTTTTCGATTTTATTTATCGATTGAGGCACTACGAAGTCTGCCGGGTCAGCTAGTCTTTAATAAAGCTTTGCGTCTAAGAAATTATCTAAGTTTGAATATAATGAAAGAAATAAAAGGTTTGACTTTTTGTTAATATCATAAATATTTCAAATATTATACATACGTCTCACTTAAGGTTTACCGTCACATCTCAATAACTGTCTCTATATACCTTAAAAATAGTGGAGAGATAAAATTCCTTCCCTTAAATTTTAATTTTCATGTTATTAGAGTCGTTAGAAATATAGTCTCCCAAATACGTGGTAGGAAGCGCATAAAAATAACTCATTTAATGTTAATGTTCTACTCAATATATTTTTCCCTCTGAGTGATCGAATATTTTTCTAAAACCAAAACATTCCAAGACTTGCTTGTTGAATTATGTAAGTATTTGTTTTTAAAATAGCATTTAAGATTCACGGGTATCTATGTTACTGTTACTATTGAAGGCCAAAACCTTATTTGATTGTTATTTTAAACCTATGTCTCTATATAACTATCGGATATTGAAGTTCTTCAGAATCGGTTGACAGTTTATTAACAGTGCTAATAGCCTAGCTGTTGTCTCAACCAAATAACAAAGGTTTCGTTTGCATGTAATTAATGTAAGATTGATTTTAATTTATTTCAATAAAAATATTTTCACGTCATATCTTGATACAAGGTTTACTCCCAGCATAGATACGGATGTAGTAGGTTGAAAAGAATATTCATTAAAAATGCCTACGGATGCAATATATTAATCTCATTATATTATTATTATATTCAATAATTAATTATAATCATTTGAACACAAAAAAAATTTCGCTGTCATTTCCCTGTGAATTACCATCGTATTTATTGTTTAAGAATTTTTAATATTAAATAAATATTTAATATTCGCCTATATCTTCGATGTGTTTTTATTTATTTATAATGAATTCAGTTGCGTAAATCAGCGAAGGTTATTCGACAGAGAACTAAAGCCATCACATGAAGTCGTCGTGGCCTAAAGGATAAGACGTCCGGTACATTAGTGTTGACCGATGCACCAAACAACGTACCAATTTTTCTAATGAAATACGTACTCAACAAATGTTCACTATTGACTTCCGCGGTGAAGGAATAACATCTTGTAATAAAAATCAAACCCGCAAAATTATAATTTCCGTAATTACTGGTGGTAGGACGTCTTGTGAGTCCGCGCGGGTAGGTACCACCACCCTGCCTATTTCTGCCGTGAAGCAGTAATGCGTTTCGGTTTGAAGGGCGGGGCAGCCGTTGTACCTATACTTGAGACCTTAGAACTTATATCTCAAGGTGGATGGCGGCATTTACGTTGTAGATGTCTATAGGCTCCGGTAATCACTAAACACCAGGTGGGCTTTGAGCTCGTCCACCCATCTATGCAATAAAAAATTTATTAAAAAAGTAATGTCATCTAACTCTGTATATATTATCGAATTCATTTAGCAAGTAAATAAATAAATATTTGAATACCGAAATAATAATAAATACGGAATCGTAATATTAAAGTGAGGGCACATTAATATGTACTAGAGGTCCCGCAGTAGTCGAAATTCGACTATAATTAATTGGAATTGTAAGTTTGTACACTATTATGATTCTATTTTATACTTCTATAATCACAAATTTCGCCAAGACTACACTATAAAAAATATTAGCAAAGACAAACCATATTCTATTCTGAATTTGACAACAGACGTCAAGAACAAAAGTTTGACAATAAATAGTGTGCATGCGTGTGTGCATCAAATACATGGTATGTAGTGTGTGTAATGTTTTCTTTATTGATTTAATGTATCTGTTATGCATTATTTTAAAAAAATATTAGCATTGTACACTTATTCTCTATATTCTCTATAAGTGTGGAAAATTTCATACTCCTCCGTCCGCGCAATTTTCGTAAAAAGGGATACAAAGTTTTTGCTTCACGTATTAATATATAGATATATTCTAAAAGCAGGCACCTATATATTTTTTGTTATATAACGCATATGTCTAAATCTGTCCATTAACATAATTGAATTGTTAATTTTATGATTCGCGCAACATATTCCAGATGTTACTATTATCTGTTGTGTTCACTGCTGTTCGAACCATTTCTACATTTCTTTATTACTATCTCTGTATACTTCCATTTACTTTTAACTTTCGCATTACTATTTGTATTTTTATATCCTTCGTCGCTACTGCACGCGTCACTATTGATGAAGCTATGCTTTTCTTTATTACAATCATAACTAGGGATTGCTTCTTGTGGGTAAATTTTACACCAATACTTAAATGGATTTGTGTTGTCTGTATTGCAGGAGTATGGATTGTGTTTTACCCATAAATTAGGAAGCTCAGAAATGTATTGACAAGCGAACGGGCTATAGATTTTGTCAGCTTTTGGTGTAGTATATGTTGGTATAAAATTATTTATAATCGGTACTTCATGAATTTCTTCGTAACTGCTCTTATTTATAATGATGGTTTCGTCACCTGAAAGAGTTAGTAAATTAGTAAAAATCCACTTACTATACCTATTACAAATCTTTTTACTTCTCTATCTTCTATATACATAAAAATGAATTGCTGTTCGTTAGTCTCGTTAAAAATCGAGAACGGCTGGACCGATTTGGCAAATTTTGGTCTTGAATCATTTGTGAAAGTCCAGAGAAGGTTTAAAAGGTATAGATAGATAAATATGAAAATGCTCGGAATTAAATAAAAATAACAATTTTGTTTTCCATTTGATATGTCCTCCGTCGGACTGATTCCTTTTGTTTGTTTTAAGTTTATTTTATACAAAAGTTTAGGTCTTTTATTTATCGATTGAGGCACTACAAAGTCTGCCGGGTCAGCTAGTAATCAATAGTTATTAACTTTTATTAAGTTAGTCGTATCCGAAAAATTCTTCGAGACATGATTATGATATCTAATAACGCTTATTATTACTCGTATTCCAATTACTTAAAATGATTGAATCACAACCAATGAGTTCTACAATAAGGGTCGCCATTCCTATATTTTTCTGATAATATCTTAATGCTTAGTACACTTACTGTTTGCCTTCAAAATTTGTCCTATCTCAGAATCAATTAATTGATTCTTATGTTCTGATTTTAGATTTGACAAATATTTATTTGACATTAGATTTAACAAATTATTTTCCATTTTATTATTAGTATTAATAGCAGTAGCATTACTTTTCAACATTTGTAAGGTAACATTTTCTTTTAGCTCACATCCTAAATTAATTGTTGGTTTAACGGTATTGGAGTCCATTTTAATTGGAGTCCCTGAAATTATTGGCGTAACTTTGTTCTGATCATATGCTATTTTATCTACTCTCATTTGGGATTTTGGTTTTTGCAATTGTTTCTCTGTGTTTATCTTAATGTTTCTCTCCACTGTTTGTTTGGTACCTTCCAAATTGTTTACTTGAGATCTATTCTGAGTTTGTAGACGATTTTTACTATCGGTTGTTTGCTTGTGGTCATTTTTGCTAACGGCTTCATCATTTTCTCTTTTCATAGATTCCTTCACTTTCAATTTTTCATTGTCAAATTCTGTAGCTGTAAGTATGTTTTCTATTGGCTTGGCACGCTGTATTAAACCTTTTGGACTATGGACTGATGTATTAGTATCGCTTTTTAGATATGAAGCTTTGACAACGTACAGAACATCAGGCTTAACGCTTATATTAGACTTAACTTCTTCTGCTTGATTATTAGGTTCAGATTCATTCTTCACCTTGCGGTCTTGATTCTGTTTTTCGAATGCTGATATGAGCGAACCTACGACTGGAATAGATGTTTCGACTACAGCTTTAGTACTATCATTCCTTGGCTGGATTTTTGGAACTAAAACCGGCATAAAACACCTCGCAGCTATTTTTTCTCTTTTTTGTCTGGATTTCATAGTGTTGGTTTGTCCGTTATATGAAATATACTCCAACTCGCTCTGAAAAAGTAATCAAATATTAACTAGTAAATTCAAATCATTGGCGACTTCTTCAAAATAAGTCTAGTAATATGGAGATGGATGATACTATTAAGAGAATAATGAAGTGAGTAGGAAGATATTGGTATTTAAGATGGTAAAGAACAGACGAAAAGACAAGGCACACGAATATTTTTTTTATTGCTTAGATGAGTGGACGAGCTCACAGCACACCTGGTGTTAAGTGATTACTGGAGCCCATAGACATCTACGACGTAAATGCGCCACCTTGAGATATCAGTTCTATGGTCTCAAGTATAGTTACAACGGCTGCCCCACTCTTCAAACCGAAACGCATTACTTACTGCTTCACGGCAATAAAAACCGATAAATTATAATAACAAAGAAGTATTCACTTTGCCACAAAATTAACTACGATTCGCCTCACATTGAAAGAAATCGTAAGGACTTTGATTTTTACTATCTTTAGTTCAAGATTACAACGGAAACTTTGTTTAAATTCAATTAAGTATTAGGAGTCGAATGATACAAAGTCTGACTCGTTCAGCTGTCCTATTTAAGCTTCTCCATTTTTTCCTAGTCTTCGGCATCCTCTTGAGTGCGGTTATTCTCCTCCACATCAGCCTTTAACACATTCGACCAGTGTTTCTTGGGCCTACCGGGGAATCTTGGATCAGGTACGTAGAATTTGAGGCATCTATTCCCGACGTGCTCTGGGGATCAGCGGCTTATGTGACGGTACCCTATATTGTTAGTATAAGTAAATAAACAAATTCACATGTGAGTGCTGCGTAAGTGCTGATCCAGAGATCAACGAAACAATGATAATGAAAGCGCCATAAATCATCACCGAATTCACCACACGTCCGTGCATTTAGATGAAATGCTGTTAAAGGTATAATACTAATTACATTTCCCCTTATCAATGTTTAGACTAAAATGATTCGTCAAGCAAGAGTGTGACTAATGGTTTTTTTTTAAATAAAACAATCAACTAAAATCTGACACACCTTTTGTATGTGAAACGTTCGTTCACGCGTCGATAATTTCAAAGTACCTACCTTTATGACATATGCACTGAGTCTGGACACACCAATCGGTCCCCAGTTGGGGACGGAGGACCACCACGGTATCCTAGGTCCCCGAAGTACGTCTAGGATTAAACAAATGAATAATAGCACTTAAGCACCTGAGTCTGAGCACGGAGATCCTAGACGCGTGCATTGTTTCTAGGACAGGGGTGGCCAACTTGATTAGAACTAAGATCTACTGTTTACTAACGTACGCGTATCGCTCTACTATCTACTAATGAAATTTCTTGAAATTTAGTGAAACAATGTAGTTCAGTATACAAATAAGTAGTATATTTTCTTTTATAGAAAAGCTTAACATAAAGCTGAAATTATATATTACTAGTGGCCCCGCAGTAGTCGAGATTTGACTATAATTAATTGAAATTATAAGTTTAAGCATTATTATGATTCTATTGTCAAACACTATTAAATTAGTTAGATCAATAATATTAAAGACAATCTATTTTCAATTCGACTGTGGTTTAAACACTATCAAACGTTTCCCAATTGACAGTAAACAAAGAGTATATTTTTATGTATGTGTTCTGTCACTTATATGGTAGTGTGTGTAATGTTTTCTTTATTGATTTAAAGTATTTTTTATGCATTATTTAAAAAAAATATTAGCATTGTGCACTCTTTCTCTATATTCTCTATAAGTGTGAGAAATTTCATATTCCTCCGTCCGCGCGATTTTCATAAAAAGGGGTAGGTACAAAGTTTTTGCTTCACGTATTAATATATAGATAAGTATTGTGTGGAAGAGAGGATAAATAATGTGACGTAATGAAGCAAAAACTTTCATCCTTCCATCCCTTTTTACGAAAATTGCGGGGACTGAGGAGTATGAAATTTTCCACACTTATAGAGAATATAGAGAAGAAGTGCACAACGCTAATATTTTTTTAAATAATTCATAAAAGATACATTAAATCGATAAAGAAAACATTACACACACTACGTACCATGTATTTGCCGCACACACGCATGCATACTATTTATTATCAAACTTTTGTTCTTGACGTCTGTTGTCAAATTGAGAATAGATTAAATATTATTTGTCTGTGTTAATATTTTTTATAGTGTAGTCTTGGAGAAATTTGTGATTATAGAAGTATAAAATACAATCATAGTAGTGTACAAACTTACAATTCCAATTAATTATAGTCGAATTTCGACTACTGCGGGACCTCTAGTCTTTATCATTCGATGAATCCTAACGCGGAGAACGATTGGCGTGTCAAATGTCACGATTACAATTTACCGGGAAAACGGTACAACTTTTTTTATTGTTTAGATTCTTAGAGTATCTCACGGAACATGTATGATTAACCTGTTTAACCACTTTCTACTAAACTTTTTAATAGCAAATGTCTGTTCTTAAATGTCCTTTACAAAGTATCGTTTGAAATCATTGCATACATCTGAGAAACGACCATGTGTACTCCACATTTGAAGCTTCGTCAAGAACTGCCATGAATATTCAATCGTTATTCTATATTAATCGAATATTCAACGATATCGTTTGTTTTTTTTTCATTACCTAGTTGTTGGTAGCCTAAGAGGCTATCCCACCTACGCGCAGACGGGTGGGTGAGCTCACTGGCTCAAAATGAGAGAAATTGCTAACACTATCCCTAGCAAGAGCAGTGCTGAGCAAAATATACTATGAGATCGGAATCGCGACCCAATGAAAAGATCCGGCGATTAATCCGAGTTGTGTCTATGGGGCTCGGGTTCTTCTTCTTCTTGCTTCGGTTTCCTCAACTCTGAGGGTCGTGACCACCTCCACGCGACAAGAGTTTATTACGGACCATTCCACGCCATTTGCTTCTATCTGCCGCCGAGTGTAGAGCATCGTGAACTGTGGTGTCGAGGGTAGTGCGGATCTAGTCAGTCCAACGTGTCGGGCCTCTACCTCGCGGTCTTCTTCCGTCCACCTTGCCAGTCACCATTAGCTTCTCCAAGCTACCGCGATCCTTTCTTGCATTGTGGCCAAAGTATTCCAGAACTCTATGTAGGCAGATGGTAGAAAGCCTCGTCTTTATCTGGAGCTCTTGGAGGATCAACACGTAGTTACCTATAATGGGGCACGGGTAGTTACCTATAATTGAATCAAAACCATCAAATTTTTTGTTTATCTTATTTAATCACAAATTTATTGCATATACACAAACTGCTGGATCGTGTCGTACAAATGCTGCAGCATCGGGTAAAATTCTAAAACGGCCAATATTAGCAAGACTGCCAGAGTGGTCACTCTACTGATGCTTCTTATCAAGTCTGTCTTGTTGATGAGGGGCGATGATTTCCTCAAGGACTTCGGTTCAAATACAACGTCATTTGGGGCCGTCACCTGAAAGAGTCATACAAAATAGCTATTCCAATGCAAAAGAGACGCTTCTAGACAGGAACGTAAGCATTATTTAATGTCCTATACAATCTTATTTCATGGCTGTCTATTGTGAATGCCTTGACGGGAAGAAATGCGTAGCTGTCATAGCTGTTGAGTTTAATCTATATTGTATAGTCTATATTTTTCTTTAGTATAATCTATGGTCATAGCACTTTTGACACTGCGACAGGACTTTTTGGCGGGAACGCGAGGAGTGAAGTTGTGTGATTTGTTTTATTTTGTCTATTTAGTGTTTCTTCGGGTTTAAATGTGTAATAATGGTGATTTATTAACCGTTTAATATCTGTGAAAGTGCACAAATGTGTGAAAATGAAACAAAGCCGCTGGATGTAACTTCTCGGGATCCTCCAAAAAGTCCACTGAAAAAATCTTAGTAAATGACCACCATTTTACTGAGATTAGATTTCATCTCAAATCATCTCATTTAATTTCATCCCAGTTGATTAATGTCTCAAATTAATCATTTTCATTTCATTTCACTTCATAATATCATTTTTCATAAAATTAAGAATATACATTAAAATAAGACATGACTTAAAGGTCTCAGTTACCAGGTCATAAAATCTCTTAAAAAAAATGACACTGCGACACGATTGTTTGTGTCTCATTGTTAATTTAGTATAAGTAATGTTTAATAAATTCTACAAATTATCCAAGTTATTCTTTTAAATATTATCTATATTTTAATACGTGAAGCAAAAACTTTGTATCCCTTTTTACGAAAATTGCGCTGACGGAGGAGTATGAATTTTTCTACACTTATAGAAAATATACAGAAGAAGTGCACAATGCTAATATTTTTTTAAAATAATGCATAAAAGATACATTAAATCAATAAAGAAAACATTATACACACTACATACCATGTATTTGACGCACACACGCATGCATACTATTTATTGTCAAACTTTTGTTCTTCACGTCTGTTGTCAAATTGAGAATAGATTAAATATTGTTTGTCTTTGTTAATATTTTTTATAGTGTAGTCTTGGCGAAATTTGTGATTATAGAAGTATAAAATACAATCATAATAGTATACAAACTTACTATTCCAATTAATTATAGTCGAATTTCGACTACTGCGGGACTTCTAGTTTTTTTAAATACTTCAAAGTAGGTGTACAAACAGTAGCAAATAGTAACAGGGTGCCATTGAAGCTGATTTATACCAAACGTTGAGGCAGTTTTCACTTAGAAAACAAATTTCTTTGTTTAAGTTCATTTACCTTAAATACGGTTCCCGGTTCAATGTGAGCCGGCAATATCGAGCCTTTGCACGGCTGGAAATATACACCAGTGTCCTTATTGCGAGATTTTTAACGTTATCGATAGCGTAAAAGTTAACTCAAATTTGTATGCAGTTGGAACAGCGCCCCTAGCGGCAAACGTACGCAAACGTTCCAACTCAATACGAATTTGAGTTAACTTTTACGCTATCGAGAACGTTAAAAAATTCGCACTAAGCACACTGATAAACAACGAAATAATCGTGATATGTGTTTACTGTTAAACGTGGTGCCAACACAACAAGAAGTAGGTTCACTTTAAAAAAAACTAGTTGTAAAATTCATAAATCGTGTAACTAAATTAGAAAAAATTGTCTAATTCGAATGTTCTAGTCATTTGAGAATTATCCATAGTGAGAGAAAATTCGGTAAGATTAATGCTTGTAATACCAAATGGTAAATACAGATATTCAAACGGTAGGTCCAGTAGGAACATACTCTGAATATTCTGGAACATTTCTTGCACGTTATGAAGGTACGAGTAACGCCATCTCTCGTCAAATAGGAAAAAAAGAATACTAAAATAACAGGAATATAATTTGAACGTTCTGCAATGTTGTATGATTTATGTTTTTTTTCCTACCTATTTTACTGACTTCGAGGAGGATACTAGATTCACCGGACGAATATTCTCGATCGCCCTATCGAGAATATTTTCGATAATACTAGTTTCGATATCCGTTTTCTCCATTTGACAATAGATGGCGTTAATATTACCGGCATAACATTACCTTCTCAATGACTTCGGCGTTTTCTGATTTAACGTCCGCATGAATTGGCTCCGCGTGGTTCGTCAGTATGTGGAGAGCGCCAGCGTTTTCTCTTTTAATCCTTGATCCGTACGTTTGTATCTGTTTTACATTTCATTATGTGAATCGCATAAGCATTTTCGATTCCCTCGATAAATTAAAGCAAGCAAATTTTGCGAAGCTGTCACGTCACTAGTACATACAATGGTTATTTGTTTTTTTTTTTTTTTTTATTCCCATTGTAGACAGACGAGCATACGGCCCACCTGATGGTAAGTGGTCACCGTCGCTCATGGACGTCAGCAATGCCAGGGGCAGAGCCGCTGCCTAAACAAGCCTTGTGCCGAGTGCTGATTTTGAGTCCCGAGCAAGTGAAGGATTCTATGATTGATTCACGAGCGTAGCGAGGGACTCGACAGCACAAGATGCAAAAAACTTTGCTCTCGTGTAGCACACATAGCTTTTCACCTCAGCAGGGAGAACACACATCACTTAGGAGACAGAAATGAACAGGAATAGATTAAAATAACTATTAAAAAAAAACGATATTTCTTTATTACAAATATCTTTAAATTTTAGGGTATTACGCGTTTCCGGACGTGTTTTCTTTGAGGTCGAATTCCAAAATCGAATTTCGAAGGGATTTCTTTTTTTCACTCGCTTTTTATATACATGTGAAAGAGACAGAGCACAGTAAAATTCGAATGTTTCAAATTTATGGCTGAACAATGTCAATTCGTTGTACTGAAGATTGAATATAATGCTATTTTGACCCACGCTCGAATCAAAATCGCGTTTTGGTTCACTGTTGTCTTGCAGCAAAAGCGGCATATTTGAGCTGCTGAGGTGAAAATATTTAAAGCAAGCTTCATCGTATCTGTAGTGATGGGAATAAGAAAACCCTTGTCTAGAATACTCAAAGGATATGCTTTCAAGGTCCAAAGCTTAATTAGCGTCAAAGTACCGGTCTTCCTACGCAATCCAAACAGCAAAGAACCCATGAACCCAAACAGTCGATCAGATTTAGATATTCCGCTGTTTTCTGACCAGATTTATTGACTAGCGGTAAGCCTCAACCATTCCCCCGGTTTTGCTGATGACCTTATACGACTGCTTATTATTACAGTAACTAAATAATCGGGGATTAAATCACACACGGCCATCTGGCCTTAACTAGGATTCTCTATGGAAACTGCAGGTTTAATATACACTTAAATACTTTCTATTTTATACCTATATATTTATAAATAGTTTTGGACTTGTGCGGTATATAGGATACATACATATTGATTTTTGTGGATATCCTTGCGACCTGCGTTCATGGTTACTCTTATACTGATGCTACTTCGTGTCTATTACTGCTTCATGCTACTTCTTGCCTTAGTATGCAAGGCATTGCTTTGCCAAGTCTATTTCAAGCCGATTACTGTTTCATGCCAACTTCATGCCTATTACTGCTTCATACCTTCTTTGTGTCTACTTAATGCCTACTACTGTTTCATGCCTACTTCGTGCCTATTACTACTTCATGTCTCCTTCATGACTTACTATGCAAGGCGAAGCTGTGCCAAGTCTACTTCATGCCTATTACTGCTTCGTGTTTACTCAATGTCCACTACTGCTTAATATCTACTACTGCCGCAGAGCCAATCATTCAATAACCAACACTTGTAACTCTCTATATTATCTTAACTCACCTAAACATAAACATCAGACGTTTCATGACTCCTGTCCAAGAGAATCATAATTAAAAAAAATAAGAAATGTTACCCGTAAAATCCACACACGTACCTTGGTCTCATTTCCACAAACAAAACAAAAAAATAATACCAAGGAAACGAAAGACTTCATAATTTTAATATTGTTATGTTAAGAAAATGTTTTATGTATACATTTTATGTTCGCGCATTATTGTTTTTCGTAACACAAAAACACTATAAGATTCACGTGAAAAAGTAATTTTTTTTATATAAAAGAAGTTAACAATGTTGAGTGTTTTAATTGGCTGCTTAGTGACGGTGATAGTCAAAGGTCATACTAATGTGAGTGTTTAATTGGACTAAGTAGATGGGGGCACGGCCCGTCCGATGTTAAGGGGCTATGCAAAGTTTTGTACTGGTGGTAGGACCTGTTGTGAGTTCGCGTGTGTAGGTACGCCCTGCCTATTTCTGCCGTGAAGCAGTAATGTGTTTCAATTTGAAGGGCGGGGCAGCCATAGTCCCACCCGCACGGACTCACAAGAGGTCCTACCACCAGTAATTACGCAAATTATAATTTTGCGAGTTTGATTTTTATTACACGATGTTATTCCTTCACCGTGGAAGTCAATCGTGAACAATTGTTAAGTACGTATTTCATTAGAAAAATTGGTACCCGCCTGCGGGATTCGAACACCGGTGCATCGCTACATACGAATGCACCGGACGTCTTATCCTTTAAGCCACGACGACTTCGACTAGCTTTTGATTTTATTAGCGCACACGACCACAAATAATTCTTTCAGTTCTACTTAGGCGGTGGTGAATCTGGAGTTCGGCGTCTTCAAATCAAAGTTTCCAGCGCAGTTTTGAATATTACATTACTTAAGTTCGGTCGTTCGAATATTTTTTAGAACCTGCAAGAGGATGCCAATTTTCAATCGGACCTGATGCCCCAAGGACTAAATCCTGAATTCGTGCCCAGTCAGGTAAAAATTAAATATTGGCGTATAACTTGAAAATTGCACTAATAATGTAATGTTGTTAGGAGCGATTCGCTTACAAGGAATCACAGGTCTGCCATTCCCGATCCTGCGAATGGAAAGCAATCGACGTCGCCCAAAACACGTCATCTCGGATCCTCCCGATCCACTAACGGTGCTTCTAGGTACTCCAAGCACCGGTCACCGTTCTCGTCGAACCCGTCGCTTGCGACGAAGGGCTCGACGAGTAAATTAACTCTCAGACACAGCCCACTGAGTTTCTCGCCGGATATTCTCAGTGGGTCGCGTTTCCGATCCGGTGGTAGATTCTGCCAAGCATGACTCTTGCTAGGGTTCGTGTTAGCGTCGTCGTCAGGTTTGAGCCCCGTGAGCTCACCTACTAGTTACGGTTATGCTGGAATAGCCGCTCCAAGCTACCAGCTTAGGTAGGAAAAAAAAAGTAGGTCTGAGAATGCAGTCAGTGTTACAGTACACCTGGTTTTAAGTGATTGCTTGAGCCAATAGGAATCAAAATGCCCAGGCCTCAGACTTTCCGTCAAGCCTTAACAAGTTTTTTTTTTTTATTGCCCTTGTAGGCAGACGAGCATACGGCCCACCTGATGGTGAGTGGTTACCGTCGCCCATGGACTTCAGCAATGCCAGGGGCAGAGCCAAGCCGCTGCCTACAAAATATATATGGATAGAATAGGAGTTTTCTGCAGCGTCTCCGTCGATACCACTCCTCATTAGTGAGGGAAAGACTTTAGGGGGAGAAAGCTGTAGCCATCACTCAATCGTTATCACCCATCTTGAATCGTAGAGTCGAACTCAATTATATTGTTAAACAGTTGTCCCACTGTTAAAACTGCGCATTGCGGCCAAAATAGAAACGAAAACGCTATACTCTATCCCAATTACGAAGTCATACGACATAGGAGATAGATAAATAATTAGTACTAGAGGTCCCGCAGTAGTCGAAATTCGACTATAATTAATTGGAATTGTAAGTTTGTACACTATTATGATTGTATTTTATACTTCTATAATCACAAATTTCCTAAGGCTACACTATAAAAAAATATTAATAAAGACAAACAATATTTAATCTATTCTCAATTTGACCACAGACGTCAAGCACAAAAGTTTGACAATAAATAGTATGCATGCGTGTGTGCGTCAAATATATAGTATGTAGTGTGTGTAATGTTTTCTTTATTGATTTAATGTAGGTATCTTTTATGCATTATTTAAAAAAAATATTAACATTCTGTACTCCTTCTCTATATTCTCTATAAGTGTGGGAAATTTCACACTCCTCCCTCCGCGCAATTTTCGTAAAAAGGGATACAAAGTTTTTCCTTCGCGTATTAATTTATAGATATTGTCTCAGGATACACCATGGCAAGCCGTCATCCCGATACCACGGCCGCGTCGCAACGCCGACCTGTCAAAGGACATGACAATAACTTCATTGCAACACATCAAGCGGTACAGTCGTATCGTGGCTTGCATCGTACTCGCGATGTCGGCAGTTACTGAAATTATCTTATATCTTGTTGAGTTTTACGGAGGGGCATAATAAACTTTTGTATTTATTGTTCGTTTTTTTTATTTATTGCTTACATGAATGGACGAGGTCACAGCACACCGGGTGTTAAGTGGTTACTGGAGCCCATATACATCCAAAACGTAAATGCCGCCACCCGCCTTGAAATATAAGTTCTAAGGTCTCAGTATAGTTACAACGGCTGCTCTACCGTTCAAGCCGAAACGCATTACTGCTTCATGGCTGAAATAGGCAGGGTGGTGGTACCTAACCGTGCGGACTCACAAGACGTCCAGTAATTACTTTTTTTTGCGGGTTTGATTTATATTGCACGATTTTATTCCTTCGCCGTGGAAGTCAATCGTAAGCATTTGTTAAGAACGTAATTCATTAGAAAAATTGGTACCCGCCTGCGGGATTCGAACACCGGTGCATCACAAGATACGAATGCTTTATCCTTTAGGCTACGACGAATTTTTTTGTACCTGTATTTCTTTAAAGCCAATTAAGTGGCGTGGCGTGAAACTGTTACGGTCAGAACAACTTCCGTACCTACCACTATTATTTATGCTACCTTTTACATCTAACAGTAGTAACATCTACATGGAAACATAAACTAAAAGATAAACAGACAAAACAGTTCTAAAAATCGCTGCTATATATATTCTTCGTCAGATAATACAAAACTTCCTAATTTTATTAGTTTTCTTCAAAACAAAGGCATCGGATTCTGCTAGCTTATTTTCTTACACCTAAATATTTTTCCCTGTCAAGCTGACCCGTATTTAAATTTCATTAAATATTCCCATTAACTAAACACTTGTGACCAATAAAATCGGTCACAATACTTTATTAAATGAATTTGATTAAATAAATCGTTACGGTTGTTAGTTGTGAATAATATATAAAGCGTTTGTGTATCAGCAATGTCCTAGTGTGGTGGTGCGCAACTATGAAGTGGGTCCAGTTATTTTGCGTGATATTCGCCGTCATTTACGCCGTCACGGTAAGTATTTTGGGATTCCTTCATCAGCCGCGCCAATAACTATACTCTATTTCAATTACGACGTCCCGTTTGACTGACTATTATGTCATTGTGTATGTGAATTAATTGTATAATGATTTAGATTGATTGTGTATTTTTTAAATGATGATTTACGACCACGAACAAAAATGCTTGTTATTTCAAACTAGCTGACCCGGCAGCCTTTGTAGTGCCTCAATCGACAAACAAAAGACCTAAACTTTTGTATAAAATTAATTTAAAACGAACAAAAGGAATCCTTCCGACGGGAGACACATCACAGGAAAAACAAAATTGTTCTTTTTATTCAATTCCGAGCGTTTTCATATTTACCTACCTTTGAAACCTTCGGTCGGTTAAAATCGGTCCAGACGTTCTCGAGTTTTAGCGAGACTAACAAACAGCAATTAATTTTTATATAACTATATATAGATATAGATTAACACACTGGCGTAAGGAACTGGCGTAAAACCTTTTATTTCATTCAGTATCAACACTGATCGAAGATTCAACTGTATTGTATAAAGAATGTCGCGCCTATCAGACCAGAACGTATGACTGTTTATCTGCAGATATACGTTGGTCTTTATAGGTCTCTTCGCGTGAACAATGAGTTCATAGATTGCTGTCTATAATTTCAGGCTGACGACCAAGAACCTGGTGAGGTTGACTACACGAGCAGATACGCGGAGATGGCATCGCCGTTCCCTAACCATCTGAACCTGGCCGAATTCGTAGCGATGCTCAGAGCAGCTGGTCACCCCCCCAATATCTATTATAACTGACCACGATAAAAATATAAAATAATTTAAACACCCAACTTTTTGTCTTAAAGTGTATTAAAATACGTTGCGTTCGAAATTCGAAATCGGTATAATGTTTTATCCAATCAAAATAAATGATTGGATAAAATTTCTACGCTCAGCTATTGGATTATGAATTTTATTTTTTTTTGCTTCCTGTTTTCTCTTGTGATAATAACCCACTAAATGCTAGTCCAAATAACAGCTTCGGGTTTTTTTTTAATAATAATAATGTAGAATTTATTAATGTAGAATTTATGTAACTCGAATCGTTTTAAAGTCGGAGTCTAAATTTATTTCTTATGGATTCCAATTTACCATCTAATGAAACTCATATTGTAAAACATTACTTTTTAAAAAATATACAAAGTGCGATCATGTCAAATGCCTGTTTTATTACTCGTATTTCTATTATATACCTACTTATATGTATTGTAACATTCATTAGTAATCAAATGATTGGTTCTCAAACTTTTTTTGCCAATTGAATCCATTGTAGCGTGTCTTTGATCACTAATATTTGTTGAATTTGACCCTTCGAACATGACCGCAATTTAGTTGACTAAGAGTGGTTAAAGTTAACTGTTTCTTTAAGGTTGATATTGTTTGTTAACTATTATAAGTCCAGCGCATATAAACAATTGCTTAAGATGGTATTCAGGAGAATTCATGAACAAACTTTACTGGTGGTAGGATCTCCTGTGAGTCGCGAGCCGTGAAGCAGTAATGCGTTTCGGTTTGAAGGGTGGGGCAGCCGTTGAAACTATACTGAGACCTTAGAACTCATATCTCAGGTGGGTGGCGGCATTTACTTTATAGATGTCTATGGGCTCCGTTAACCACTTAACATCAGGTGGGCTGTGAGCTCATCCACACATCTACGAAATAAAAAATAAAAATAATGAAGAACTACCCCCCCACTGTTCTAATATAACTACGAGTGGCTATTGTCGCACAAGAGATTCCGGCTCGAGCAACCAAGCGGAGCGGAGCTCTCTGTCGGCGCCAGTCACGTCGTCATATAAGTTTGTAATAATAAATTCTTATTACTTTACAATGTGCGTCTCTGTCGATATCTGTCAGATTTTGCTACTTCCTCCACTACTATTTATAATTTTCCTCCATTTCCTTGTTAGATCTTTACTATTATCGTAATCTTTATTGTCAGTTGATTATAAATTATACGTATCCTGTCAATCTTGTCACGTCATCCTTAAGACTTCCTATACGTTTTAACCATTCTATTCCATATACCATTCTAAAATTCTTCATTCTGGTTTTCTCCCAGTCTGATAGATTCTTCTTCAATTGTGTGTTTTCCATTTGGTTTTCTTTAAGCCGAAATTGGAAATAAATTCAACTAATTATATTATTTGTATTTATGTTTGCGTTTGTGTATGTGTTCAGAGAGCATCAAGTTCTCTTTAGCGCCTTTCAATTGTGAATATAGGGCCTCAACAAACCTTTGGGAATCGCTGGATTAGAACGAATAAAACAATTTTAGCTATTACAAAAATTTTAATCAACCCATCTACGTCTTGCCGGGTAAAGTTTTTCGTAGTTCATGTTGACGTCAAGTGGATGCACTTGATATGTTTCTCGGCGACCTTGACGTCCTATTGGGATGTAATCGTATGGTACCTGTGGATCGGGTGGAAATTGTACATTTTGTTTTGTTATTATCGACAGACGTGTATACGACCCTGATGGGGGGAGTATTCAGCTAGCCCACCGAGTTTCTCGTCGGATCTTCTCAGTGAATCGCGTTTCCGATCCGGTGGTAGATTCTGCGAAGCACTGCTCTTACCAAGGTCAGTGTTAGCATTACTCCGGTTTGACCCCCGTGAGCGCACCTACTAGCTAAGGTTACGCTGAAATAGCCTCTTAAGGCTATCAGCTTAGGTAGGAAAAAAAGTCAGCCATAGACTAAGGCAAGGTCAGGACCTCGAACATTCACTATTGATTTCCACGGTGAAGTAATAGCTTCGTGTAACAAAATCTCAATAACGCAAAAAATATAATTTGCGTAATGACCGGTGCGGTGGTACGGTATCTTGCAAGTTCGCACGGACAAGTGCCACCGCCCTGCCTATTTCTGCCGTGAAGCAGTAATGCGTTTCGTTTTGAAGGTATCTGAATGTATTTTCAATAACGCACATCCAAAAGTACCATACCAAAAAAGCAATTTACCTGCGGCAAAGCGTTGACCAAAGTTAAAAACAATAAAACAAAACATAAAATTGAATTCATAGCGAGTACGCGGTATCGCGATTCGATATCAATACGCCATGACGTTACAGTTTTATGAAGTTTTTCTAATTAAGTTCCGCTGATAATATGATGATTTGATATTTACAATTTACGATTCGATGTAACATAAAGTCGCTTAGTTAATAATAGCGTACAAGTCAATAGTGTATTATGTTTATTTGAAACAGCGGAGAAAAAAAACAGTATTCTTTTTAGGCATTTTCTTTAATTTAATTTATTCCTACCTATACAAGCCTTGAGAGGCTATATCAGCGTCTCCTTGACGTGTAGGTGAGCTCACGGGGCTCAAACCGGGTGTGTAGCTAACACTGGCCCTAGCAAGAGCAGGGCTTCGCAGTATCTACCAAAGGATCGGAAACGCGACCCACTGAGAAGATCCGGTGAGAAACTCAGTGGGCTGTGTCTATGGGTTAATTCACTCGTCGAGCTCTTCGTCGTAAGCGACGGGTTCGGCGAGGACGGTGACCGGTGCCTGTGGTACCTAAAAGCACCCTTTTTCTTACATCAGCCGTCCGTTTTTTTTTTATTGCTTAGATGGGTGGACGAGCTCACCGCCCACCTGATGTTAAGTGGTTACTGGAGCCCATGTACATCTACGACGTAAATACGCCACCCACCTTGAGATATAAGTTCTAAGATCTCAGTATAGTTACAACGGCTGCCCCACCCTTCAAACCGAAACGCATTACTGCTTCACGACAGAAATAGGTAGGGCGGTGGTACCTACCCGCGCGGAATCACAAGAGGTCCTACCACCAGTAATTACGCAAATTATAATTTTGCGGGTTTCACTTTTATTAGACGATGCTATTCCTTCACCGTGGAAGTCAATCGTGAACATTTGTTGAGTACGTAATTCACTAGAAAAATTGGTACCTGCCTGGGATTCGAACACAGGTGCATCGCTCAACACGAATGCACCGGACGTCTTATCTCTTAGGCCACGACGACTTCACATAATAGCTTTTTGGGAATAGAGGCCAACTTTACCAAATTCTCTCAGGTTGAGCCCGTGAGCTCACCTACTGGTCCGTTAGCAGTTGGAATAACCTCTTAGGCTACCAACAATTTGGCAGGGAAAAGACATAGAGAATACATCTGACCCAGCAGACTTCGTAGTGCCTCAATCGATAAATAAAAGACGTAAAGTTTTGTCTATACTAATATTATAAAGAGGAAATATTTGTTTGTTTGTTTGTTTCGAATAGGCTCCGAAACTACTGGACCGATTTGAAAAATTTTTTTTCCATTAGAAGCCGACATTGTCCCTGATAAACATAGGCTACTTTTTTTAATTTTTTTTAAAATTTTTTTTTTTGTTTCATGTGTGTTTTAATGTTTCCGAAGCGAAGCGAGGGCGGGTCGCTAGTATAAAATAAACTTAAAACAAACAAAAGGAATCACAGGAAAAACAAAATTGTTGTTTTTATTTAATTCCGAGCATTGTCATATTTATCTACCTATTAAACCTTCTATGGACTTCGACAAATAATTCAAGACCAAAATTAGCCAAATCGGTCCAGCCGTTCTCGAGTTTTAGCGAGACTAACGAACAGCACTGGTGGTAGGACCTCTTGGGAGTCCGCACGGGTAGGTACCACCGCCCTGCCTATTTCTGCCGTGAAGCAGTAATGCGTTTCGGTCTGAAGGGTAGGGCAGCCGTTGTAACTGTACTGAGATCTTAGAACTTATATCTCAAGGTGGGTGGCGCATTTACGTTGTAGATGTCTATGGGCTCCAGTAACCACTTAACACCAGGTGGGCTGTGAGCTCGTCCATTCATCTACATCTAAGCAATAAAAAAAAAAAAAAAAAAAACAGCAATTCATTTTTATAGATTAGTTTACATTCCATATATAAAATCTTGTATGTTCAATCTTAATTATAAAAATGATACAAACTAATGTGATGTTAAAAAACGTATGAGTTCAATGAATAATTTAATATTAAAACGCTATAAAGTAACGCATCACATAATTTTGAAGAAATCTCTAGAGGATTTTCGATTTTCTTTCTTTTCTGTTAAAAACTAAACATATATTTCCTTGTCTTGCCAGATAAGACACAATAAGTATTATATAATTTCGAAATATCAACAGGAAAAAACTATTCTAAATTTAAAGCATAAAAATAAATAACCCAAAATTAAATGCGGATAATATTAAACCTATATGAAACTTGTTCAAGTTCAATTCATTTTTCATAAATTTCCATATAAACATTATCGATATAATGTCGAAAAAATAAATTTTAGTTTTCTTGTTATGACGAATAATAGTTTTTATCGGAAAATGCCTTTATATGTTTTCCATTGCGTTTGGACACTAATTTTGTTGTTTTATTTAATAAATGCAGCCGTGAGTATTTGTTTCAATTGCATTACACATTTTTTTTTTATTGCTTAGATGGATGGACGAGCTCACAGCCCACCTGATGTTAAGTGGTTACTGGAGCCCATAGACATCTACAACGTAAATGCGCCACCCACCTCGAGATTTAAGTTCTAAGGTCTCAGTATACTTACAACGGCTACTCCACCCTTCGAACCGAAACGCATTACTGCTTCACGGCGGAAATAGGCGGGGTGGTGGTACCTATCCGTGCGGTCTCTCAAGAGGTCCTACCACCAGTGATTACGCAATTTATAATAATGCATATTGTCATAGCATCGTTATTAGTTATAGGCAGTCCGGTAACTAGGGATGCCGTCAATTTAACCTGATGCCGTATAACACGTCCGCACCTTTAGAATTGAAGAGTCTTAATTTAAAATACTTGTTTTTACTTGTAGTTTTTATTTTTTTATTTTATTTTTTTATTTATGTACACACAGAAAAGATGACATAGTACAGAGTAATAGGAAAATTATGTACAAAGGCGCTGCTTATTTCATTAAGAAATCTCTTCCGGCAGACCTGCGAGAGGATTATGAGAATAATAATTAAAAGTGATGAGTGTGTGTAGAACAAATAATACATAAGTAAAATAACAAATACAACATGAGAATTATAGTAATGCACATACACATAGCAAATATTGTTAAACTTGTTTTTCTATTTTAATACTTTAAGGTATACGTTTGATTTAAAAGAAACGGAAAGAGCACGATTCTGGACTAAAAGAGAGAGAAAGAGAGAGAGAGAGAGAGAGAGAGAGAGAGCGATAGAAAGAGAGAGAAAGGGAGAGAGTGAGATTTTTATAAATTGTTAGAATAAATGTTTATAAGTCGCTCGAAATATAAAACTAATTTTCTAAAATTTCTTTGTTAGGTCACTTCAATTCTAAAGGTGCAGTGTGTTGAAATACATAGACTTGTACTTTCCTGGATGTCACGAAGACTGTTGTTATTGCCCTTGTAAGCAGACGAACATACCTGATGGTGGTTACTGTCGCTCATAGACGCCAGCAATGTCAGGACACACCTGTGAGAGTTGCTACTTACCTCTGAGAGCTCTACGCAAGCTTAATTTGAAGAACAGCGCTTAGGAAACACCATCAAGGGAAGTACATATCAAAGTCTGATGGTACGTGATAGAAAAGATCTCTGGAAACGCACTGTGGATGAACGCAGTGGTTCTAAGTAGTATGGATGAGCTCTGCTGCACTGGCGGACGGTGCGATAATAAAAACGAGATGATGGGATCATTTCAACTCATCATCTCCTATAGGTACTAAGTTAATAAAAAATGTGTGGTGACGTGGGACACCGTATAGGAACGAAGTTCCTTATTATAAAAATATCAATTTTTAAGTTCTATTCGAGGTATAAAGAAAATAATTATTCGGTTATACATTTTTTAGTATGATTTTTTTTTGATAAAACTAAAAATAAAAACTGCTTCACAAAGTTATCAACTTTATTTTATTCACAATGATTTATAAAAAATATATAACAAAAAAAAAATTTTTTTTTACGATATTACAAAGATAGGTCGTACACTGTATGCATCACTAATAAACATCTTACGTTACGGACGTTCTTCCCGGTGAGGATACCCCTCCACATCGTCCCATAAGGAACTTCGTTCCAAAATAAATCTACCCACAAATATATCTTTTAAATATTATCAGATTACATTACAGCCACAGCAGCCGGAGATTAACGATCAATTTGAAAAAACAAGTCCATCTTCCTTAGCTACCACTAATGCGTCAATATCGAACACAGTACGAAGGAATAATCCCGAGACAATTACCACGAGTCTGTATAAAACTTTGACAACACCGATTTTTAGAATAGTTTCTATACCTAAAGTGGCTACAGTGTTGAGGAACATTGGAACTTGTCTAGTAAACGGGGCAATGGAACTAATATCATTCTATCTACCCGCTCCGCTGATGCCATTAGTCGCGTCTGCCGCCGGCTTCATGATACCATTCGAGCCCGTCGTGATGCTAAAAGAGAAAATGCCTGTCAACAGTTACAGGAGAGCTTTGAGAACCGCTGTGAATTCTTTCATGGGAACCTTTGATAAATATAAAGTTAACGAAGATCTGGATCCGTATATGACTGGGAGATTTAATAGAAGATTTAATCGGGATTCGAAGGAGAGGAAAGATTTAGAATGATTTGAATCTAGATTTTATAAAATGTAAATTGATTGTGTTCTTTTCCATCTAGCATAAGATAATTTTGTTTAGAGCATAATATATATTTAATAGTTATGCATATTAAAAAAGAACACTATCCAGAAGAAAGCCGTCAAAGTTTTATTTCAATCGAATTATCTTGATTGTACTTTGGTTGGTATTTTCCAATTGCCAATGGCCAAATACCTTTAATTGCGATGAAATTTGTTGGATAAAAATATGTATAGCAGCTTATAGGGCTCATCTGCGTCCGAAAACACAGATTCCAAATATTTAATTAGCGAACAGCTGCGGCGAAATGTCCGACTTCCAATATTTCATGTAATCTAAATATTTGTAGGAGATTTAATTATTTTATTGATTGAATTAGAAATCTAATTAACGAATTTATGTTTACAATAACATGTAGGTTTCAGTCAAGGAAGGAATGCATCGTGACGATTCCGAGGAATGGGCAGTAAAACGTGGTTTTAGCAACGGTCCTGCCTTCCAAGTTTTCTCCTTCTCTTAAATTTTTTCTATCTTCTTTTACTGCTTCTGTTACTTTCTTTTTTCTTTTCGGCGTCCTTCTCCTTTTCTTTTCTACGTTAGGTCTAGTTGTAGTTTGATTTTTTACTGATATATCGGTGTTTTGCTTGCGCAAGTTTCCATTGTCTTCGTCAAAATTTAGCCATTCGTGTCTGAAGCCATCGTCGTCGATGAAAACTCTCTCATTCGGTTTCCTCCTCAGCTGGTCTAGCATGTAACTCTTAAAATAATCCGTCACTGAATGTATAGTGGGTTTGTATACATTATACTTTTCATTTCTGAATAGAACTTCGCCTATTCTCTGGTAATCCGTATGGCTTGGGATCTGAGTGGCCGTTAATGTGATCTGTAATTAGTTATAATCGAACTATTCACACAAAGAACTGTTTTAACTGAAGATCAAGGCGGTACTTTTGTTGCGAATATGACATTTTAACTGGTACAGTTGTTTAGTTGTGCCAGAATTAAAAGGTGGTTATTAAAAGGTTTACTGGTGGTAAGACCTCTTGTAAGTCCGCACGGGTAGGTAACACCATCCCACCTATTTCTGCCGTGAAACAGTTATGCGTTTCGGTTTGAAGGGTGGGGTAGCTGTTGTAACTATACTGAGACCTTAGAACTTATATCTCAAGGTGGGTGGCGCATTTACGTTGTAGATGTCTATGGGCTCCACTAATCACTTAACACCAAGTGGGCTGTGAGCTCGTACACCCATCTAAGCAATAAAAAAAAAACACTTATACCTACGCCATTACCAACCTTGCTAATTGTGAGACAGAAAGAAAATAACACATAGAACTCACTTCAAATATAAACAAGAAAGTCGATGTAAGCATTTTTAAATGAAATCACAAAAGGCAATGTTTATTGACCGCCCAACAAATTTTTCTACGTTGTAATTAACGTATTTTAATTACGAATTGAGAAATCAATTTTTAATCATTGATTGAATTTGTGGCGTGAACATGTAAAGAACGGACACTTCGAGCGGATTTTTGGCGGGAACGCAAGTGGTAGTCTGGGGTAGTAGTTCTGTTTTTCAAATTGGTAAATTCCAAAAAGGCAAAGGTATCATAACCACACAGCCTAATCTTTTGTAAATATTTTTTTATGTAAAAATAATTTACAAAAAAAGATAATATGGAGCGAAATGAAATTTGAATATGAATAGATATTATGCTATAGTGTAATATAATAATACAATACTTTGGCATAAAAATAACTGACATGAGATGATATTATTACGAGTTGAAATATAATTTCAGTAAAATGGTGGTTATTTACTGAGACATTTTCAGTGGACTTTTTTGAAGATACTTTTTTTATTGCCCTTGTAGGCCGACGAGCATACGGCCCACCTGATGGTGAGTGATTACCGTCGCCCATGACTTCAGCAATGCCAGGGGCAGAACCAAGCCGCTGCCTACCGTTTCTGCCGTCCAGTGGCAGAAGCGTCCAGAAGCTATGTCCAGCGGCATAGCTTCATTTTCCACTATCTATGCATTTTACAGACACTGAACAGTTAATGAACCACCGTTATTATAAGTTTACACCTGAATAAACACTATACAGACAAAATAAAACAATTCACATACTTCGCTCCTGGCGGGAACGCAAGAAGTGAAGTTATGTGAACTGTTCTTTTTTTTTCTACCTAAGCTGATAGCCTTGAGAGGCTATTTCAGCGGAACCTTAACTAGTAGGTGAGCTCACATGGCTCAAACCTGACGACGTTGCTAACACGAACCCTACCAGTTTTTTCTAGAATTTCTAGAAAATTCGCAGAATCTACCACCTGATCGGAAACGCGACCCACTGAGAAGATCCGGCGAGAAACTCAGTGGGCTACGGTTCGACGAGAACGGTGACCGATGCTTGAGGTACCTAAAAGCATCGTTAGTGGATCGGGAGGTTCCGAAATGACGTGTTTGGGGCGACGTCGACTGCTTTCCATTCTGCCCGCAGGATCGGAAATGTAGTTACCGGCGGCCACGATGAAAGGGTTCTCGTGTCGTGCCGCTTTATCGAAGTGTGAAGTGTTCCTTGATGTGATAACGTCTTATAAATCGATGAGCACCGGCTGCACGCAAGAAAAAGGGTCACGTTACGCTTGAGCATGACAGCGCGGGACAAGCCATAGAGAGCTACGATTGGCCCAAGCGTTGGCTTGTGACACATTTATCTCTGTTCTCGGGTGACGTCAGAGCTAGCAGTTCAAATAGTTCTACTACTGACGTTATCACGCAAAACTATCGTCCGTAACCCGCTTTTATAGACAACTGATTATTTATGGTTTAATATTTTGTAATTTAGCGACCATCACCCGGAGAAGATTACCTCGTTACAGAATTTAGTTGTAATCACATGAAAACGAAATCGAGTTCACACGGCTCTCGATCGTTACAGAGAATCGTGGAATCGATTACAATTATCCATCATTCGGTATACATCCGAACGGTAAAACATATAGAGCTCACTCGACGCTGATGGGTTACTGGAGTCAATAGTTCGAACGCCACCGCGTTGTGAGCCCAGTGCTTAGTGCGAGTTTTTCAACGCTCTCGATAGCGTAAAAGTTAACTTAAATTTGTATGCAGTTGGAACAGCGCCCCTAGCGGCAAACGTTCGAACTCTATACCAAATTGAGTTTACTTTTACGCAATCGAGAAGTTAATAAACTCGCACTAAGCACACTGATTAAGTTAGCGTAAACACCGCTGTCGGAAATATCTATTCTATTCTAACTTTTGCCTGCGACTCCGTCCGCGTGGAATAGTTACTTTGGCGTAACGCAAAAGTTTACCCCCCACTCCATTTACGTAGAAAGTGAAAATATTTTGAAACATTCTTTATTGGTGCTCCACTTGTATTGGTCTTACCGTGATGTTAACCTATAGCCTTCCTCAATAACTCGGCTATCTAACACTGATAGAATTTTTCAAATTGGACCAGTAGTTCTTGAGATTAGCGCGTTCAAACAAACAAACTCTTCAGCTTTATAATATTAGTGTAGATTACAGGATGTACTGCCTTAGTACAGCTTAAATACTAGACTTTGGGCCTTGGTATCTGGTTACGTGTTGACTCTAAGCAAGTCTTAAGCAATACCCAACTTATATAGAACCGCGTGCACTGCGAATAAATAAAAGTCATATACGAATTTCATGAATTATTTATTTAGGTACTTTCGAAATATTTTTCAAGTTCTTATTTCAATTTCTAACCTCTTCCTCGCTGCTCCCTCCAAATATTAATTACAAATGAGAATCATTAAATATGCACTAATTTATTTTAAAACGAAATAAAAGTAAACGCTTCTGTAAATCGTATTAAAAAGCAAACGATTGAACAAACAACTTTACGTTATAATATAATTTTATATGTATTTTACAAAAACGTGCCTAGATTTTTTTTTTTTTCGAGTGGCAACATTACAAATAAAGTTAAAATATGTGCTACACTAAAAGGCATTACTAAAATTATTTTTCGCCGATAAATTTCTAAGGGAAGTCATAATAATAGGTCAGAAGTATATTATTTTTATTTACACTATTAATTCTACATTAAATATTAGTATTGCAAGAGTCATAAGTCAATGTTGAGTGTTTGTTTACTAGATAAACGTAGTTAAGGTATGTTTTCGAAATTTATAAAAGGCACATTTGACATTTGAGGCTGTATGACATAACTTTCTTTAGCTTAGTCATCAAAGTCAAAGACGAAAACACAATTAATTCTCAAGACATTTCTTGTGGTGAGACATTTACTAACCTGAATGAGCTTATTTAATGGAAAATCATTTACTACCAGTGTTAGTCAGCAACTAGTAGTCATACGACCTCAAATTTCAATGAAAATTCCGAAAACATACCGTACATAATAATATAGAAAAAATATATTCTATCTTTAAGTAGTTAAAAAGTAAGCTATTTATTTAAGAAAATATAAATATTTATATCGTTAACATTATTACAAAATTATTTACAAAGCACTTTATTAAGAATACTGATACGATGAAACAAAAACAGCATGGAATAAAACCTTAAGTGTTAAAAATAAATTATGAACATAAAATGAAAAAAAAAAAAAAAAACAAACAGAATGTGCCTTTTTTATTATTACAATTAAAATCTAGAATACTATCACACTTTATAAAGAATGAAGAGAGAAGTCTACTGGTGGTAGGACCTCTTGTGAGTCCGCACGGGTAGGTACCACCACCCCGCCTATCTGCCGTGAAGCAGTAACGCGTTTCGGTTTGAAGGGTGGGGCAGCCGTTGTAACTATACTGAGACCTTAGAACTTATATCTCAAGGCGGGTGGCGCATTTACGTTGTAGATGTCTATGGGCTCCAGTAACCACTTAACACCAGCTGGGCTGTGAGCTCGTCCACCCATCAAAGCAAAAAAAAATTAAAAAAGAATAATACAATATTACGGACACTATTTATATTTAAAAAAAAACCTTGTTAATTTTAAAACAACTTTCATCATAGTTTTTTTTTTTGTTCTTTAGTAGAATTTGATGACTCAAACAATTTGAATCTAACATTGTATGCATACGAGCGAAACGAAGATGCTTGCGATTTTTTTTTATTTTTTTTTATTGCTTAGATGGATGGAGCTCACAGCCCACCTGATGTTAAGTGGTTACTGGAACCCATAGACATCTACAACTGTAAATGCGCCACCCACCTCGAATTATTTATATTTGAAATTATTCAATCGAACCAAAGCATACAAACTATTCTGTCAATGTTTTCTTTGAATATCATACAGTGTCCTTTCCACAAATTGTTTTTTTCCTTCAAGTTTTTTCAAAGGCATTCATGTACCGAATATCACAAAGCAATAGGGTGATGATCATATCGAGGGGTGAAAGGCAATTGGGTTAAGCGACCATAGACACAGCCGACTGAGTTTCTCGCCGGTTTGAGCCCCGTGAGCTCACCTACATGTCAAGGAGAAGCTGAAATAGCCGCTCAAGGCTATCAGCATAGGTAAGAAAAAAAAGCGACATTTTTGCAACTTTACAAGAGAGCCATTTAAAGTTTGAAATTTGGAAAAACATATCAAAACACAAACAAAAAAAACTTCTACAGCTATTTCAATACATCGAACTTAATTGAATTTCAATTAAAAAACATCGAACTGTTGATCCTAATCTATCTATCTATATATATATATAAAAATGAATCGCTGTTCGTTAGTCTCGCTAAAACTCGAGAATGGCTGGACCAATTTGGCTAATTTTGGTCTTGAATTATTTGTGGAAGTCCAGGGAAGGTATAAAGGTAGATAAATATGAAATCCTCGTAACTAAATAAAAATAACAATTTCGTTTTTCCTTTACTGTGTCCCCCAAAAGTTTAGGTCTTTTATTTATCGATCGAGGCACTACGAAGTCTGCTGGGTCAGCTAGTACTAAATAAAACGGACCTTTAATTACATAGAAAAATGTCGCGTATTAAGCGAAATGACGCTTAAACCAAATACCGTTTCATCTCTCCATAATACATTTGAAGTTTTAATTAACGAAGTTTTATTTTTACAAAAAATTCAACGATGTTTCACGTTGTTTTTTTTTTTTTAAATAAAATAACACTTATCGCGGCATGACTATAATAGTTTTCGCAGGCCACGCGATGTAAAGAATATTTTAGGTATTTTTTTGTACACCTTGGGTTACATTATTATAGTTTTAGTAAGGTTCCCTTATTTTTTCAAAAAATATTATAGCCTATGTCACTCGGTAATAGTGTAGCTTTGAAACAGTGAAATAATTTTTCAAATCGGTACAGTAGTTTCGGAGCCTATTCAATACAAACAAACAAACTAATCTTTCCTCTTTATAATATTAGTATAGACAACGGGACTCGTGTCGCAAGGCAGTTTTCGGAATTTACGTTGTCGATGCAACCACTTAACACCAGTTGAGCCGTGATCTCGTTCACCAGTCTTAGAAAAAGTAAAAAAAATATTGCCAATATTCATTGAATACCAAAACATAATGAACTGGCGCTATGACAGTTTCCAATTAAAATATCGAATCAAAATTCGAATGAAGAATTCGACAGTAATATTATTATATGTATTTATTTAGTAGTAATGAGAACGAAACATGAATTGTTTTTGTTTGTGTGCGCAATATTCTATTGAAAGTGGAGTAAGTCGAAATTTTGAAAAATATATATTTGGATTTTTTTTTGAAGTGAAACTTCTAATGCGACTTCCTACAAGGTTGCGTTAAGTGTTTAACGCTACCATGGAATAGAAAGAGAGAGCGAGATTTTTTTTTATTTTTAGTTAAAAAGCCACTTACGATGGTAGGACCTCTTGTGAGTTCGCACAGGTAGGTACCACCACCCTGCCTATTTCTGCCGTGAAGCAGTAATGCGTTTCGGTTTGAAGGGTGGGGCAGCCGTTGTAACTATACAGAGACCTTAGAACTTACATCTCAAGGTGGGTGGCGCATTTACGTTGTAGATGTCCATGGGCTCCAGTAACCACTTAACACCAGGTGGGCTGTAAGCTCATCCACCCATCTAAGCAATAAAAAAACTAAAAAAAAACTTCAATTCTTTAGAAACATACCTCACCTAATTAAGTGAGGTATGTTTTTTTTATTTTATTTTAATTTCACAATTGCAGTGAACGGGAAAACTAATATTTTTTAATAGGCAAGTAGCACGTCATTACGGCGGTGCTTTTAGGTACCTCAAGCACCGGTCACCGTCCTCGCCGAACCCGTCGCTTGCGACGAGGTTCTCGACGAATGAATTAACCCATAGACACAGCCCACTGAGTTTCTCGCCGGATCTTCTCAGTGGGTCGCGTTTCCGATCCGATGGTAGATTCTGCGAAGCACTGCTCTTGCTAGGGCCAGTGTTAGCAACACTCCGGTTTGAGCCCCGTGAGCTCACCTACACGTTACGGTGAAGCTAAAATAGCCTCTAAAGGCTATCAGCATAGGTAGGAAAAAAGACCGATAATTTTAATTAGAAATACTAAAATCTTTACACAAATAATAAATAATATTAAAGTTTAATGATAATATTGGTATAGAATGCGCGTACACAAACAAAAATATCTTTTATCGATACTATAGCAAAATGTTTCTTTTCACGTTCAAGTATATTCATATCACATATGATTAGTTAGGAGATCCCAAGTTTTATATACACACATATATATATATATATTTTAGGCACAAATTTCCTCGAATTGAATAACGGCAACATCGAATCCACGCGCGTTACGAAGAAACCACCGACTTGACATTGACAATGTCCATAAACTTTATACTTGACAATTAGTCCCTTTGTTTCCACCTAGAAATGTCACTGAACATACTATTTAAATTGAGACTTTTTGACGTGACAACGTCTTACAATTCGATGGAGCCGGCTGCACGCACGAAAAAACATGACTCATGCGGCGTTACCTCGCTATGAGGCGTTCCATTCAAGGTTTGAAGTGCAAGCGAAAGCGCACAACGAGCGACAAAGAGCCACAATCGGCCTCCGCGTTCGGCAGCGTTCGACATCTGTCTCTCTCCTACTTGAGTGAGCGATGCATCCGCGTGGACAGCTGCTATACAATAATACATTCACATGTTTTCGTCAAGTATGAAGTTCAGTGGAAAGTGAATGTGGTGTCAATTGTTTATAGCAACGATAATTGCGATAATTGAAAAATGAAACCATTCCATCAGTATTTTCTTATGACGTTGTCACGTTCAACTATCGTCAGAAAACCGACTTTAGATTATTTTTTTTGAGACACTCAGATTTTTGTATAAGCGCGTCAAATTTATTGCCATTAAAAAAAATGCGTCACGGACATTGACAATGCCGATCAGACCAGACAGGTTGGATCGGTTTTCGAATGAGTCCCGCAACCCCTAGCATTTATTGGTCGCTTTAGATCCGAACTCGTGTAGGATGTCGCAGGCCATTTCCAGGTCGTTTCTGGTAATGCCCAGAGCGCGGACCACGATTTCTTTGGGGTAACCCTCGCCTACCAGCCGCGCTATGTAGTCCAAGTTAATGTTTTCATACGAGACATTATCTCCGTACTTGCGACCGTGCTTGTCGTGGGTTAGAGGGTTTATTTTCTTTGCTGAAATAAAAAAAAAAACGTACACATATAATTTGTCTGTAACACATAAAGACTTGTATGATCTGTGTTTAGTTATACAAAATGAAATGCATTAACTTTAACAACAAATAAGTTTAGGGGGTTACTGGAGCCCATGGACATCTACGTAAATGCCGCCACCGATATGAACTCTAAGGTCTCAGCATAGTTACAACGGCTGCCCCACCCTTCAAAGCGAAACGTATTACTGCTTCACGGCTGAAATAGGCAGGACGGCGGTAATTAAGCAATAAAAAATTACCTGTGCGGACTCACAAGAGGTCCTAACACCAGTAATTTGTTATGTCATTCAAGTGTTATTTTTGTAGTTTTTAAAATATCGGTAGGCAGCGGCTTGGCTCTGCCCCTGGCATTGCTGAAGTCCATGGGCCACGGTAACCACTCACCATCAGGTGGGCCGTATGCTCGTCTGCCTACAAGGGCAATAAAAAAAATAATAAAAAAATATGTTCGCTTGTTTCAATACTTACGTGCCACAGCCAATTCGTTTTTCTCGACGCCTACATTTTCGTATGGTGGATCCTTGACGTCCTCCGAAGGGAACTTCGGCATCGTGGTCGACTTTGGCGGCTGGTCCGTGCTACCACTCGTACTAGCTGGCAACGACCTCTGTCTGGGAGGAGCCCTAACCTCCCTCTCGTAATACCTGGTTTCGGTATTACCGGGCTTCTCCAGCGAAGTATGCGCTCGTTCTAAGCGATCTTGCGATTGTATTCTGTCAGGTTTATCCGTTCTATCCGGAGGCCTGGGGAGCTCTTGGTGTCTGTCGTTAGGAACCCTTTCGGGTATTAGCATTCTGTCCGGATGTCGGGTTTCCGGTTGCCGATTATCCGGTTTCTCTTGTTTTTCTGGTCGGTCGGGGGCGCTGCGTTCTGTTAAGGGGGGCCGGTCGTCTGCGGGCCTCTCGGGGGGCGGAGCGGGGAGAGGTCGGCTGTTAGACTGAGGGGTGCAAGCCCTTCGTGGCTTCTCGAAGGCACGTGGGTCAGGTGGAGTCTATATTTAAAAAAATAATAATAGATTAATGAACTCGGGTAAGCAATGAAAAATCTAACTATGAATCTCGTTCGCTAACCTCGTGTCTTGTGTCAATGACACCGGTGATTGTTTCCGTGGACCCTGTTATGATGGAAGTCAAACGATGCCGGGCGTCAGGTTCTGGCTCTAAAGACGATCTCCTCTTGGGCTCTAGAAGATTTTAATTACGAATACATTTTCAATTTTTTTAAATAAAGTTTGCGTAACTACTGGTGGTAGGACCTCTTGTGAGTCCGCGCGGGTAGGTACCACCACTCTGCCTATTTCTGCCGTGAAGCAGTAATGCGTTCCGGTTTGAAGGATCAGGCAGCCGCTGTAACTATATTTGAGACCTTAGAGCTTATATCTCAAGGTGGGTGGCGCATTTACGTTGTAGATGTCTATGGGCTCCAGTAACCACTTAACACCAGGTGGGCTGTGAGCTCGTCCACCCATCTAAGCAATAAAAAAATGGAAAAGTAATCTGAAGTTCGGAGGATCCTCGATCTCCCACTGGGTATTTCATCAGCTACTCACCCAACGCGCTAGCAGTAGCTATGTCTTGCACACTAGACGCAGCCGCGATAGCCGGTTCGGCGGGCGAGAGGCTCTTCCGCGGGGGCAGAGGGGGGGCCCTGAGTTCCCCGTACGCGTTCTCTGCGGGCGCGGGGGTGCGGCGGGATGCGCGGGGGGAGTGTCGCGGGGACGCACCGGGCGATCGGACAGACGGACGTAATGCGTCTATCGTAGACGTCGCAGCGTTGAATTCGGCCCAGTCCTGGAATGTTCACTAGTTATTAGTAGAGGGGGAAGAGGTCGGTCGATGAAGACATGGATGGAATGTTTGAATGACGATATGAGAGAGAGAGGAGTCAGTGTTGAGATGACGGCTGATAGAAGAGAATGGAAGAGAAAAAATAACTGTGTTGAGAGGCTATTTCAGCTTCGCCCTAACGTGTGTCGGTGAGCTCACGGGGCTCAAACCGGGGGTGTTGCTAACACTGGCCCTAGCAAGAGCAGTACTTCGCAGAATCCACCACCGGATCGGAAACGCGACCCACTGAGAAGATTCGGCGAGAAACTCAGTGGGCTGTGTCTTTGGGTTAATTTGCTCGTCGAGCCCTTCGTCGCAAGCGACGGGTTCGACGAGGACGGGGACCCAATTTCTGGTTTTATTGAGTTGAACGATCGTAGACGAGGACACCATTGCTCATGTACGGAGTGCGAGAGACAGCTAAATGTTCCTATTATGGGCCCACGTTTTGATTACATGATACCATTGTATTCGGACAGACTTAACTTCGATACTGTTTATCGAAAACCATTTATTTTTAAGGAACAGACTTACGAAATGAAACCCACGAAGGATCCTTTGTATGTATGGCGTCGTCCAACTCACAAATTTCAATTCGATTCATTCTGATCCGGTCCTCGGAGAGTAATATCGATACGTTTTTGTTGTGAGAACATGAAAATCCATTTTTGTTTGTTACCTGTTATTCTTAATGACTCTATTTAGAGAAAAATTAACAAAAGAATCGGCTCTGTCCCTGCTTAGTTTATATCGCCAAGAAGTCAATCGACTCTTGCTTTGTACAATACTTATTGAGTTACCCATTCCCGAAGATTATAGAAGATATTTAGCTTATATATCGAGACATTTTACATTGATACTCGGCATCTGTGTTTTTTGTAATTGCCAGTCAATCGAACCAATAGGTTAAACTAGGGATGAGCAACCTTTTTAATCAATGGAATGAGAGTACCTGTTTCAAAATTGTGCGTCTCAGGACACTCGTCAAAAGTGACAAATTAAACCTAATCTATGTTGAACTGTTTAATATTGAAATTACTTGAGAAAAGCTTAGGTTATTACTGAAGTTTTATGTATGATATATGGTATGATGATTATGATATATTTACTGGTGGTAAGGCCTCTTGTGAGTCCGAACGGGTAGGTAATACCATCCCGCCCATTTCTGCCGTGAAGTAGTTACACGTTTCGGTTTGAAGGGTGGGGCAGCCGTTGTAACTATACTGAGACCTTAGAACTTATAACTCAAGGTGGGTGGCAACATTTACGTTGTAGATGTCGATGGGCTCCAGTAACCACTTAACACCAGGTGGGCTGTGACATCGTCCACCCATCTAAGCAATAAAATAAATGATAACGTAAGGAAAATTGTAACATATATTGAAAGTTATATAAACAGGAGTTACATAATATGTTCTAAGTATCGCTGTCGTATGCGTGAGAGAAAGGGAAGCCAGACAGATTGGCGCCGTAACGCGTTACGTAACGAACCGGCTTACCCTCCCATAAGAAGATATTACATATAAAAAAAAACTGAAAGATTCATTTAAAGAAACCTCTCTTTTTTTTATTGCTTAGATTGGTGGACGAGCTCACTGCCCACCTGGTGTTAAGTGATTGCTGGAGCCCATAGACATGCACAACGTAAATGCGTCACCCACCTTGAGATATAAGTTCTAAGGTCTCAAGTATAGTTACAACGGCTGCCCCAATCTTCAAACCGAAACGTATAACTCCTTCACGGCAAAAATAGGCAGGGTGGTGGTACCCACCCGTGCGGACTCACAAGAGGTCCTATCACCGGTAATTACGCAAATTATAATTTTGCGGGTTTCATTTTTATTACACGATGTTATTCCTTCACCGTCATAAATCAATCGAGAACATAATTTGTTGAGTACGTATTTCATTAGAAAAATTGGTACACCCGCCTGAGATTCGAACATCGTTGCATCGCTCGACACGAATGCACCGGACGTCTTATCCGTTAGGCCACGAGTCATTCTCAAGACTAAATAAATCATGGCACATTTTAGCATTTTCAAATCGATTATTGTAAACGAAAACACCACCCTGTATATGAACCGTTACACCGAACATCCAATGAAACGATCAAACATTCAACATACCATGCAAACAAAACAAATAATGACAGGCAAAATAAAAAAACTACAAAACGCATTTCACCAAGCTTTGTAATTTTAAACACACAAAACATTAACTTAGCGTATAAATAAAACAGACCTCAGTTAATTACATGCTACGGTCATAAGTCATAATTACAATGAAATAAATGAATGTTTTCATGACGTCACACAAGCAGCAGATTGTATTTTCCGTCTCTTTCTTCTTCTCTCTCCCTCTCTCTCTCTCTCTCTTTAGACAAGACTAATAATGCATAATTTTTATTAATAATTCATAAATATGATAATCGTCCATGAACTAAAGAAGTATTTCATTTTTAATTTATTCTCAAGTAATTAAAGCCAATTTGTAATTATTTTAATATTTAGTAATTGTTTATTAAGCGTTGACTTTATAATATCTTGTTGAATGCTACTCTACTTTCCTACTGCTTTGTTTTTTAATGTACTATATTAATTAATTACTAATTTTAAGCACGTCTAAAACATATTAATTAATAAAACTTAAATATTAATAAATAAGTCTAGTAATATTCATAAATTATAATCATCGTTTTGTCATAATAATACAAAGAGAAAACCTATTTAGAATTAAAATTACAGCACACAGATTAGCTAATAATAAAATAGCCTAGCATTTAAAATGAAATTCTTAACAAAAATATAATAATAATATTTAAATGTCAAATAAAATAAATCTAGCAACGCTTAAACCTTAAACGTTAAACTAATTAAATCAAATGTGACAATAAAATATGAGTCTTAAATTAAACGTGGATAGAGATGTGTGGAGTAACGAGAATGGATAGAATACGGAATGAATATGTTAGAGGAAGTCTGAAAGTGGCACCTGTGACAGAAAGGCTGAGGAGTGCGCGTTTGGGATGGTATGGACATGTGATGAGACGAAATGAAAATGAGGTTGGTAAGAGAGTGTTAACTACGAATGTGGAAAAGGAAGAGGTAGACCTAAGAAGAAATGGATGGATTGTGTGAAAGACGATATGGGTAAGAGGGGAGTGAGCGAAGAAATGATATGTGATAGAAGAGTATGGAAGGAGAAAACATGTTGCGCCGACCCCAGGTGACTGGGAGAAGGGCAGGATAATGATGATGATGATAAGAGATAGGGTCTGGACAAAATACTCAAATAAATTTAGTTCAGAGATTAAGAAAAAAAAATCGTTTCAATTGGAAATAGGAAGTTCAGTTATTTTTCCCTAATTATATACAAACAAAAAAGGACTTTAATTGTAAACAGAACTTAAATTAGAATTTATTTTCTCCCGGTGATATTGATATATTAATTCGAAATAAATATATTTATTGGTTCTTAAGAACCGTGAAAATTTCAAGTTAAAAAACTTAGGGAGCATCGAAGCACCACTGTATTTCGTATTTCACAATAGAATATTATGCACAGGTACGGTGACAATAATTTTACGACTTCATAGGTCGTGGCATTTGTTATATAATAAACCATTTTATTTTATATCATCACATAAATTTTTATGGTTTAAATTACTATTTTTATCAAGAATCCAATTTAAATTCCATGTTTGCTTATATATGAAAATAATTAGACTTCCATTTTTTGAATCTATGCTACCTATCCTAAGCCCTGTCATCTGTCTTTTTCACACAAAGAGGCAGCCTACACAGAGGGTAATACAAACAATGCTGAACCCGACAAGAGATAAACGTAAAATAAGAAAAATATTCGTAAAAAATGAATTAACTATTTAACTTAGAAGAAATGGTTGGCTGTATGGGCATGCAGACAGTGCAGAACAAAAAAAAACTTTGCCTATAAATTTTCACATTGTTTTTAAGTACCCTGACTGGCAACACTAATAAACAAATGTGACACTTTTTATTTTAATCTCATATATTAGTATTGTAATAACTGTTAAATATTATTTTAACTGCGATCACTACGCTACATAAAATCATGGACACCCGAGTTTACTCCGTGATTTTTATATTATAAGACAAAAATGTTGTTTTATTTCCTGAAATAATTTCGGTAGGCATGACGTTTCTTTTGGAAAAACAATAAAAATTATTAAAAGTGTGAAATCGTATTACGAACAATTTGATGTGACATTAATTTATTTTGAATTCGTACAAACCTTCTTTAGACTATAATAATAATACAGTGCATTTATCGAGCAGCCAATATTTAATATTAAAAAAGGGCGATATAAACATTGTCATCATTTATAAATATAATAGCCATCATTTCCTAAACAGTATATCTATCTATAGTCTAATTTAAATGTAAATATTTTAGAATAATAAAAAAAAAACAAAAACAAATCAGTAATTAAAAATAAAATAAAAACTTCAACTATGTACATTTAAATAAATAAAAATAAACACCGGAATGGAATGCACATAATGAAGTATGTATGTATATGTGTGTAACGGAATGAGTTATTATCGATATATGTAGTTAAAAAAAAATCACAACATAATGAACGAACGGACAAGCGTCATGCATGCGGTCATTTCCTCCGGTGCCTCTGTGAAAAAAAAAAACAAAAAACAATGCAATATTCTGACAAATGGCCGACACATGCTCGATATATTCGACGGTACAATCTGTGTTTTGATTTTGGCATTAGACAAAATATAAATCGATGCAATAATAATATGAGAGGTATAAAATCGAATACGCCACAGTCGCAAAACATCCAAAACAAGTTAATCGTGAAATTCCGGTACATGACAATTGTGTATTATATTGCATTGCATTGCATTGTATTGTATTGCATTGTATTGCATTGCATTGCATTCCATTGTATTGTATTGCATTGCATTGCATTGCATTGCATTACATTGCAATGTATTTATTGTATTGCATTGCATTGTATTACATTGCATTGCATTACATTGCATTGTATTTATTGTATTGCATTGCATTGTATTTATTGTATTGTATTGTATTGCATTGCATTGCATTGCATTGCATTGTATTGCATTGTATTGTATTGTATTGTATTGCATTGTATTGTATTGTATTGCATTGCATTGCATTGCATTGCATTGTATTGTATTGTATTGTATTGTATTGTATTGCATTACATTGCATTGTATTTAATGTATTGCATTGCATTGCATTATGGAATATATTTGACATGATTTTAAAATGTTAACGTCTTTATAAATAATACAGAAAAAATAATTAAACAAAATAAATTTTGGACTCTGGTGTCTGTGCATTTTAACATTGAAACTTAAAATTTTATACCTCTCATTTGTAAATTGCTAACTGATGTATCTAGATCATGCAATATATTAGATAAAAAATAGTCGCCAATTACAAAAAAAAAACACAGATTTACTGACACTGATTAACAAGAACATGACAATACAAGCAGCGCAAAATGAAAATAAAACAGCTGGAACATGCCTATTTATACATGCTTAGCGCGATCATTCATTAGTACCTTTTTTTTAATAATATTTTTTTTATTTTCCAATGCCATTGGGTAATCAATTTATGGTCTTCTAATTGGCTTTAAATTTTCATTGCTATTAACAATGTGAATACACTCACTGGCTCAGCTCTGAACATGCTCATATACTGTTTTACATTTGCTCCGTGACCCGACAATGTGCCATAAGAATTATTTATTATTTTATTGCCCTTGTAGGCAGACGAGCGTATGGCCCACCTGATGGTGAGTGGTTACCGTCGCCCGTGGACTCCAGCAATGCTAGCGGCAGAGTCAAGCCGCTATCTACCATTACCCCAAGAATTTAGAAGTCTTTATGTGTTACGTTAGGTGGTCGCGATTGGCTCGCATAATAATAATTCAATTGTCTCTCTCCCCCTCTCTCTCCTTCTCCCTCTCCCTTTCTCTCTTTTTTTTATTAGTGTTTACCTCTCCGTCGTCGATGTCGTCGGCGAGACCGTTGAAGGTGGCCGCGCTCCTGGACGACCAGCCGTTGGCCGCGTTACCGGAGCCGGCACCGTCCGAACCTGGTAATTAAACTGCATTAGGGAGTATGTACGAATAAACTGCATTAGGGGGTAACCCCTTTGGGTTAATGAAGTTTATTTTTTCTTACCTAAGCTAATGGTCTAGATCAGTGATTCTCAACCACTGTTCCGCGGCACTTTTGTGTGCCGCCAAATTTTGCGAATATATAATAATGTTAATATTATTAAATTATATAATTTTAAAAGAAAAATATTTTAAACACGAATATATATTTAAATCCACAAAAAAAATGTATAGTATATTTTAGTTTATTTCGTATATTAAAATTTTTTGATAAACTATTTATGCAGTGTGTTGTAGTAAGTAAATAATTTTTATCTTTTTTTTGTGTGCCGCCAAATTTTGAAATCATTAAATATGTGCCGCAACAAAAAAAAGTTGAGAATCACTGGTCTAGATAGACAATATTAGCGTAACCTTAACTAGTAGGGGAGCTCACGGGGCTCAAACCTTGTCGATGTTGCTGACACTGACCCTAGTAAGAGCAGTGCCTCGCAGATTCTACCACCGGATCGGAAACGCGACCCACTGAGAAGATCCGGCGAGAAACTCAGTGGACTTTTAATGACGAAGATCGGACATGGAAGTAGGAGCATATCGCTATCCCTTTCGCACGCCTGTACGTTATCATTTTTTATCATTGAATTGAATTATAAATAATTGAATTGAAATTAAAACTTACTCGATCCATTGCACCCGGAGGAGCCTGACGATCCAGAGGAGTTCGAAGAGACCGCTTTTACCGTTGGCTTTGGGTTCCTGTTGAAAACGTTTAGTACTCAATCAGTGAAAGTACTAGTCGTCGTCGTGGCCTAAAGGATAAGACGTCCGGTGCATTCATGTGTAGCGATGCAACGGTGTTCCGAATCCCGCTGGCAAGTACCAATTTTTCTAACGAAATATGTACTTCACAAATGTTCACGATTGACTTCCACATTGAAGGAATAACGTCGTGTAATAAAAATCAAACCCGCAAAATTGTAATTTGCGTAATTACTGGTGGTAGGGCGTCTTGTGAGTCCGCGCGGGTAGGCACCACCGCCCTGTCTATTTCTGCCGTGAAGCAGTAATCGGTTTGAAGGGCGGGGCAGCCGTTGTAACTATAGTGAGGAGACCTTAGAACTCGTATCTCAGGGTGATTACGTTGTAGAAGTCCAGGGCTAAGGTAACCGCTTAACACCAGGTGGGCCATGTGTTCGTCCATCCATCTCATCCATCCATCCATCTCACAAGACGTCCCACCACCAGTTAGAATCATTCAAACGCCCGGTTCCAACTCACTTGGCCTCGGACGTGGTGTTGGGTGGGCGGGGCGGCACGAACGCGTCCACGACGACCTGCTCAGTCCCCTTTATCTCGGCTCTGCAGAACGGACAGCCCTGGCCTTCGGAATCCTGAAACAAATCACACGTACTAACGTTATAATTATTACATTATAAACAATTGATTTTACCGGTGGTAGGACGTTTTGTGAGTCCGCACAGGTAGGCACCACCACCCGGCCTATTTCTGCCGTGAAGCAGTAATGCGTTTCGGTTTGAAGGGCGGGGCAGCCGTTGTAACTATACTGAGGAACTCATATCTCAAGGTGGGTGGAGGCATTTACGTTATAGGTGTCTATGGGCTCCGGTAACCACTAACACCAAGTGGGTCGTGAGCTCGTCCACTAAATATACGCTGTTTTCTTCTGCTGTTACGCGCTGGGGCTCGGCATAAATAAAGCTTTCATCGAAGAATTTAAAACTCTATTTAACACTTAGAACACTTAAGAAACACTTTACAATACGCAATTCACTTCTTCCGCTTCGCTTCAGGTGATCCGTTCGCCAATTCGCTTTGAGTAGAACCGCTTACTAACTTCATGTCATCTGTGCAACGCGTTTATAATCGACACGATCAGTCGACGATTATCGAGAACATTCCCGGTAGTACTAGTCGTTTGTATATGTGTTTTCGCTGTTTGATAATAGATGGCGCTATACTTCTCGAGCGTTCTCGATATTACTGTTTTTTTTATATTCGTTTCTGCTATTTGATAACAGAGGACGTTACTCTTACCGGCGTAACGTTATCTTATTCAGAGCGGGAACTGGGCGTCTTGGGCGTGACGTGGGAAGAGGCAGAACAGACTACCCAAGACTGCAAGACCCAACACCCAAGCAAATGGAGTGAATTTGGTTCTGTTATGGGAGTTTACTCTGAGGTCGTTTTAAAAAAGGAAACTTTTAGGATACGAACTATTTTATTTGATTTATTATACAATATGGATGATATACATAACTCTCAGAGCAACCCCGGCAGGCGGACCCGTACTCTAAGACAGTTCACTCTCTACTGACTGTTCCCCAGTCTCCTCTAAAGTCTCTACCTTGGACCGTCTAATTAGCGGTTCGAGGGTATCAGCATTTTAGAGTTCAGTACAGAGATATAACAGTTCTAGCTCTACAGCCCAGCAGAGAGTAAAGTGAAAGAAAGAAAAGAAGTATTCCCCTTATTGTTTTATTCACCGACCATTGGTTGTTGGTCCTTCGAGCCTAATACTAAGCTAACGTATTAAGAGTTTAACGTACTATATATACGATGACGAATTGACCAATTAAAAAATACGTTTCAAAGACACATTCAAACTCACAATTTGCCACGCAGTGAGACAAGGAGTGCACAAGAGATGACCGCACGGCTCTATTCTGATGTCCTTGTCGTTTTCGGCGCATATCTTGCAAAGCTGGAACGTGCTGCCTGTAAAGTAAACGGCGTATTTGTTAAAATCACAAAATAGAGGGTAGTTTAAAAAAAAAAACAAAAAAAAAACTCTTTCATATCGAGTGGTCTTTGGAAACTTTACAGGAGAGCCATTTGAAGTTTAAAATTTGGAAATAACATCATAACAAAATAAAACTTTTTCGGCTATTTGAATGGTGTAGACATAATTGAAGTTCGATCAGTTTTTGTACCACTATTATGTTTTATTGTTTTCTTATAAGAGTTGTCTGATTTATAAAGGGTAACAATTCAAATATTTTCGTGTATTTATTATATTTTTAAAACTGCAGAAACAAAAAAAAAAACATATTTGAAAAAAGATAGCAACCAAACATTGGTCATTGATAACAAAACGCATTATAAGTTTTTGAAACTTGGCATGTGTAAGGAAAAACTGCTTTACTAAGCGGAATACAATTGATACTGTACAGACAGACAAAAATTACCTATACAGCAGTATAGATGTAACGAAAATGATTTTTTTCTTAAAAAAAATTGAAGTCTTGGCTGTATGGGCTGTGTATCTTTTGCCCGTCCAAACGAATGACCCACAAAAAAAAAACGTATGACGGATCCACTGTTTTAATAAAATATACTGCTAGCCTTAACAGTTCAGTGCAGGGGGGTGCAACTCCCATACAAAGGAAAATAACATACAACTAGCGTCATCTTACTCCTGTGGCGACGTCATTTTTGTAACTTTTAGGCATTAATGATCTAATAAACTCACTAGATGGCAGATATGAGTTCTGACTCAATAAAAAATGTAGCGTACTTTGAAGCAGTGCTTCCACTTTTAGGGAATTCTCCCTTTTTTAGGGAAAAATAGCTGATATTTTGGATGATAAAGACAATTTAAAAAATACCAGGATTTAGGATATTTCGGGGTAAAAAGCAAAGCCTATACTAGTAACTGTTGTGAATTTTAAAATAAACGATAATTAAAGTAAAACAATGAACATTTTATTTTATGGAGAGAGAATGACATTAAGTCGAGTTGACAAGTAAAAGAATAAAACAGAGTTGTGTATAAAAACTATAAAGGTTTGATTCAACAGTAACCCTCTAGTAAAGTAAATCATAGATTAAGCCACTGCTTTTTCTTAGGGATTCCCCAGAATCCCAATAAGTATAATCCGCCAAATTTTTATTTACCTATTTTCGTTGATGTCACCAGAACTTACTTGTATTGTAATATACAGGTACTTCATGTACCATGAAAGATTATCATGGTAATTTCATTTACGAAAACCTTGTAATTGTCATTTCACTTTTGCTAGCAGTTCCTTCTTCAAAGACTGAGGTGGAAAGATTATTCAGTGTTCTCAAATTTAAAAACTGACAAAAGAAACAGGCTTTCTAATGAAACCCTGAACGGCTTGCTTCATAGAAAGTTCCCAACTTTGCCAGCAAACAATTGCTCAATTTTAGAACCGAACAGTGTTAGGTTGTGCAGCAAAAGAATATAAAAGCAATGCGTCGACTTCCTTGAAAATTCTAATCCTATAGATCTATGATCTTCTGGGGGCGTTTATATTATATATACCTACATTAAATAATATGCTGTGGTTTATTTTCTGTATTTTATTTACGCTTTCTATATGAGTCGTCTATTATCAAAGGTGGCAATCTGTGCATTTGGACAAAAAAAATTTATTGATATGTCAATACAGATTTATTTGAATATAATCGTCTCCTTCAAAGAATACGGTTCAAAACCTGCATTAAATAAAGGTTAATAGTTAACCTGTTATTTATCTAAGATGTCGTTCCGAAGAGTTTTGTGACTGCCAATGGAATATAAAGTCAATAATTCGTTTTTCTGATTTACCAATCATTGTCCAAAAGTCAGATTGCCGGCTTTGATAATAGTCGACTCATATAAAGGATTTATGAAAGTTGTCTAGGAAATTTTAGGGTAAATTCAAAAGAAACTAGGGTAAAATGTGTTAAAAAAAACGTAAGTGGAAACACTGCTTTGAAGTTTTCAAAATTCCAGGGCCGTAAAACAATCTCAAAAAAAAAAAAAAAGTTTTCAAAATGTCGTAACGATTTAATTTTTTAAATCGTTTTTTTTTGGTCTTGGTGTGAGTTATTTTACGTTGTAGTATTAATTTAGAGCAACTTTTAGCTTTATGAGAATATTAGACGATTAGACATTGAGAAACTCTGTTTTGAATTCTCTTTAGACATAACTTGGCTCCAATACTTTTTCTTCGTTAGCGTTTCGTAAGCCTGTGTAACTATTTTCATTTCTTACAGAATGTTTATTGTTAAAAATCAGCATGCCTCGAAGATCGAAAATGAAATGCTATTTCGGATGCCTTGATAACGGTGAGTTTACACTATTTTCCCGGTATATTATTTGCTAACATAATTATTATTCATAATATAATTAAATGAATTAGCACCAACTAATGGTCCTTCCTATTTCTGCTGCCTAGCTATCATATATGTTAAGTTTTGATCAAAACAGTCGGTATTAAGTCTCGTACTATCACACACACACCTCAGATAATAAAATTGTCTCGAGTGGGTGGAAGTATTTATGTTTTGCAACTCAGCGTATTATATGCTTATTGTCAAGTGGGCCCGAACTAGTTTTTTGGAATGATCAATCAGTCATGCTTTCCTGTTTAAATAAAATACAGCACAATTGATCTCACATCCAAAGTTAGATGATGGCATTCACGTTTTGTTTCCTGGTGTTTGATAACTAAGTTACACCAAGTGGCCTGTGACCACGTTCATCCTTCTACCCAATATAAAATAATGTTTTTATTTTTGTAGACAAAGGTTTGATAATGACAAAATTTTATGGAAAAATTATAAGGAGCACTAAAATGTCTGAAACATGAAAATATTGATGCACTATATTTGAACCAGAACGTGTTATGTAATATATTAATTTGTAAGTAAGATTACATTAACACTAAATTTTTCATGGTCGTATTTTTTCAATATTTGTTACATACTTAAGATACTTTGTTTCTCCGTTTCAGAAGAGAAACTGATTCAGCAAGGAACGTGAACTCTCAAGGGATCTTAATTTTTTTTAAATATGTTTATAATTGATAAATTAATAATTGAAATAGTTCATAAGAACTAAATTGATGCCAATTTTGTTTTAAAATAGGTTGTTTAGTTCTTATAGTTATAGTATTACGTTTGAATAGTTGTAATTAGTAAGTTAGTAATATATGAAAATACTGATATAAATTTTTGTAAATAACCTTTTGTAAATTCTACGAGAAGATGATTTTAATTAATGATCAAAAGTCAACGGTCTTTAAAAGCATTATTTGCAATTATTTAGATTTACTGTGGAATATATTTGCTAAGTTGTGTTTTCTGTATGAGCAGATATAAATGAAAATGCCCAAACATGATTATGTTTCTTACATTTTCATTATGTGAAATCAATATGCTTGTGACTGAGTATATTAATAATTTATTAAAACTTAAGTGATAGACAGCAACCCCTATGGCACTGCTGAAGTTTATAAGCACTGGTGACCACTTATCATGGGCCGGGTTGCGTGCTCGTCTGCTGTTGAGTGCAATAAAAATTTTCGAAACCCTTTCTATTATTTAGATGTAATATTAGTGTACATTTAATTTGGATTAAAAGATAAATTTACATTTTATGTTTGCATGTGTATGTTTATAATTCATTTGCATGTAACGAACACCAGTTTCTTTTTTAACAAAATGTAAACTAATGGTTTGTAATGAATGTAATTAACTTTAAGATGATTTTCTTTCAATCTGCTGTTTGTTTCATCTAGTATTACCAAAGCTAAAGCATCAGAAACGTCAGAATAGAAATAATTTAGATAGGGAATAAAAGTATAACTAATGTAATCATGTCTAAGATTACTATAAGCGTCATTAAGTACAAACTATCAATATTTAAGAGTACTTTAAATCATCATTACATTTTTTAAACATTTTTTGTTTTTCAAATCATGTAATAAAACGTTTGTGCAGAACAAAATGTCACATGTTATGAACATGATTGTGGGTTAATCGTTTCTTAAATTTCTAAATGTTTATAAGAATGCTAAGAATAATTTAGTATTCACTTTAGTGTGTGTATTATCTCTACAATGCTAGTATAAATGACAATTATTGTATGACGAAGCATAGGTAGTGTTTATAGATGTAATATTTTCATACAAGGTCATGATCTGTCACGATCAACTTTAAGCAAGAACTGCTATAGTTAAGAAACAAATTTATTAAATTTAATTCAAATTGTCTACTATGTTTGTAATGGAAAGCTGACATGTTTATATTTCGCACAAATGACTTAAGTGACATTGAATGATTTGATTATCTAGACTTAATTAACTTTTAGATAACTTTCGATTTAATGTTATTAAGTACTCTAGTAGGATTAATCTAGAGGAGTTATTGTTATTCGAAATTTTATACAATTGTACGTTCATACTATCTTTTAACAGTAAATTGTTTGTAATATAGGGAAATTAAATAGCTTACAGAGAATTACAGCTTTTTATTTAAAAAAACTGTTTTCTCTCTGTATGAAAAGGTCTTATCGATTAGAATGCTGAACACAATCAAACGTTCTTTAATATTTCATAAGTACTACCGGGAATTTCAGCGATTCTAAACGATAAGATTTTTTCATAAAGAGAGTTAATTATAAAAAATATTAAAATTACTAAAAAAGCCACCTGGTGGGGGGTAGGGAGATTAATAATCGACAGCAGCGACGCCTGCTGTCCTGGGCTCTAACTAAAGCAAAAATAAAAATGAGAGTTGCGCATCTATCTCAAATATATTAAGTGTATAATCTATGGTTCAGTGGACATTGTAGGTATTGAAGTTGTGTGTGTGCTTGAGTTTTGGCATTTTGGCGGAACATGGAAACACTCGTAAAGCACCGTGAAATCATATTCATTACATTTTAGTACTTTCTCTGCATAGCATGACATAAAATGCTAACAAAATCATTTGATATAACACCACAAAACATTAAAATATTGAATACTAGCGACCCGCCCTCGCTTCGCTTCGGAAACATTAAAACACACATGAAACAAAACAAAAACAAAAAAAAAAGTAGTCTATGTTCATCAGGGACAATGTCGGCTTCTAATGGAAAAATAATTTTTCAAATCGGTCCAGCAGTTTCGGAGCCTATTCGAAACAAACAAACAAACAAATCTTTCCTCTTTATAATATTAGTATAGATAATTTAAGAGCGCCACATGACATTTCTGCGTTCCCGTTAAAAACTCACTACGTATGAAGGCACAATAATACCCATGTTTGCAAAGTTCTAAAAATCAGATAATTAAAATTATATTCGACAACAATATTATCTATCAAATAAATAAAACTAAATGAAAAAACATGAAACTTTATATTGGTACAAATGTGCCATACATTCCTGCCATTGTCCATTAACCTATTTTTCCGTTGTTTGTAACATCACTGTACATGCCTGTAACTGGCTTACATACTTGTACTTAATTTTATACTTGCCAATTTTAAGCTTGAATGTTTTGTGTGTATTGCTGTTGGTGTGTCTAAATAAATAAATGTCTATGAGCTTCCATGACCATTCAACACCAGACACTGAGCTCGTCATTAACCTGTCAAAGCCAAAAGTATAAATCATAAACATACCCATTTCGCAGTACAACTCGTATTGCTCTTGGGTTACTGTGATGTGATCCTCGGCGGGCGATATGATGGCGCTACTCAAATCGGGATTCGTATCTCGACCGTCAGGATATAAATAGCTGTAAAGGATCCAAGAGAGACAATTGAGTTAGTCGCATTCTCTTATAATGAAACAGTAGAATCCAGTGCATATTTAGGAGAAGTAATCAAAAATTGAAAAGAGGGTAGGTAAGACTGGTGGTAGGACGTCTTGTGAGTCCGCACGGGTAGGTACCACCACCCCGCCTATTTCTGCCGTGAAACAATTCTGCCGTTTCGGTTTGAAGGGCGGGGCAGCAGTTGTATTGTTACAAGTGAGACCTTAGAGCTCCTGTCTCAAGGTGGGTGGCGGCATTTACGTTGTAGATGTCTATGGGCTCCGGTAACCACTCAACACCAGATGGGCCTTAAAGGTAACTACAAAGCTAAAGAACACGAGAACCAGCTGTTTTTGGGAATCATATTCTGTCTGTCTTTTTGTTCGCGCAAACAAAAACTTAACGTCGACATTCAACGAAAACATCAAAATACCATCTTAGTAAAAAACACATAATTTGTACACAATTTAAAATATGAAGTGACTAAATTTGTTTTTTTATGCTAACCAAACAACTTGGTTAATTTATCTTCTGTCTTTATTCAATTAGTACACAACGCTTCGCCGACGGCACCCCTTTTTAACCCCCCGATAAGTTTAGGCCGCTTCCAATGTCTTTAGAAGTCTAAGGAAGTCAGCAATGTACATCAAAATTGGGTAAAACATGTATATCGTATTCAATATATCGGTGCGCGAAATTACATTTACATACCTTTTTATAACCTTTAATTAGTTATTATAAAACTTGTAATTTGTGATACATTTCAATATAAAATATAATTTAAAAAAAAACACTTACAATCCTTCCCGATACCCGTCTAAGAGCGCTTGCACCAAACTCTTGTTCTGAGGTATCGTCTGTAGGATCTCACCGTCGGCTGTCACGTAACCTATGGCCCATTGCCCTAATCTTGTGCACGATAATCTGAAAATGTAGTCCGTTTTTAGTTCCAGATGTATATACATCCTTTTTTTTCCCTACCTATGCTGATAGCCTTGAGAGGCTATTTCAGCTTCGCCCTAACGTGTGTAGGTGAGCTCACGGGGCTCAAACCGGAGTGTTGCTAACATTGACCCTAGTAAGAGCAGTGCTTTGCAGAATCTACCACCGGAATCTACCAGTGGGCTGTGTCTATGGGTTAATTCGTTCGTCGAGCCCTTCGTCGCAAGCGATGGGTTCTACGAGGACGGTGACCGGTGCTTGTGGTACCTAAAAGCACGGTTAATGGATCGGGAGGATCCGTAATGACGTGTTTTGGGCGACTACATCCTCCAAAATTATTCTGGCTCTAGACTAGATACACTTTCGGTTTTTCGGTTTTGTGTAAAGCCCGTAAGCTCTTAAACTACATACATTTTCGGTATTCATTCATTTGGACAACCATTAACATTTTGAAGACCACAATTGAGGCCATCAGAGCAAAAGTGATCTAACCCACATTTTTTTTTACATTCAAGCTTATTTGACGTATATTGGAATTTATTTCAAATATATTTGATAAGTTTTCATGCAAAACCGGCCTATCCATAGTTTCACTCATAGATAACAGATAGCTCTGAAAACATTATTTTTGCGCGTATTGTTTTTTTGCTTACTCAAATTCAAATTCATGAAAATTCAAACCTAATTGCCTCCATACTAGCTATGGTAAGCTTCGGCCACTTTTGGGCTGACGGCCTCAATTTTGCTATTAGACGGTAGTCAGCAAATAATTCGAATATCCAAGAATTAGTTTTCAGTTGTTCATGACCAAGATAACTGTATAGTCCACTGAGTTTCTCGCCGGATCTTCTCAGTGGGTCGCGATTCCGATCTGGTGGTAGATTCTGCAAAACACTGCTCTTGCTAGGGATATTGTTAGCAAATTCTCTCAGGTTGAGCCCGTGAGCTCACCTACTCGTCCGGGCATAGCCGGAATAGCCAGCGAATAGGTAGGCAAAAAAAATATTGTAAAGTATTTGAACGCTACATAAGTAAAGCCAAAAATTTCGACATCATTACAAACACAAACAGTTAAAAAACTGATTTCAGTTCGCAAACGTCACGAAACAATATGACGTCATTTAGACTCACCTGAAGACGTAGCTCCCGGCTTTGTGTATGTACTTCTGCAGTCTCGCTTTGACTTCGTCGTACGTAAGGAAGGCGACGTAACCCGGATGCGTCACGGCAAGTAGCTGCCAGTTTCGTAACAGCGTACTCCAGGGCTGGAAGAGCCTGAAAAATTAAGTTTTCATTGTATTTTAACGGTACATTTGCGTCCATCAAACGCAGGCCAGATATGACGGGGGGCGTATTTAAATAACACTCCCAAGAAAAATACGTTAACGCAGATATATCTATACTAATATATTATAAACCTACAATAGTTTTTACGGATGTTCCGTTATAACTACTGAACCGTGCATCCGATTGACTTGAAACTTGGTGTCCATGTAGAAAATATGTGTACTTAATGGATAGGCTAATATTTATATGAGTGTTGTACTTCCTAATAATAATGACAATAAATAATAATGTTAATTTTAAATGCCCAGCGAAGCGGGCGAGTACCGCTAGTAAATATATAAATTGTTAGGGATTAAGTCGTTGTGACGGAATGAGATGCGCTATCCCTTTCCCGCAATGTTACATGGCACATATAGACACATTATATTCAATTGCCTCTAGTCTTGCATATATAATATGCATGCATATAAATATAAACAACATTATAACGTGTTATTTATTTTGTATAGTCACGGCCTACCTAGATCCTCGGCAACATATTTACTCCCTTTATCCCATCATACAACGCAAGATATATGACAAATGCCTGAATCTTGCTTACGACATTTTCAAGATAAGCTAGCATATATACAAGTTCCGAACAACAACATTCGGACCGTCGGTCTACCGAGCAAATATCACCCGCTCGGTGGAAGATCTTCCCTTTGTCGTCTAAGCCTTCCCAAAATACCAATGTTATTGTATTTAGGCTTTGGTCTCAATAGGCTTAGACTACAGTTTCCACGTTAGCTTGGCTTATGAGCAACAGCTAAACGTTTATCTGCAGCATTATAATAACTAGCGGTCCCGCAGTAGTTGAAATTCGACTATAATTAATTAGAATTGTAAGTTTGTACACTAATATGATTGTATTTTATATTTCTATAATCACAAATTTCACCAAGGCTACTCTATAAAAAAATATTAATAAAGACAAGCAATATTTAATCTATTCTCAATTTGACAACAGACGTCAAGAACAAAAGTTTGACAATAAATAGTATGCATGCGTGTGTGCGTCAAATACATGGTATGTAGTGTGTGTAATGTTTTCTTTATTGATTTAATGTATCTTTTATGCATTATTTAAAAAAAATATTAGCATTGTGCACTTATTCTCTATATTCTCTATAAGTGTGGAAAATTTCATACTCCTCCGTCTGCGCAATTTTCGTTAAAAGGGATACAAAGTTTTTGCTTCACGTATTAATGTTATAATAATAAAAAAGAGACAATTCTAGATGAACGTACGTACCTCGTGAAAACGTCAAATTCAAAGTTCGATATGAAATCGTTACAGGTCAGATCTATGGTTGTCTTCAACGCCATCGTCTCCAGCCCCGAGGATATCGGATGCACGTTGTTCAGTTCCTCGCGGAATATCTTCCAAGGCACCAGGGTGCTGTGAACAAACGGGACTGCTTTTAGTTTACATAATCTTTATATAAATGAAAATCCCCATAGTAATGATAATGTACAGGCGTGCGAAAGGGATAGCGATATGCTCGTCGATATCCAATCTTCGTCATTAATATTTTTAATGCTGAGCTTATTTTCACGTATTTTTCAGAAATTGCTCAATAATTTTAGAAAAAAATTCACAGTAAAATAGTCGTTATTACGACACCTCGCATTTTTTTGCGTATTAATAGAGAGTCGATATATCGACGGTTCGCGTTAAGTGTTAAATACCTTTGAAACATCTTAGTGCTGTGAACAAACGGGACTGCTTTTAGTTTACATAATTGTTATATATATAACTAGCGGCTCGGTCCGGCTCTGCTCGGGCCTTTAACAAAAATTTCAACGATATTTAATTTTGACGTTGTTTTATTATTTTTTTAAAGTAACACTTATTGCGCCATAACTACAATAGTTAGACATATTATGCTGTCGCGACACTTTTTGTAATTAATAATGTGTTCTACAAAGTCGTAGTACATAATGTATTTTATTCTATCAACAATAGTTTTCGCAGGGCACGCGATGTAAACAATATTTTAGGTAATTTTTTTACACCTTGGGTTACATTATTGGAGTTTTAGTAAAGATCCCTTATTTTTTTAAAAAAATATTATAGCCTATGTCACTCGGGAATAGTGTAGCTTCCAAACAGTGAAGGAATTTTTCAAATCGGTACAGTAGTTTCGGAGCCTATTCAATACAAACAAACAAACAAATCTTTCCTCTTTATAATAATATATATATGTCGGAGGAGAAAACGCTGAAGGAATGTTTTACAAAGTGTGACGTCACCATTGCTGACGTCACGGTCATTAAGTTCTCGACGATGACTCATGTTTGGGCTTCCGAAACAAAACTTCACGAGAACTTTGTGCGTGGCGTATATTTCACGAGAAGCGTAACAACGCTCCAGAGAGATCCGTACTGTACGAAGGCTCGGACACGAATTGAATCAGCGCTAGATAGAACGGCCGTATTTATAGGGCTCTGTACACGTCACTTTGACGTTTGTGTATCGTTGATATTCCGAACTATTGACCCGGATGCGACACGGCCATCCTGTGTTACACACGTCCTCGTGTGTTAATCTGAAGCAAAAGCAAATACCGCACAGTATCATTCACGCTCGGCCATATCTGACCACTCTACTAAAATAAAAGTAGTGATTTACTACTGCTGCAAGTTCTCCCCGTACAATTCATGTACACAGTAACTAAGTCATCCCTGTGACTACAAGTGTTCAATGATAGTCATCCCTGTGACTACAAGTGTTCAATGATAGTCATCCCTGTGACTACAAGTGTTCAATGATAAGTCATCCCTGTGACTACAAGTGTTCAATGATAAGTCATCCCTGTGACTACAAGTGTTCAATGATAAGTCATCCCTGTGACTACAAGTGTTCAATGAAAGTCATCCCTGTGACTACAAGTGTTAAATGATAGTCATCCCTGTGACTACAACTGTTAAATGATAGTCATCCCTGTGACTACAAGTGTTCAATGATAGTCATCCCTGTGACTACAAGTGTTCAATGATAGTCATCCCTGTGACTACAAGTGTTCAATGATAGTCATCCCTGTGACTACAAGTGTTCAATGATAGTCATCCCTGTGACTACAAGTGTTCAATGATAGTCATCCCTGTGACTACAAGTGTTCAATGATAGTCATCCCTGTGACTACAAGTGTTCAATGATAGTCATCCCTGTGACTACAAGTGTTCAATGATAGTCATCCCTGTGACTCTAATCGACAGTCATCCCTGTGACTTTAATCGACAGTCATCCCTGTGACTACAAGTGTTCA